>NW_005871049.1:39072754-39099192 GCF_000147115.1 Myotis lucifugus | reverse complement strand
AACATAGCAGTCTTCTACCCATGACTCACCATTCCTCTACCCTGCCACCTCCTCCATCCCCAATCCAGTAAAACTATTAGTTTTATATTAAAACAAATATCATTTTATTATGATATGGCATGCAAATTTTATATCATTTTATTAAATAAAAAGAAAGACTTCAGATTTTTGCTACTTCTGTCATTATGGCAGTGGAAAAATTAAAGGAATCCTGACCAAGCATATTATACAGAAAATTTTCACATTATAGTTCAAACATTCCTTCTCTTTCATTCAGCTTTGTGCTCCCATTCTCTAAGATGTGGCCTAATAGGTGCTTAATAACTTCTTGTTGTTGCCTGAATTAATTTTTCAATTAGTGCAATATAGGATCCCATTTATTTTTTTAGTAATCTCACCCTACTTTTTATTTGTATCAAAACTATAATGTCCATGAGGCTAGGGAACATATCCCCCGCACCAGCACAGCTCCTGGCTACGTATTTGTTTAATACATGAATGAAAGCCATGCATAGCCAATATAAACTAGATCTTTCCCTCTGAATTACTAAGCTTCATCCTTTGCAACTGATGATGAATCTAAATGAAGGTTTTAAATATATTTCTCTGGAACTTTATCTTATAAATACACTGTGTACAACTGTCCAGGTTGTTCCGAATGCTGTTCTTCCAGTTTTGAATGAGAAACAAAACCTTGCTTCTGGGTCTTCCTCCAGAGTATAGATAGAAATGCCCACTAGGGCCCTTCTTATCGATTTAAAAGCTCAACCCTTTGAAGGCCTGCTATGCAGAAATTCCTATGCACAAAATCCTTTGGAGGATAGCCTCCACACAGGCATTCATGCCCCTTCAGCTCTGGACTTTTTATTCTAATACTAGAGGCCCGGTGCACGCAATTCGTGCACTCGGGGGGGGGGGGGTCCTCAGCCTGGCCTGTGACCTCTCGCAGTCTGGGAGCCCTCGGGGGAGCAGGCCTAAGCTGGCAGTTGGACATCCTTAGCACTGCCTCAGAGGCAGGAGAGGCCCCCACCACCGCCAGCCATGAGCCTGGCTTCTGGCTGAGTGGCGCTCCCCCAGTATCTTTCATCTTTGCTGATGCATCTGCATTACCATAGCAACACCTCAGATCCTGGGTGACTGAGGCTCACATGGCAGACTCAGAATCCAGATTCAGGGCCCTGGAGTACATCGTGACTACCAGGTAGGCAACATCCTCTCTGTCCGCGTAAGAAACGTCCAACCTGTAGAGGATCTTTATGAGTTTATTTGAGCCAAGCTGATGATAATTGCAGGGAAGTAAGATCTCAAATGCTCTGAAGAATGACCGTTTCCTGTTCCTTTTATACATTTGGAAGTAAGTAAGGAAGTAAGGAAGATTACATGAAGATGGGGAAAAGCAAGAATGGGATTGGATGAGAAGACAGTTAACAAGATTATGTGCTCTCTGGAGGGTGCTTACCTTCAGAGGGGTCTGAAAGAAGAGGCATTTCAAAGGTGTGGTAAGCTAGATGCAGAGAAACAATGGATGGGGCTTGTTCAAGGCAAAGATGTAGCTTTTACTAGGAAAGCTAGATGTCTCCTCAACGTGGTAGCCTGGTTCCTGGCTCCCTCTCTCAAGGTTGCCTTGAGGTTCTGTTGAGATAATGGAGAGAATGCACTTTGGGAACGGAAACTTGTTGGGAAGTGGGGGAGATTAGAGATAACTGAACATCACCCTTTCTGATTGGGTGGGAGAAAGTTTCTCTGCCCTTCCGGCCTCACCTACTTTACTCCAAGGGCCAAATGGGGATGGGCATGGAGATGTGGGAATGTGGGAAAAGGGCTGTGGTCCCTTCTCTCACTGCACGATCCTGGATCCTGCCCATCCCGCCTTAGCAGCGTTCACACACCTCAGCACCGTTACTTGTTTAACTGTGGGCTTCCCTCACCAGATGCACCTTCCTGGAGACAGTGCTGGTGTGAAGTGTTCCTCACACTCCTAGAGTTTGGGGCAGAACTTGGCAAATTAAATGTTTGTTTCAACAATGAAAAGTAACATGTGCCAAAACCGGTTTGGCTCAGTGGATAGAGCGTCGGCCTGCAGACTGAAGGGTCCCAGGTTCGATTCCGGTCAAGGGCATGTACCTGAGTTGCGGGCACATCCCCACTGGGGAGCGTGCAGGAGGCAGCTGGTCGATGTTTCTCTCTCATCGATGTTTCTAACTCTCTGTCTCTCTCCCTTCCTCTCTGTAAAAAATCAATAAAATATATTTTTAAAAAAAAGTAACATGTGTGAAGATCTCAAAGGAGCGCCTATGACGAGAGTCACAATTTCTTGCTGGAGGTCAGTGTCCCTCAGATGTCACTCTTTACATCAGCGGCGCCTTCACCAACAAAATCACAGAATTTGGGCCCTGCCGGCATGGCTCAGTGGTTGAGCATCAACCTAAGAACCGGGAGGATTCGGGTCAGGGCACATGCCCAGGTTGTGGCTGGATCCCAGTGTGGGGCATGCAGGAGGCAGCTGATCAATGATTCTCTCTCATCATTGATGTCTCTCTCTCTCTCTGACATCAATAAAAATATTTTTTTAAAAATCACAGAATTTGGGAGTGCTGGGGGCCCCATTCTCCCAGGTAAAAAACCAGGGTTTGGAGACGTGAAGTGGCTGCCCAAAGTCACCCACCTGGGGTGGCAGAGCTAGAATGACTAACCACTCTGGTCTGTTCGGGACTGAGGGGTTTCTGGGGTCTCGGGACTTTCAGGGGACAGTCCCAGGCAAACCAGGGCGGTGAGGGCTGGGGCTGGATCCTAGGGGTCCTTCTTGCTTCCAGTCCCTCTACCCCTCACCGGGGAGAAAAATGTCCAGGGCGAAACTCCAGCCGCCACCACCACCGCCGTCCACCCCCACCCCGCGCCACCAGGCGGCCCCCACCGGCCAACGATGTTAGAAGAGCCTTCCCTGCGCGCTCCCCGAGGTGCTGCGCGAGCCGGGGACGCGGGCGCAGGGACCCACGGCGGCACAAAGAGGCCTGGCCGCGGCAGTTTTGAAAATACCAAGGAAGTTGATCTGGGCCAGGGCCCAAGAAGTGACGAAGAGGGAGGGCGCGAGGGAGGGCGCGCGGGGATCGGGCGGCCGCAGAGCTCGCCGGCCTCCAGCGGGGAGCGCGGGCGGCGGGATGGGCAGCGGGCGCGGCGCCCCCAGGCTGCGACCCCGCGCACCCTCCCCCCGGCGCGCCGCCTCCGCGGCCCCGCGCTCCAGCAGGACTCCGACTCCCAGCCGGGCTCCCGCAGGCGGCGCGTAGGGCGCGATCGGTGCGCCTCGAGGAGTCGCCGGCTTCATCCCGGTCACCCCGCAGCTCGAGCCGCCCGCAGCGAGGGCCTCGGGAGGCCCCGCACCAGGGACCCTGAAAAGGTAAGCGGTGCGTGCGCCGGAGTTCCCTGGCGAGATCTGCGGAACCACCCCGCCCAGGCGGGGCTGAGGAGGGAGGACTCCCCAGGGCAGGAGTTCAGGGGACTGCTCCCTGCCTCTCCGACCGACCCTCTTGCGGAAGGCACGGGGAGGACAGCGTGGAGCCCTGTAATCCAGAGGAAGGGGAGAAGAACATGGAGAAAGTTCTAACTGTCCTGTCCCGCTCATGGCTCTAGCCCTAAAAAAACGGTTTTAAATTCCAAAGAGGTTCCTGATCTCTTTACCTGGACAGCGCAGAAAGATGTCACCAGTCCAGCCTCTAGCAGTGTAAACCCCTCCCCAGGAGAGCCATCTCGGAGGCTCCTGCAGCCCCGCTAGCCTCTGTCCTGCCCCAGGCGAAGGGCTCTCCTCGTGGAGTGCCAGCCCCTTCTTCAGAGAGCCCTGCGTGCGTGCGGTGCCCCACCGAGTCCCCCGGGCCCTGCCCTTCCCAACCTCTGATCCCTGGCTGACCTGCCCTGCCCTGCCCTGCCCTCTGACCTCCTGGGAATGAAGCAGCTAGAGAAGAGGAGTGGTCTGGGCCTGAGCTGTCCCCAGGGCAGTGGGTCATCAGATGGTGGCCTTTCCCGCCAGTTTTCGGGATGGAAACAAGAACCATACTTGGTTCCGGGTGCTCCTACCTGGGCCTGGCTTTCCTGGGACCTGGGAAGGAGTGCGCTTGGTCTTCAGGTTCCTTTTCAGGCGCAGGGAGAGGCTATGGGACAGGGAACCGTCAGCGTTTCTTCGTGCTGTCTCCCGTCTTTTGTCTTTTCGTTAATCCTTCCATGCACCCAGGGCAGAAGCCTGTGCTCTGAGCAGTGAGAACTCACTACCTGTTCAGCTCACTGAAGGTTGAAACTCAAAAGGACCTTTGAGATCATCTGCAGGGCTTGAAACTATACCCTCAGGTGGTGCTGAAGAAGCGGCTGTTTGTCTCTTTTACATGTAAAAGTCCTGGGCTTCTCTGATTGAATACAGTCTCCATCGTTGAGGAAACTGAGGCCCCCACAGGTGGGAACAGCTGCACGGGTACACAACCTGTGCATCCCCACCGGGGCCTGGGCTGGGAAGGCCTCGCCCTGGGTGAATACTCTGCTGTCACTCTCTTGAAATTCTTAATAATTTCTTTAACAAGGGACCCCCCATACTTTGTTTTTTGCACGGAGCCCTGCAAATGATGTTGCTGGTCCTGTGGGCAGGAGTGAGGACTTGCTTACGATTCACAGCGAGTCAAGGGGAGTAGAGCCGGGGCTGCTGGCTTCCAGGCCCGAGCGCTTCCTTCCCTGTGGCCTCTGGTCCCTCTGTCCTTCCCCATGGCCTCACCATGTCTTGGGCGGTCTGCGATGAGGCAAGTTACAATCAACCCCAGGGAGTTCGAGTGGCAGCAAGGAGGAACCTCACCCAGGAGCCATACACTCCTCGGTCAGCCGCTGGGTCAGTCGCCGGGGGCAGGTCATTACCCAGAAGCCTCCGGGAAGGTCTTCGACCACATCTCCCCACAGGCCTTGAGCCCACGCTGCTCTCAGCCTTAATGATGCTGCTGAGATGCTGCACATTCTCAGAGTGGTTTGGCTCCACCGACCAACCAGACAAACCATAGAGAAAATACAGTGCAGGAAAGACAGGCAGGGCCGAAACCCTCTTAAACGGAGGAGACACCCGCTCCCAGGGAAGAGGGAGTCAGACACACACGCCTGCCTTTCGGAAACTCAGCAAGGCCACTCTCCTCTGAGGGGAGGAGAAAGGAGCTGGCGTGACAACATTTAGAGGAGCCTCCTGAGGAGGACCAGCTGAAACCTGTCGTCATGTTATCAGGCCTCGGGGTCCTGCTGGCCGGGAGGCTGGGAGTCCCAGAAAGAAGCCCAGTGCCTGCCCCTCTTGCCTCCTTTCCCCGCTCTCAGCCAAGAGCCTCACCACATGGGGCCCGATTGCTGCCCACGGAGGCCTCAGGCAGCTCTCCTGTGTTTTCCCTCCAGTCTCCAGGAAACCTGCCTGTGATCTCCCATCACAGACCGGGGACCGGGCTGCAGAGCTTCCGGGGAAGCTGAGGGGTGATGCCCAGCGCACCTCCCTGCAGGGGCTTCCCTCGCCCTCCCCAGGAGCCAGGCATTGCCGCCACTCCGCCTGAGATGGAAAAGGCAGGGCAGACAGCAAATATTTGGCCTTTGGGATCTGTGGAGTGTGAAAAAGCCGGATTTTTTTCACCCAGATGGAAAAAGTAAAGTGCCCGGCAGAGCAGCCCTTCCCCAGGGCAGTGCTTCCCATGCTTCGCCAGGGCCCCTCCCATCTGAGAATGACATCTGTTGACAAAGATTCACCACCCCCGCTCAGAGCCAAACACAGTGATGTGATGTTTGGTGGGGGGGAGAGGGCTGTTGGCGGGGACGGTACTTAAACAAGAAAACACGTTCTCTGAGGAGCACTGCCACCAGTGGCCAGGGGCCAGGGCCGCCTCTGCCAGCCAAGCTGTTTCCACCCTGAGGCCCCTCCTGCCTGCCCGCCCGCCAGCCAGGCCTCCCAGGCAGCAGCATCTTTAGATGCAAGCTGGCACCTGGCCCCAGACAGAGCCCCTCTCACACCGGAAGGCCACGCAGCTGCCTCCAGCCCCTTGGTGATGGGCCCACCTTGGAGCTTCCCTCTGACTTGTCAGAGCCACGAAGAGCCACCTGTGGGATTGTTTCCACAGCTCGGAGGAGAGCGTCCTGTCCTGGGAGCCCTCCCAGCTATAGGAGCCGAACCCCCCCCACACACCCCCAGACGCAGCCTGGCCCTGCATTCAAAGCGTTTCTCTCTCTCTGGGTCTGGTCTCCTGGGTGTCCCTGAGGCCATCCGGCTCTGATGCACGTGACTCAGCCCCGGAGCTCTGGGCCTGAGTACCACTTGGGCAGCAGAAATGACTCGGTAGAGAGCTGGTTGGAAGCGGGCCTGCTGCATGGGCCACTCTTTGCCCCCAGGAGACTTGTCCTCAGCTGCCAGGGCCTGGGCAGAGACACGCCCCGCTGTTCCCCAAGCGGGGGAGGAACAGCCCTTCCCCATGAATCAGGGAGCAGTTCCCACTCCCTGTGGGCAAAGGACAGGCACGGGGAGGAGGGGGCTGTGGAACACAGCAGTGCGATCCCAGGAAAATCCACCTCACAGCTCCGGTGAGGGGAGATTTTATCCTCTCATGAGTGTGCAGACTGGGTCCCCTTTGGAACCCTGACCTCCATCCCGATCTCCATCCCCAGACCTCGGGGCGCTAGAAGGAGCCCGAGACTAGAAGAAAAGGAGCTGATGTGGCAAAAGTGTAAAGACCCTCTAAATGGCCCAAATCAGGGGAGGGGGAGGAGCTTAGATGTTGGAGATCAGCTTCAAACTCTCAGACACACACACACACATTGGTCACCTTGTCATCCAACTGGGGTAATTTTAATGACTGAAGACTCACATCCCATAGCTAATTTTGGAGAGAGGAAAACGAATTATTTTTCTCAGTAGATGTTGGTGGATAGCTTGGCAGTTTTCATGGACAGGCAGCTGTGCTGGGTGTTAGAACTGGCAAGTACAGTAACATGAGAGACTGTGCCAGTCATATCTACACTGCCATGTGAATTATGCTTAATTTAGCGAGTGTGTGTGTGTGTGTGTGTGTGTGTGTGTTGAGCACTGCTGAAGCCATGGGTAGGCCTGGCTCTGTCATAGACTCGCTTTATAACTGTGATGAAGTCATTGATACTCTCTGGCCTCCAGTCTCCTCCTCTGCAAGTAGACTGGCTGATCTTCAAGGTTCTTTCTAGCTAACATTCTACTCTGTTGTTTTTCCTTCTGTGAGGGTACACACACACACACACACACACACACAATTTAGAACTGTAAAGCCCACAGGGTAGTATAAGAATGTGAGTTTTATGAGCATGGGGTCTCTGTCTGCCTCTTTCCTGTCTCACTCCTGCACAGTGCCTGGCAGATAGGAGGTGTCCACCTCATTCATTCAGGGGATACATCTGAGTCTTCCACCGGGTTGGAATCCTTAAAGGCAAGTATCACACCATGGTATCCCCAGACTCTAATATAGATATTCAGTGAAGATTCATGCTTCTATTTAACAAACATTTATTGACCAACTGCCCAATGCCAGGGTTTGTACATTCATGTATTTCTAATGTCCAAGAAAGATTCAAAGAAGAGCTCAGACATTGCTCTTTCTCTCAAGGAGCTTACCCTTTTCTAGGACACTTCAGATTTGTGCCCAAATCATTAAAAAAATAAAGACTAAAAGTGGTAAGTGTCATAAGAGAGGCAGTTTGGGGTGTTATTGGTTCTTTTCCTGTCTGTCCTCCTTTGCTGGATGTGTCTGGTTTCATCTGTGAACTCCTCGGTCCTTACTGGGCAGCCATTCTTTGAACAGTCTTGCCCAGTTTCATAGATTTGCCATGGGAATAGGCTGACGGTACCAGATTTCCCCTCTGAGCTCCAGTCATCTTTCCAACAGTGTCTGAACATCTCCAGATGCACACCTGCAGGCACTTCCTTCAAGGCTCAGATGAGATCCCTTTATGTTCACCTGAATCCAAGCTACAATACTGGTTATTCTGGGATGTTGTCCCACACTTTTCAGTCAACAAACTTGTATTGAGTACACGCTTTGGGGAAGGAAACATGCAAGTTTAAAGGCAAACCAGGATGGTTCCTACCCTCAAGCAGAGACTAGACCTTCACTCTTAAGAAAATCAGATAATTGCCCAGCTGGTGAGATTCAGTGGTTGAGCATCAACCTATGAACCAGGAGGTCACAGTTCGATTCCCGGTCAGGGACACATGCTTGCGTTTCGGGCTCGATTCCCAGCAGGGGGACGTGCAGGAAGCAGCCCATCAATGATTTTCATCATTGATGTTTCTATCTCTCCCTCTCTGAAATCAATAAAAATATATTTCTTAAAAAAAGAAAATCAGGTAATCACGGGAGATGAGGCAGAAGAACAAATGAGTGCTATATAGGGCAGATTCAATAGGAATCACCTGAGATAAAGAGAGCATTTCAAGTTGGGGCAGTTGAGGAAGACTTTAGGGAGGAGTTGAAGGGTGGGCAAGATTTGGATTAGGTCAGTGGTCAGCAATCTCATTAGCCGACAGAGCCAAATATCAACAGTACAATGATTGAAATTTCTTTTGAGAGCCAAATTTTTTAAACTTAAACTATATAGGTAGGTACATTGTTATTAACTTAATTAGGGTACTCCTAAGGCTTAGGAAGAGCCATACTCAAGGGGCCAAAGAGCCGCATGTGGCTCGAGAGCCGCAGTTTGCGGACCACGGGATTAGGTCATTCAAGGGACAGTCGGAAGAGGCAGGAGTCAGCGCTGGGGAAAGCTGGGCGTTAGGCCATTGGATAAATGTGTTTCGGGGTGGTGGGTAGAGATTTGTCTGAAGTTGAGAACTGGCTGAGAGACACAGGGAGTCACTAGACGAGGGGGCCTTGGGTGCCATTCTAAGGACTCCCAACCACGTGCTGTTGACAGTGGAGAGGATTTGGAAGGGTTTGTCAGGAGAGGGCGTGGTTGCTTCTTCTCCCTGGAGACGTTGGGAAATCTCTCCTTTTAGAGAACGAGGGGAAGAAAATGAGCTCGTGAAGGAGCCAAGAGGAGAGGTCAGGGACTCGTGCAGAGACGTATGATGGTAAGTCATGGAAACAGAGAGGAGAAAGTTCCAAGAAAGAAGTCAATAATGAGATTGACTGTTAATCAACAGAGCTGGCCCAGGATGATCTGATCTAGAGAAAGACAGGCGACACACGCTGAGAGGGGCATGGGTAGCGTGGTAAAAACGGTGCAGGGAAGCCTTGGGTCAGAGAAGTTTCAGAAAAAGGGAACTAAGTAATTAAAGTAAGAAGCAGGGCCAGGCATGGAGGGTTTTACAAGGTTGGCTGGTGGTCAGTGGAAGGTAGAGGGAAAGAGGAGAAGGGAGAATTGGAGCCATGGTGATGAAGAAGGCAGGAATGCGTGAGCTTTGCTGTGGAAGGAAGCAAGGCTCTCTTTATGGGGTCCCCAGGGAAGGACATGGACATAGACTTTTTGCATTACTAGTTGCATTTAATCTCCTTATGACACATACTCATCATGAAAACTTTTGAAAAATACAGAAAAGCAAAAAATAACAGCCCTCACATGAGTGCTTAGCCCTGAGAGATAATTGACCAGATCTGGATGAGCTTTCTTCCAGAAATCCTTCTGTGTATATTGGCACAGATTTTTTTTTCACATAGTTAAGATTAAACTATCCATATATGTTTTTAAAACTCAACAATATCCCAGCCAGTGAGGCTCAGTGGTTGAACATTGACCTATGAACCAGGAGATTCGATTCCTGGTCAGGGCACATGCCCGCGTTGTGGGCTCGATCCCCAGTGTGGGGCGTGCAGGAGGCAGCGATCAATGATTCTCTCTCATCATTGATGTTTCTATCTCTCCCTCTCCCTTCCTCTCTGAAATCAATAAAAAGATTTTTAAAAAATTCAGCAATACAACATAGGTGTCTTTCCTGGGCAATAAATATAGGGCTGCTTTATTTTTTCAATGGTTGCATACTATTCCATAGTACAACTTTATAATCATTTATTTAACCAATCCCTTATCAATGGGCTTTTGAGTCATTTACTTTTTTCCTCAGGTGTATGTGGCCTCTAGTGATAATTTTGACACATCCATCTCAGCCTCGTTGAATATGTATTCCCTGATGGGGGGAAATCCTTAGAAGGGGGATTGCCGAGTCCAAAAGCATGCTCATTCCAAGTGGGGATGCATGCCACGCTGGGCTCCACATTACAGGAGGGCCTGTTCCCACACACCTTCGCCTCCGCTGGGTTTGAAGCGAAACAGCTGGAGGGAGTTAGGGGAAGGGGAAGAGTTTAAACCTAACAGTTTTGGTCTTTTCAGAAAGGGAGGAGGTGAGCTCATCTTTTAGAATGGGGTGGGCTGAGAAGAGGAGGAATCTCGCGGGAGGATCCAGATGGCAGCACTTGACTGAGCCCAAACCCACACCACGCTCTGACACGCTTTCACCAGGCTGGGTTTTCCCCGCACAGAGCACACAGGCTGAGGAGAGACGGGCACAAGGGCAGGACAAAAAGCTTACGGCTCCAGGCAGCTGAAGCTAATCCCGGGGGCTTGGCTGGTAGCCTGGATGAGGTATAGCCTGTAAAGGCTTAGAGCAGCCGGGATCAGGAAAAGCAGCAGGAGAGGCGGGAGAAAGGCGCTGAGATGGTGCAGCTTTACGCTCCAGAGGGTGGTCAGGCTGAGCTGCGACCACTGAACCTACAGACCTACAGACTCCAGGTCATGGGGCCCCGAGGTCCAGAGGACCAGTGGACATTCAATGTAGCGTTGCCTCCACTAAAGTTGATGGTGGGAGACAGGATGAAGACATAATGCAGTCCAGGTGAGGTTCTATCCAGAAATTTGCCATGAAGGAGATGGGGACTCCAGACGTGTGCATTGACACCAGGCTCAACAAAGCTGTCTGGGCCAAAGGAATAAGGAATGTCCCATATCGTATCCGGGTACGTTTGTCCAGAAAACGTAATGAGGATGAAGATTCACCAAACAAGCTGTACACATTGGTCACCGATGGAGGTGTACCTCTGAATACCATTTCCATGGGGTTTCATAGGTCACTTTTTTTAAAGAATGGCAGGGCGCTCTATGGTCAAGTAAGTTTGAGAAACATCGAATTAGACAGAGATTGAAATGGGCTTATTTTTTTTTTTGAAGGACTAAAACAATTTTAGTGTATTACTATGAGTTTCTGAGATGGTGAAAGAGTATGCAGCATTTTCCAGAAAGAACCCTTTTCACGAAGAGTATCTTGGAACTAGTGTTCTGCAGGACGTGATTTAGAAAATGGCTTTGTTCGAGGTTGGAAATGGGTCCTGAACGTGACAGGCATTGGGAAAGGAAGGCGAATGACAGCAGCAACTCCCGTAGGACGGAATGATCCTGATAAAAATGACTGTTCCTACCGTTTCTCAAGTACTTACTATGTGGCAGGTCCTTTTCGTATATCGCCTCATTGAATTTTCCCACAGCTCTGTAAAATAGGTGGCATTCTCTGTTTTTGCACGAGAAGCTCGGAGAAGGGAAGAGAAGTCCCCAAATGAGAGATAGCATGGGCCTCAAGTGGTGACCATAGACATCAAGACTCCTCCCACCCCTCCCATCCCACAGATTACAGGGTTTAGGGGGGTGGGGGAGTTGCTCTCTGCACAGAGATCAGTGTGTGTGTGATGGGGGAGGGCTGGGGTCTGTTGCATTGAGTGAATAGCCTGGGGTCTCTTCTCAACTAGAGGCCACAGTCCCCCTTGAAGGGGTCCTCAGTCATGGGGTGGCCACTTGGAGTTATCGAAGGGGCCAGGGATTGCCACTGGCAGTTAGGGGGCCGGATGCCACTGTCTGCATGGCGTGGGAAAATCCTGTCTCCTGAAGAATTGTGCCACCCAAATGCCACGAGTGCTCCGGTTAGAAACACCGAGGGCAGGGGAGGGGAGGAAAGCCATTTGGGATGGAGGGGGAGTTTGCCCACAAGCTCTGCGGTTACCAGGAACACAGTGAGTGGAAGGCACAGGCAGTGGGAGGCTGTGGGCTGGCTCGGGTTCAGACAGAGGGGGCAGGGGGCGAGGAAATGCCTGTCCCAGGTCATGGGATGTGGAGTTTAGGGGTGAAGGAGCAGAAAGGAGGCCAATGTTCCGGGGAAGCCGATCCTGACAACTTGTTGAGCAGGAGAATTTGAAAGGGAAGGACCAGACTCATCAGAGCCCAGACGGGCAGACTGATTCCCGTCCTAATATAGATGCACCCACAGAGGAAGCCTCCGGGGAGGGGGGAAGAGCAGGAGGGTTCTAATGCAAACAATTTTGCAACCTTAATTACAGCATTCTGCAACCTTGGACTATAGCTATTCTGCAGGGTTAAATATAGCATTGGCTCCTGAGAAGGCTCTCAAGTCTTTATTTTTACCGACCCAATTGGCTGTTTTGAAAACCCACTCTGTGAACGCTGTAGAAGATAATCATCAAAATATGTTTCTTGAAGTTCCCAAAGAAAAGACCTTTTATTCAGTTCCTCGAATCTCCCCCCCCTTGCTGACTCCGCGGGAGATGGCAGAAAGGCTGAGGAGTGAATGAAGTCCACATTTTCGGTCAACCGAGAGACAGCTGGAGTCGCCGGGCCGCAGTTGAGTTAGCAGTTGGTTAACGGGTCCCAGCTCTTTTCCGTCTCCCGAAGGAGAAGTGAACCGAGCTCAGCCCCCACGGAGTCAGCAGTCACGCCGCGCAGTGTGCCAACAACACATGCACCTTCCGTCAACCCTTCCACGTGGCGCTGGGAGCAGAGGCCTGAAAAATGAGGAGTTCCTCCTGCGGCTCCCCGTGTTTGAGTTGGATGTTATGACCTTCGGTAGGAGAGGAACAGAGGCTCTTTCAGATCTCCGGCGGTTGCTGCTGCTTTATGAGCCTGAGCGTGCCACGCTGGCTTCGAAGGCGATTGGATTTTTTTTTTTTAAAGACACTGCCTGTAATTGGGGTAGAGATTGCTAGATGAAGAGAGGGCCCTGGCTGTGTCGGGGGTAGGTAATTCGTGGGTCTGGCTTCTTGACCTCGGGGACCAGGATGCTCCCAGTGACACCTCTTGGGGCCTCTGGAGCAGCGAGGCAGAAGCTGGCCTGTAGAGTCTTGGGTACTTGCTACCCAGAGCAGCAAGCTGCCCCAAGCTTGTCCTCACTTTGTCCCAAGAAAGGGGCTTTCCCCAAGTGCAGGCATTACCCTATCTTCTCCGGTGTCCTTTCCCAAGCTCACCCCCTCCTGTCACAAGAGCCTTTATCTGGGATCTGCAAAATGAAAAAAGGAAGAATGAAAAAGAGAGAGAGAAGGCAACAGAGGCTATTGGAAACATGGCCTACAGTACAGTGACTTCTCCAGACACCTGGCAACCCATAATGTTTGATACTCAGGTGCCCCTCACTGTTCAGCATGTCAGAAGTCCTCGGTTATCCGTGGGTAATTTATGTGTGACACCAGGAAGGACCAGGGCCTTATTTTGGAGGGCCATAAAAACACCAGGGGTATTCTAAGATAATTAACTAGGACACTAATGAACCCCCCCCAAACAAAAACAACAACAACAAAAAAACAACACACAACAACACAAAAGAGGACTTTTAGTTTTAGGAGAGGAATATCACATCCCTTGTTCTAGTTCTGAGAAAGGGAGGAGAAGCAGATCCTAAATTTTGCTGCACCTCCCCCCATCCCCCATTCATTCCTTTTCAGTGCAAACATTAGGCCCCTGGGTGTTAATTTTTTAAAATTTATTTTTTAAATAATGTTTTTCTTTATTTTAGAGAGAGAGAGAGAGGAAGGGAGAGAGAGAGAGAGAGAGAGAGAGAGAGAGAGAGACATCCGCTGCCTCCTAGGGATCAAAACCACAACTTGGGCATGTGCCTTGACCAGGAATCGAACTGTGAATGGGATGACGCTCAACCAACTGAGTCACACTGACCAGGGCTTAATTTTAAATCTCTACTCCTCTAAGCCTTTGCATCTCAATGCATCAGCACACCCCAAAACTCCCTAGCCATGGATAACTCTAAGAATAAGCCATATTTAAAACACATTTTAAATCATTTATGTTTATATTTGAATAAAAATTGGCCCTTAATTGAAACAACAGAAGTTGACAATTAACTAAAGATGCAGGCCTTCTCAAAGGGCCAGTAAACCCATCTGTTTTGAACACCCACTATGTGGTCAGCCCTGTGCTGAGGGAAGACTTCCTGACCTCAAGGAGATGACAAACTGCTGGGAGGCCAGACATGTAAACAGATGCCAGGCCTGGTTGGAAGGGCTTTGCCCAGCTCTGTGGCCTGTCTGAGCTGGGTATATGCCATTCTGCAAGCACTCTGGATGTGTGTTTGCATCTTGCTTCAGACATGTACGAACCACTCACTAGCTGGCAGGTCACTGAACCTCTCTGAGCCTTTGTAACATGACAGGTGGGTTCTGTGACTTACAAGTGCCCACGCCCGTTGACATAAGGAAGATCCAAACCTGTAGAGATCTTCAGTTTATTGGAGCCAAACTGATGACAAATGCCGAGAAGCAAAATCTCAACAGATTGAGAAAATTCTCCAGAGAATGTCAGTTTTATAGCTTATTTTATACATCAGAGTCAAAGGAAGAGACATAAGGGAGTTACATGAAATTCACTGGTGGTAGTTTAGGGAGGTGGGAGAAAGCAAAGTGAGGAAATCTCTGAGATTGGGTGAAGAGAGACACCTACTTCTCTTACATTGTGGGGACGGGATAGTTAACAATTAACATTACAGCGCATAGAAATGGTATGTGGGGAACAAGATGACAATGAGGGGTCCTGTGGTCTCTGCCCTGGTGCTGGCTGTGTCCTGCGGGGTCCAAAAAAGAAGAGTATTACTCTGACATTCCAAGTGTATGTTATCTTAGATGCAAAAAGACAATAGACAGGCCCACTTAAGGTAACGACTGACCTTTGTGAAGGAAGCTACAGACCTAGGATGTGACCACCCGCCATACTCGCTTTTAGTTAGGCGTTTTTTATGTTCAGACCATCCTATGCGATTACTTTTTTTTTTAAATTCCTCACTCGAGGATATTTTTTCATTGATTCTTAGAGAGAGGGAAATATCAATGTGAGAGAAACACACATTGGTTGCCTCCTGCATATGCCCCGATTCTGTTTCTTTGTTATGGGGTGGGGCCACAACATTAGTAACCAAGAAACAGAATTTCCGGAGGATGAGGCCCAGAAATCAGGATTTTAAAAAGATTCCCAGGTGATTCTAATGTGCAGCCCAGGTTGAGAACCACTGCTGTAAACACTTCAGAAAACGGGTACAACCAACACTGAGTCAGACCACCCCAGAAGGCATGGGAAGGGGCGGGCATGGGAGATGGAGAGGGGGAGGAATATTCTTTTCCTGTCTCTGTCAAGCCTGCTCGGCCCAGTGCAAAGGGGGAGAACAGATTCCTGTCTAATCAATCATCGTCTAATCAATCATAGACTCTGTCCTCAGGGCAAGCTTTTTCTCAATTCTTTATGTCTGTTTCTCCCTCCATCCTCTGACCGGAACAATCTGGGGGTAATGTGAATGTAATGAGCCCATGCTTACAAAGAGCTTGGCTTGTAAAAGCCTCACAATTGCTTTGGATTGTGTTCTCACTAAAGCAAACAAGGCGAAAGTGGAGAGTTGCTATAGCATTCCCGACATAGGTAAGTTAGGGGTCCCCAAGGCCCGAGGCTCAGCCCTGGTGAACAGGAAGTCCAAAGGATTAGAAAGAGAAGAGAGCTCCTTGGGGATGGGGGGTTGAGGGGGCTGTGAGTTACGGAGCTGAGACATGAGCAGAGGAACAGGGCCAAATTCTTGTGAACCCTTCATGTAGAGAGAGCTGAGATGCACCCTGGCAGCTGTCATTTCCCTTCCCATGGGCTGCTCTGCAAAGTACCGGAACGGGGCCTTTTTTACTTCCCGCTTGCTAATGATTGCCAATTGGGGGGGCTCTCGAAGGGACAGCAAAGTTATAACAAAGCTGTGTGCTTTTCAAGGGGGTGTTTGCTGACGGCTTGGTGTCAGCCTTGCTTGATTTAAGTCTTCCCAGATTCTTGCAAAGGCTATAAACAATGAAGTGATGAAATTAGTCCCAGAGCCAGAACAGGGAGGAGGCCTAGTCACGAGGGAGGGCAGAGGAGCACCATCAAGGGGTGGGGAGGCATGAGAAATGAGGCAGGACGGCCTAGAAGGCAGTTCTGCTCCAAGGAGTGGAAGGAATACCTCCCCGAGGGGGCCGGAGATGGCCGGTAAGTCTGACAGCCGGGGGACGGGAGATGAGAGAGCCTGAGGATCTGGGTCAGAGAGAGCACAGGAAGCACCCAGGATTCCTGGGAGGCCCCACCTGAGGCTCCGGTTTATGGGAAAGGCAGGCGAGGCAGTCCTGGTACCCTCCCGGGCAGTTATCCTCTGAACTGTTGGCGGATGGATGATGGGTAGCAGCCTAAGACACAAAGCAGGGCTGAGCAGGCTGCTCTCAGAATACATATGCAGGGATGGGGCCGTTGGACCAAAGACCCCAGCATAAACCCCCACCCTAGAAGGTGCTGCCCCAGGCCCTGTCACCCTGCGACAGCCATTCTGGTTGCTTTTGTTTGTTTGTTTTGGCCCCAGTCTTTTCTGATTGGTCAGTCTTCTACTGACTGCTCAGCACCCATACCTGTGGTGGAAGATTCTGAGTCTCAGCCCAGCTAGTGCTCCTTGAAAAAAGGGGCGTGAGGGCAGGAGGCTGGGGGGTGTGGGGGTGGTGCGCGGGTTGGGGGGAATGCACCTGTTTCAGTCACCATGTGTTTGGGTTGGAAGGACGCTGAGCCAGATCAAGCAACTGGCTCTGATTTCTTTTCACTTCACTGAAAGGGGGTTGAGCAAGGTGCATACAGTGTAGGAAGCTGAACTGGCCCGTGTGTCCTTTCCACCTTGTGGGAGGTCATGGAGTCTCTTTACTTGGATGTGTGGGGACATCCCAGTTTCTCAGCCACTCTGTTCTTACCTTTATCCCTGTTTTCTCTGCTTACCGTCAGGTCACCTGAAGCTCAAGGGGGCCAACTTGGACCCAGGCGTGTGTGTGGGGAGGGTTGGACGGGGGCTGGGGATTGGTAATGAGTGGGGCATCTGGAAAGGGGTGGGTGTGGCACAGGGTCCCGCCTGGCATCTGACTGCACTTGGCTCATCACAGTGAGGTCGGCTGGTGGCGACGGAGATGCGTTGTGTGTTTCAGAAGAGGAGCTGGCTGGTGACGAGGACATGCCGTCCTTCCCGTGCACACAGGAGGGTAAGGGCTCTGGGGGGGGAGGGGGGTGCCCTCTGACCTCTTCTCTGTGCTCCTTGCTCCCATCCCCAGGCTGGTCACTCACCTCCCTCCATGGCTCCAAAACCCTGGCTGTCCTTCTCCCCTCTGCTTCCTCAGCGGTAAGAAGGCAGAGTAGCACGGAGTTTGACACAAGTGCCACCTGTCTCCAGCCCCCCCCCCCAGGTTGGGGACCTCTGCCATTTTCCCCAGGGCCTGCCTCTCAGCGGGCACAGAGCTGTCCCCGTCGCATCCCCTGCCACCCACGTAGCCTATCCTCAGGCCCACAGGACCCAGCGTAGCATTTGGCTCATCTGCGTTGTTACCTGGAGCTCTTCTTGGTGGGTTTCAGTATAGATTGGAGCAGCTCTTCTCAACCTTGGCTGTGTGTACATTGTAACCGCCCAGGGATGCCTGAGGGTGGCCCTCAGAAACGCGGATGCCTTTTGGTCTGGAGTGTGAACGAGGCATCGGGGATTTTTAAACATTCCTGGCATTTCTAAAGTGCAGCCGAAATGGAACGGACCCTAGAGACTTCACAGCTGGGACATCCCTGCCTTCTCCCTGAGCATTAGCCACCTGCCAGCGTGGCCAGGCATACCTGGTCCTCTCCTTCCTCTGTACTAGGGACCACCTGCTAGACTAGGAGAATTCATTTGGTTTCCATAAGAATTGCTGGTTACTCTTGAAGTTTGGGGACTGGCGATCGACCTTCTGGTTTGCCTGGGACTGAGAGGGTTGCCCAGGGGGTGTAACTTTCAATCTTGGCAAACCATCCGGTGCACCCCCTATCGCGGAGTTCCCGTGACATGAGGCTTTCGGTGCTGAAACCAGGGACGTCCTAGGCAAACCGGGACGGTTGGTCACGCAGTGGTGAACCGTGTGCTGGCTGCTGCAGGCTGTGGATGCGCAGTAGGGCTAACGTATGGGAAGACGTGTTTGCCCACAGCCAGGCTGCATGATGAGGCCGTAGAATGACGGTAGTGCTGGGTGTGCTGTGAAGACCCTGGCTCTGGTCTCTTCGATTCCTGAAAGCTCTGGGGCCTAGAGGGAAGGCGGTGAGATGGTAAAGAATGAGGATCTAGAACATGGAATAAAATGAGACGAGACAGGCCAGGGCAGGGACACGGAGCTCACCTTTCAGCTGCAGCCTCAGCCACTGGCCTTCTTTTGTGCCCCGACAGGCCGGCCGGGACCCCGCTGCAGCCGCTGCCAGAAGAACCTGTCTTTGCACACGTCCGTGCGGATTCTTTACCTCTTCCTGGCTCTGCTCTTGGTGGCGGTGGTCGTGCTGGCCTCTCTGGGTGAGTGCAGACTCCCAGCAGCATCCGGCGAGTCCCGGGCTCCCCCCGCCCCTCCGCCCTCCCAGGCTGCAGGGGATTTCTGATCAGGGCTCCAGCACCCAAACTCCCCTACACAGACCAGCAGACCCCTGCGGCAGGGCCCAGACCCCAGGGTCTCCGTGCCTGGTTCAAACGGCAAAGACTGGCTCCTGCTTTCTGGTTAGCAATGGGCTGTGTGATCTGGAGCAAGGCCCTTCCCCTCTTGGCACCTCCGTTTTCTGAGAGATAAAATGAGAGGCTAGGACGAGATCCGTGATTCCCAGTGTTAGCCCCATGTGAGAATCACTGGGAGCTTTAAAAAAATACTGATGCCTGGGCCCCACCCCAGTAATGTAATTAGTTCATATATTTAAGCTTTCCAGATGAGCCTGCCGAACATCCGTAGTTGAGGTCACTGGATCAGGTGATTTCCAAGCCCCTTCCGTGGTCTTTGTGACTGTTTCTCAAAGTGAGGCTGGATGCCTACCCGCCTCGAGGTCACCGCGGTATTTGTGGGAGTGCAGATTCCTGGGTCTCACCCAGACTTACTCCATCAGAGTCCCGCAGGTGCAGCCCAGGGACCCGGAGGTCGTGGGCCCCTGGCACACTGTGGTTTCTGTGCGTGGTAGCTGACCCAGGTGAGGCATACAGCTAGACTCAGGTAACTTCCGCCTCTGGGTGCTACCGGTTTATGGTAAACTGATGGAAACACATGGGATGCCTTTTCACTGCAACTGCATTCGGATTTAAAAAATCCAGACTTCTTTCCTAAGGAAACAGTACATGTGTTTGCCCTAATGGACTAGACATTAGAGACAAGGCTGGGACTCGGATGAGACCAGCGGGGTGCGGAGGGTGCCTCACGCTAGGTGCTGTGCCCTGCACGCATCCGACCCTGAACAGGGGGCTGTCTGGTTCCGACCCTGGTTAGAGAGATAGTAAGTCCTCACTCAGCGTCATCAATAGGTTCTTGGAAACTGTGGCTTTAAGCGAAATGACATATATTGAAACCAGTTTTGCCATAGATAACTGATACAAACAAGAGTTAAGTTCCTACACTATATTTCTGGTCACAAAAGTATCATCAAACTTCTAAATAAAGACCCAAAACACTTCTACTATTAAACATTCAAATAAATGTGAGCAATACATACATTTAAGAAAGACGAATAA
Source organism: Myotis lucifugus (assembly GCF_000147115.1). Classification (NCBI taxonomy): domain Eukaryota; kingdom Metazoa; phylum Chordata; class Mammalia; order Chiroptera; family Vespertilionidae; genus Myotis; species Myotis lucifugus. The sequence goes on along the minus strand of NW_005871049.1, from coordinate 39,079,376 downwards.
GGACAAGTAAGATTATTTTCCAACCCAGTGATTCCAGTCCAGGGCTGTGGGTGGCCAGAGCCTATCCCGGCCGCTCAGGGTGCACCGAGGGAACCCACCCTGCACGCCCTCACACACACACACACACACACACACACACACACAATCACTCAGAGGACCCGGAGCCTCTCACTGTTACCAATTAAATCTCGACAGCTCTGACCTACACAGTGTTAATCAAAGCCCATGGCTCCCAAGCATTTGGAATCAGCATTTTAGAGCTGATAACAACCTTAGAAGTCATTTAACTTCAGGCTTTCTTTTTACAGATGACCCAATTGAGCTCCAGAAAGATTAATCAACTTTCCCAAAGTCACCCAACACATTTGAGGCAAATCTGGGACTAGAAGCATATATATATATATACACATACATACACACACACACACACACACACACACACACATATGTGTAATTATGTATATTACACATTATAATATGTACATACATTTAAGACATACGTATATACAGCCAGGTATATGTACACATAAACATATAAACTTAAAGGAGAGATAAAAACAGATATATGTCTATAGGTAGGAATAGTTACATAGATATGTATTTTTAAGAGATGCATGACAAACTCTGGTCATAGGAAGCATTTTCCCTCACCGCCCCTGGGAAGCCCCATAGAAGAAGGGCTGATAAAAACGCCTTTCTCTGAGGCAACAGCCTGCCCCAGTGTCTCACCTGTATTTGCCCTACAGTTTTCAGGAAAGTAGACTCTCTCTCCGAAGACATCTCCCTGGCCCAAGCCACCTATGACAAGAAGCTTGTGTCTATGCAGGAAAATCTCCAGGGCCTTGGTAAGTGCCCAGTGTCCAGATGTGCTGACTGTGATAGAAAACGAATGGTAACTGGGGTAGGGTGATGGTCACCCCCCCGACCCCCGCCATGTGCCTCTATGTTTTGGTGCCTGGAGCAGGGCAGCCTTCACCAACTTAGGCCTAAGGGAGGAGGGAGGACAGCCATGGCTGCCTGCTCCCTGTCCAGCTGGAGAACCACCCATTGCAGGAGGGCTGCTCCCCGGGGCTGGAGGTTCTGCGTGTGGTAGGGAAGGAAGCGAAAGACAGTTCATTTCCCTAATATCCTCATGCATCTGAAGTTATTTTTAAGACCTTCTAAAGCCTTTTGGTAAGTCAGCCCTTCCCTCATCACTACTCTAAAGTGTGCATGATTCATGATACTCTTTTTTGTTTTGTTTTGTTAATCCTCACTCGAGGATATTTTTTTCCACTGATTTTTTATGGAGAGTGGAAGAGAGAGGGAAAGACAGAGAGAAACATCGACGTGAGAGAAACACATCGATTGGTTGCCTCCTGCACAAGCCCTGACCAGGCTGGGGAGGAGCCTGCAACCAAGGTACATGCCCTTGGCCGGAGTCGAACCTGGGACCCTTTGGTCCGCAGGCTGATACTCTATCCACTGAGCCAAACCAGGTAGGGCTCGTGATGCTCTTGATCTCCTGCTTTAACAAGGGACCTTCTCATGCTGACAATGAGCCAGAAGGAGCCATCATGGAAGGGGTTAGAGGTGGTCTGTGTCATGGAGAGAGAAAGTCCTGCTCTGCCACTGTCTCGATCAATGAGTGATATTTTGTCAAGCCACTTCTCTGTGCCTCATTTCTCATCAGTTACAGGAGAAAAAATTTTGCACCGTCTCCTCAAGTTTATTGTGAGAGAAATAAATGAGATAATAGATCTAAAAATATTTGGAGAAATTTTAAAATAAAATGTCAATGGGAGGTTCTTGGCAACCTCAGAAAAGCTAGAAAGATATATTTTCCAGCATTTGGTGGCGAGATGGAGATTTAGATCTAAAGCCTAAGTACCTAAATCCTACATTTCAGGTCATAGGAAAGAGGTTTGATACAAGTAAGATCTCATAGAGATGGCCAGGCTCTTCCAAAACGGGTTTCAGAGCAGGACCTAGGAAAGGAAGAGGCACTGGACAGCCACTTGCCAATTCATTGTGCTCTGCAATATTTTATTTAAAGAAGCACCCTTTGTCCCATGATCCTTCAGCCACTGAAATGTTCTCTCTTTCTCCTGAAGATCTGAAGGCCCCGAACAACTGCTCTTTCTGCCACGAGGCCGGGCAGCTGGGGCAGGAGATCAGAAAACTGCAGGAGGAGCTGGAGGGAATTCAGAAGATGCTTCTGGCTCAGGAGGTCCAGCTGGACCAGGCCTCTCAGACCCATGAGCTGCTCTCCACCACCAGCAGTCAGATCTCCCAGGAGATGGGCAACTGTTCCTTCTCCATCCACCAGCTCAACCAATCTCTGGGGCTCTTCCTGACGCAGGTGCGAGGCTGGCAGGCCACCACGGCCGGCCTGGACCTCTCTCTGAAGGACCTGGCCCAGGAGTGCTATGACGTCCGGGCGGCCGTGCACCAGATCAACTTCACCGTGGGGCAGACTTCAGAATGGGTCCACGGGATCCGCCGGAAGACGGACGAGGAAACCCTGACCCTCCAGAAGATCGTCACCGACTGGCAGAACTACACCCGGCTCTTCAGCAGCCTGCGCACCACCTCGACCAAGACCGGAGAAGCGGTCAAGAGCATCCAGGCCACCCTGGGGGCCTCTTCGCAGCGCATCAGCCAGAATTCTGAGAGCATGCATGACCTGGTGATGCAGGTCATGGGCCTGCAGCTGCAGCTGGATAACATCTCGTCCTTCCTGGACGACCATGAAGAGAACATGCACGACCTGCAGTACCACACTCGCTACGCTCAGAACCGCACGGTGGAGAGGTTCGAGACGCTGGAAGGACGCATGGCCTCTCACGAGATCGAGATTGGCACCATCTTTACCAACATCAATGCCACCGACAGCCACGTGCACAGCATGCTCAAGTACCTGGACGACGTGCGGCTGTCCTGCACGCTGGGCTTCCACACCCACGCCGAGGAGCTCTACTACCTGAACAAGTCCGTCTCCCTCATGCTGGGCACCACGGACCTGCTCCGGGAGCGCTTCGGCCTGCTCAGCGCCCGCCTGGACTTCAACGTCCGCAACCTGTCCATGATCGTGGAGGAGATGAAGGCCGTGGATACACAGCACGGAGAAATCCTTCGCAACGTCACCATCGTACGAGGTGAGAGTGAGATCTGGGCCGGGCTGCTACACAGCTCCCAGAGGGCCTTGGTCATCTTGCTAGACTTGGAGCACCTGGTTTCAGGCAAAAATCCTAGTGGGCTAATACAATCCTGTAGCAAATGCCTAGGGCAACTGGCAGTTTTAGTGCACTTGCACCTCTTTTTAAAGGTGTTGTGGCTCCTAACTTTGCCTGTTATACATTTATATGGGTTTGTTTAATTGCACCACAAAGAGAACTAGGCAGACCTCGTCTTTTGGAAACCATCTCCTCTTGTTTTCTGCCTTCCCACCCTCTCACCAGGGCTCTCAACCATCTGCCCCTCAGATGCCCACCATTCTGATGCTGTCTTCTCCTATCTCACCCCTGCATTCGTCAAAGTTCTCCAGAGAAACATAATAAATAGGAGAGAGGGGGAGAGAGAGAGAGAGAGAGATTATAAGGAATTGGCTTAGATAATTATGGAGTGTGGCAAGTTCAAATCTATACAGGTGATGTCCCAGTTCATATCCAAAGACCGGAAGTTGCTGCAGAACCAGGAAGAGATGATGTGTCAGTTTCAAGACCTTCAGGTCAGGCAGGAGAATTCTCTCACTTGGGGGAGGGTCAGCCTTTTGTTCTATTCAGACCTTCAACTGAGTGGACGAGGCCTGCCCACACTGGGGAGGGCAATCTGTGTTACTCAATATAGATTTAAGTGTCCATATCATCCATAAATACCCCTACAGATACACCCAGAATAGTGTTTGACCAAATATCTGTCTATCCCGTGGCTCAGTCAAGTGGTCACATAAAATTAACCATCACAAGTCCACCTCTTTCCAACTTGGCACTCATACACATTTCCTTAAATCATACTTAATCCTCAAATGGAGACATAACAAAATCATCTTTTTACCTGACGTACATGATGCTCCTATCCTGTGTACAACCAAACCTCACTAACCCTTCCCCGGAAGAGGAGGCAAACGCCTTCAGTGTTTATTCTTCTCCTTGATATCTCATAATTTAAATACTATGATATAAACTTAACAATATTTAAACACTGTGATATAAAGTCAATACATTTTATATCTTATGTTACATGATAAGGGGATGAGAGAGAAGAAAGAAAGATATATATGTTACATATTTATATACTAGAGGCCCAATGCACGAAATTCATGCAAGGGTCTTGGCCCTCACAGCCGCAGGGGCTGCCTCGGCCCTCGCAGCCCCGGCTTCGTCCGGAAGGTCGTCCGGAAGGACGTCCGGAAGGTTGTCTGGCTGTGCTGACTAATTAGCATATTATGCTTTTATTATTATAGATATTAGTAACACAATAAGGGGGAAATACTCTTGACAATTACAATCCTCATTTCTTCACCTGGTCACATATCTGGTATTTATAACTACCCTTTTCCACTACGAATTTCACATTCCCTTTGCCCTCCAGCAAACAGCTTGGCTGCTTGCGATTCTTTACCTGATGGTGAACAAACCTTCACTCTTGAAGGCCCACTAGTAGTCCTGCCTGGATTGGGTTGTTGTCGTTTTCCATTGACCTTCCTCACAGGGCATGGGAATGCTCAGTGGTCTCCCGTATTCCACACATACTCCTCCACTGTGGAGTAGTAGTCCCATTCCTCCCTGGTAGTCAGGGTCAGTCACTCCAGTCAGCACAGTGACTTCTTTACCTGTTCATTCAGAGGCATGAGGTGCCCAGCGTGTCTGGGCAGCAGTCTTAACTTCCTGTTCAATGGAATTATGTTGCATCTCCTGACAGAAACATTCCACCCTTTGCAACTAAGATCTCTGAGCCAGCAGAGCGTAAGGTTGTAGGAGCAAGCAGCAAAAGTTTTGCTAGTGGGTCACTAAGGATAACAGTGAGTGGTGCCTCTCCCGTGTCCATCCCTGACCCCTGGAGCTGTGACTCCTGGCCGTCAGAGAAGCAGCACCACGTACGGGACACTGACAGAGCGTAGCCCTGAAAGTGTTTGCCCGCTAACTGGCACTGTAACTGAGTCTTCAAAAGGCCATTCCGTCGCCTGGCCAGAATCGCTCAGTGGTTGAGGGTTGACCTATGAACCAAAAGGTCACAGTTCACTGGTTCGATTTCCAGTCAGGGCACCTGCCCAGGTTGTGGGCTCTATCCCCAGTGTCAGGCGTGCAGGAGGCAGCCGATCAATGATTCTCTCTCTTCATTAATGTTTCTATCTTTCTCTCCTTCTCCCTTCCTCTCTGAAATCAATAAAAACATATTTTTAAAAAGGCCATTCCAGCCGAAACCGGTTTGGCTCAGTGGATAGAGCGTCGGCCTGCAGACTGAAAGGTCCCAGGTTCGATTCCGGTTAAGGGCATGTACCTGGGTTGCGGGCACATCCCCAGTGGGAGATGTGCAGGAGGCAGCTGATCGATGTTTTCTCTCTCATCGATGTTTCTAACTCTATCCCTCTCCCTTCCTCTCTGTAAAAAATCAATAAAATATATTTAAAAAAAAAAAAAAAAAAAAAAAAAAAAAAAAAAAGGCCATTCCATCCATCCAACAAGCCACCTGCTTCAAGATGGTAGGAAACACGCAACACCCGTGAGTTCCATGGTCTTGGGCCCAGTGCCACGCTCCAATTGCTGTGAACTGAGTTTCTAGATCAGAAGCAATGCTGCACCGATACCGGGGTGGTGGGTAATGCATTCTGTAAGGGCATGGGTGGCAGTTTTGGCAGAAGCATTGCATGCAGGGAAGGTGTATCCTCATCCAGAGTAAGTGTCTCTTGCAGTAAGAACAAAACATTGCCCCTTGCTTGATGGAAGTGATCCAGTGTAACCAACCTGCCACCAGGTAGCTGGCTGATCCCCTGGGGAAGGTGCCATATCAGGGACTCACTGTTGGTCTCTTCTGTCGACAAGTTGGGCTCTCAGCTGTGGCTGTAACCAGGTCAGCCTCGGTGACTAGAAATCCATGTTGCTAAAACCATAAATAACCTCCAACCCTGTCCCCATGGCCACTTTGTTCGCGAGCCCATTGGGTGATGACAGGGCCTGGGGAAGAGGCTGACTGGAATCCATAGTCAACCCTCTATCCACTTGCTTATTACAACCTCCTGGGCTGAGGTCCCCTCCGCTGAGCATTCACAGAGGACACAAATCTTCACATGTGTTGCCCATTCAGAGAGGACTATTCAACGCCTCTTCCCCAAATTTGATTTCAACCAATTTTCCGATTGTGTTCCTTCCAAGGCCCTGACCATCCAGCCAAATCACTGGCCACAGCCTGTGACCTGGTATATAGTTAGTCCTCACTCCCTGTTATTGATAAGTTCTTGGAAACTCTGACTTAAGCAAAACGACATGTAACAAAACCAATTTTACCCTAGGGTAATTGATACAAGCAAGAGTTAAATTCCCACAGCATATTTCTGATCACAAAAATATTACCAAAACTTCTAAATAAAGACCCAAACACTTCTACCTGGTAAACGTTGAAATAAATGTGAGCTATACCTACA
>NW_005871049.1:38954555-39072654 GCF_000147115.1 Myotis lucifugus | reverse complement strand
CTCCCAGAAGGTCAGGGAGCAAGATAGGACCCCACTCGGACGGGACACCCTTCCATAGCAGAGCCACTCAGACATCCACACTCTCTCAGACTGGGACAGCGTAGAAACGCCTACCACCTACCATCTTTGGGATGTGGGTGGAAACCAAAGTCCCTAGAGAAAATCCATGCAAACTCCACCCAGACAGTGGCCCTGGCCTGAATGGACTTTTTTCTTCTCATCAACATGATAACGAAATGACATTGAATGAAATGATGTGATTCGAGGGCCTGTGTGACCATTTCTCCTTCCAAGGAAACAGAGCACGGCCAGAAGTCCTGCCCACTGGGAGGCTCACCGTGTCCTTCAGAGCTGTTGCAGAGCTGGGCTGCGGTGCTACGGCGGTGCACTGTGATGCCTGCATATGATGCAGACCTGGCCCTAGGAGTGTTCTTCTCTGCCTGCTGATTGTAGGGCACTTCCCATGACGCCCCAGAGAGAAGGCAGTGTCACAGGAGTGGGGACCATGGGCATTTGGGCCACTTCTTCATACAACTTCACCTGTGTACCTTGTCCATTTGACAAGGTGGAGTGCAGCTCTACATGCCCAACCTCATGGCCTGGTGGGTCAGATAACAAGCAGTCCACGACGGCCAGCTCAGATCGCATGGTAACTTGATGGCCCATGGCTAAGCATTCAGTCTCTACTCAGGCCCCGTAGCAGGCCAAGAACTGTTTCTCAAAAGGAGATTCGTTATCTGCAGGGCTTTGTACCCAAATCCTAAGGGCCTGCGCTGCAATTGACTTGTAGGGACCTGCCAGCGGCTCCAAAAAGCATCCCTTTCTGCTCCTGCCACTTCGAGCACCATTGGGCCTGCTGGATCCGATGGCCTGAGTGGCGAGCGGCTCGTATGGCAGTCTGGACCTGTTGCAGAGCCTTCTCTTGTTCTGGGTCCTGCTCAAAACGAGCAGCTTTTTGGGCCGCTCACTACACAGGATGGAGCAGCGCAACCAAATGAGGACTCTGTTGCCTCTGAAACCAGTAGGGGTGGCGCCTCCTCTTTGATTGCAGGAGAGTCCAGATACAACCATTTATCCTTCACCTTTGAAGAGATATCGGAACATGCCCCACCCACAGGACCCCTAGAAATTCCAACAACGTGGAAGGACCTAAAATTGGTCAGATTTGTTTCCCACCCGCTGACACATAAATGTCTTACACGTGGAGCTGAAACAAAGCGTGAGGTCCTATTCACTTGCTCACTAGGTGCAGTCAGCGTAATGTCATCAGTGTCATGGGCCGGGGTGGTATCTTGTGGAAGAGAAAGGTGACTGGGTTATGACATAGGCCGGAGAGCTGACATTCCTCTGAGGTAGGACCGTGAAGTCGGTAATGCTGGCCTTACCAGCAGAGAGCAAACTGCTTCGGGTGGGCCTTATGGACAGGGATGGACCAAGAAAAGCATTTGTTAAATCAGTATTTGCGTCCCAGGGGATGTGTTGATTTTCTCAAGCAATGAAGCCACATATGGAACAGCAGCAGCAATTAGAGTCGCCGCCTGGTCAAGTTTACAAGAACCCTCTGTCTTCTCAGAGACCTAGCACTCTCTGCCCAGGCCAGACAGGAAGGATGGATGGGGGTGTGGGGGCATCACTACCCCTGCGTCCCGTAGGCCCTGATGGCGGCACTCATCTCTGCAGTCCTTCCAGGAGCATGGTGTTACTTTGGTTCACTATTTTCCAGGTCGGGGCAGTTCTGGTGGCTTCCACTTGGCCTTTCCCACATAATATCCCTCACTCCCAGGCCAGGGACCAGTGTGGGGATGCTGCCAGCTGCTCAGTGCGTCTAGCATAATTACACATCCCAGAACTGGGGAGCAACCACGGGATGGATCTGGGGACTCCCTGGGCCCATGGTGAGATGGACTTGCTCACCTGACCTCCACAAGCCCCTTTTCTGACTGGTGGGCCACAGGGACCCTGGGTCCCCTGGAATCTGTCAGGTCAGAGCCAGCGGGCAGTGGCCCCCCCAAAGGCCTGATTATCTCCTTTTCCCCAGTGCAGTTACCCTGGCGAAAGGCTGTGGTTCCCTGGTGAAGGCTGGGAGAAAGATTAGCATATAAACATTTGGTAGTGCACGGGAGTCCCTCATTGGGGGACCCAGCCTCCCCTTCATTCAAGGGGCGCTGGGCTGTAAACTGGCTCAAGTCTGAGAACTGATTGAGGGGCCACAACTCTCTGTTTTTATGATTCAGATTAGACTTTATTCACTTGACCTAGAACTTTCTGTTTATACAGAATAAGTAAAGCTTTAGTAGGCTTCCTGCCTATCTCACTTCCAGGAACACCATGATCAGCAAGCTAACGCCATGATTCCGGCATGTAGGACTATTGTAATTGCTGCTTTGACTCTCTGTCCATTCAGTACCCACACCCACCTTGCTTCTGGTGGTGGATGTCTCCACCAGGCTGCTGCCACCCTGAGATGGGATCCAGTTACCCCCACTGCACTTAGATTTCTGAATTCAGTGACTGCAGGTCCCCCTGTGAGGTCTGGCCTACGGAGAAGAAAGATCACAGAGCTCCTCCTAGGATGCTGGGCTCCCCTCACAAACTATCTCTCACAGTGTAGTGAAAGGCCTGTCTTATGGACCTCCTCAGGGTGGGTGCCTAGGTCCCAAGTGAGAAATCCACTTCAACATGACAGTCCCCCTAAGTCTTTGAATCCCTTCCTCAACAAAGGCAGGCCCAGCATTTCTAACTCACTCTCTGTGGTCCTTGTTTCATCCAACCAACCACACAGACCGTTAGAGCCCTTTCTGACTCCCCAAGATGCAAGTTTAGATGCATCTCATCTTCCCTCTCTGTGTGTCTGTCAGAGTTCAAATTTCCCCTTTTTATAAAGTTACTAGAGGCCCAGTGCATGGATTCGTGCACTGGTGGGATCCCTCGGCCTGGCCTGCAGGGATTGGGCCGAAACCAGTCCAGTGCACAGATTTGTCCAGGGTGTGTCCAGCCCATCTTGCCCAGTCCTGATCAGCCGGACCCCAGCAGCAAGCTAACCTACCGGTCAGAGCATCTGCCCCTGGTGGTCAGTGTGCATCATAGCGACTGGTTGAATAGTCAAACGAATGGTCAGACACTTAGCATATTAGGCTTTTATTATATAGGATACATGTTTGGGGCCACATTCAAACATGATTATCTCCAAAGACCCTAGTTCCAAGTAAGGTCATATTCCCAGGTACTGGGGGTTAGTACTTCAGCACATGAATTGTGAGGGGAAACAAGTCAACCCTTAACAAATACCATTATTTTTTCATTCTAGTCCTTCACAGCAATATTGCCAACAATTTTTCCCCCTAGAAAATGGTTCCAAAGACTCCCAATCAGGATTCTTTTGTTGTTGTTGAAGTTAATCTACACCCGAGGATAGTTTTCCCATTGATTTTTAAAGAGAGTGGAAGGGAGAGGGAGAGACATCTTATGTGAGAGAGATATATCAGCTGGTTGCCTCCCGCACCTGCCCCAACCAGGACCGGGGGTTGAGGTACATGCCCTTGACCGGAATCGAACTCAGGACCCTTCAGTCCTCCGGCCGATGCTCTAACCACTGAGCAGACTGGCTAGGGCATAATCAGGATTCTTTTTCACAGGAATTTGTATGGCTACAACCAGATTCCCTGAACCCTTCCCAGGAAGTGTGTGTCTTTGTGGGAAGACTGTTCAACCTAAAAATCTAGCAGCTCTTAGCTCTAGAGAATAGACTATGTAACCAGGGAGATCTGGTAGTCCCAGAACATATAGTTGGCAGGTGGGCCCAATATCTGGGCCAGTCACCCAGGGAGCCCCAGGAGGAAGGAGGGAGGCCCCCCACTATCCCAGACAGCTCTGTTCTCTCCTCAGAGCTCAAACTTAGAACTAACCTCTCTAGTTCTCTGGTTCTCTTTATCTATTTAGTCTCGAACCTGTGTTGCCTTCATTTTGTAGCATTGAGCATTTCTATTGCTACTAGGGACCATTTTTTCTTTAATCTAGATTGGTGGTTTGGGGGCTCCTGGGAGAGTAGGTTTTGCTTGTCTTTGTCATATTTTTGCAACAAAGCCAGTTATTGAATATTTCCTTGGTAACTGAAATCTTCCCACAGTATTCCTCTAACTTATGTGTCCATGTGACCTCTGGATCACAATGTTCCATCGAGGCATTAGTAGATAATTCTTTTGGTTCATCTTCTAGTAGTTCGTATCTTTGTTGCATTCGACCTAAGAACACATGAGAGATGAAGCTTTTCCCGTGACAAAGCCCATGCACACATTTGGTTTCATTTTAGCCTCACTTCAACTTCGTACAGTGGACAAGGTGTTGGTGTCTTTATTTTACAGAAAGGTGGCCTGAGACTGGGAAAGGTTAGGGAATGAACTCCAAGGAGGGGCAGAGCCTTACCCAGCCACCCAGTGTGTTAATACCGGAGCTGGGCCACATCCCCCGAGTTCCAGGTCATTGTGCCCTCCGTGGCACCAGGCCAGTTCCCCAAGAGGCGCCTCTCTGTCTCTCTGTCCTCTCCCCTTGTAAGCTTGCTTGTTGCTTTGGCTGCGAGATGAACTTTGGGCCCCTCCTGCCCAGGCACCACCCCATCCCCCGGCGGGCAGTGTTGGGGCCCTGAAAGACTAGGTACTTCTGCTCATCCTCCCACCCCTTCCCTGTTCCCAGTGCGGACCACCTACTTGTCCCAGACATGCACTCAGTTGTGGCTCTGCCCTAATGGGCCAGGATGGCCTAATTACAGCCTCTGGCTTCCTGAGTAATTATGGGCCTCCCTGGGCTCCAGAGTCTCTGTCCCCGCTCCCAGCTCAGCTGCACAGCCCGGCCACTGCTGCTTTTCTTGCCTGAAATGTCCCCCACTGCTCAGAGCAGCACTCAGGCCTCTGTCCTTGGCCCTTTAGCTCTGTGATATCAGGATCTTACTCCCAGCTATGTCAGGGCGCCCTGTCCTGGAGAGCGCCTCGGTCAGCCTCCGTCCACATGCCTTCCCCCGTGCTAACCACTAACCTACGGTTGTTGACTTCCTCCCTGGCCAGCCCTGTTCTCTGACCGCATGATTCATGGCTGACCCGGGACCCACAGGCGGAGGCTTGGCTCACCTGAGGAAGACAGTCCTTCTGGTTACTGCACCCCTCTCTGTGGGAACCCTCCCACTCCTCCGGGCAGCACCCGGGCAGGAGGCCTGGCAGTGGGAGGACGGTGGGGTGGGAAGGACGGATAGGGAAAGGGCCAAGAGCCCCAGCCACCGTGTGATGAGGAACACAGGCAGCGGGGTGGGGAGGAAGGAGCATGGGTTTCAGAGCTTCTCAGGCCTGGGTTTGAATCCTGACTCCGCCCCTTACTAGTCAGGGCCAGGGAGGAGAGGACGCCCGTCGGAGATGGTGACAAGGGAAGGAATAGGGGAGACTGAGGGGAGACAGTGCAGGGGCTCCAGCTGGACCCGGGGGCCAGGCAGGGCAGGGCGTCCTTGTCGAGGTGCAATTTCTCAGGCTTTTCCTGAGTCGAGGCTAGAGATAGGGACTGGGGACCGTTTACCCAGGGGACAAGAGTGGAAGCCTCAGAGTGGCTGTAAGAAGAGAGTGAAGCACCAGGGAGCTGGGGGCAAGCCCTGGGAGCCGGTTCCTAGGGCAGCCCGAGCTTGAGCCCAGAGAAGCAGACGGAGGAGCGGGGATGCTCATGGAGCCATGGGGGCCCTGGGTGAGACTCTCAGTTTTATAGACAAGGACCCGAGCTCGAATGGGCAGGGACTTGCCCAGTGTCCCTCCATGGCCTTCTGACTCTTGTCCACCCGCTTGGCCTCTAGGGCTGCGCCTCCTCAGAATGGCTCTGCATTCCTAGCCTCAGCTGGCCCAGGGGCCAAGAGCAGAGTTGGGGTGAAGACGGGGCGGTGGCTTTGCCAGTTCCCAGCCCGCCCTGCCAGGCTCGGGGAGGCCGTCCGCTGCTCAGGCATCTCCCTGTGCCCGTGTTGTTCTGTGCTGTTCTGGCCGCCTTATTGGGTGGGGGTGGGGCTCGCTGTGGACCAGAGGGCACATCCTGCCTGGAGCTGCTCCCAGGCCAGGGCAATGCCACCCCCACCCTCAGCCAGCCTGGTGATGGAGTCCCAGCTTGTGCTTGTGCTGCCGGCAGGCCACGTGAGCGGAGCCCACGCTGTGTGAGGGAGGTGGCATGGCAGGCGGGGGCAGGGAGATTTTATTGGCCCTGGGAGGTCTGACTCTGTCTGGGTTCCAGTTTCCAGTTTAGATGGCAATAGAGGACGGAATTCAAGGACACTCTGTCCCACTTAGACACACTCCGGGACGGAGACAAGAGGGGCAGCAGGGGTGGAGAGCGAGGGGAGGGAGGGGTGGCAGCAGGTGGCATCAGCCAGCGAAGGAGCCCTGACACACCCTGGACCACAGCCCCTGGGAGGGCCCCCAGCGCCCCGCATCCAGGATCCCTTCTCTCTGAGAGGCCACCTGGGCTCCGGTTTCCACACAGGGACCCCTGGGGATATCACTCACCTCTCTGGGCTTTCGTTGCCTCCTCTGTGAAATGACAGGATTGGGCTGGCTCCTCCCCAGCTCAAAAGCTGCAGGATTCTCTTTGCCAAGCGAATGATGTCACAGCAGAGTTCTCAGACAGCCGACTGTGGGCACCGGACTTCATCTCTCAGGCCAGCCTGGGTTCTGCTCCCACCACTTCTAGGCCGAGGCGGCTGCAGAAAGCCAGGCCTTCACTGGGCCCTGGCCCTGGCGGCCTAACGCTGTCCTCCACGACTGCCCGCTGTCCTCAGGAGCCAGATGGTTCTCCTTCCTCTGTGCTCCCAGCGCTCTGAGTGCCTCGGGCAGTGACGGCTACTCACTGCTTTGTGTCCGCAGGGTCAGCGCAGCTCTGGGAGGTGGTGATTTGCAGGTCCACGCAGCCAGAGGTTGGTCAGGCCATCTGAGCCCTGGCCTGAGCTCTAGACCGGGCGCTTTGAGGAAGGGGCCATGTCTTCATCTTGTCAGCTCGCCCAGGCCCTAGGCCAGAGCTGGGTGGGAGCAGGTGTCCACAGCCATTTGGTGAATCACCTTCTTCAGGTGTGTACTGAGCTCTCCCTGCCGTGTGTCAGGCTCTGGGCCTGGGATGGAGGATGTGAGCCATGACCCTCATTATCTTCCAGGGGTTCCACAGTCTAGCAGGGTCCACCGGATAGTCTCCAAGGGATGCTTTCTCTTTCCACATGCCAAGTAAACGATTCAGAAGGCGGTAGCCCCGAGAGCTCAGAGGAGAGGCTGGTGTGGTCGGGGTATGCTTCCTGGAGGAGTTGCCCTTTTTCTGGGCTGTTGCTGTGCCCACGCACACTGGGAGGCATCTGTTTCTCATGCCTCATTTTCTTGGCCTTCTCCTCCATACTGCCTGACTTCATCGCTGGCCCCAGCTGCCAAACAGGTCATGAGCAAAGCCTGGAGTTGGGACTGGGGAGTGGGCTGTGGCGGGGCTGAGTCCAGCAAACAAAGACCATGAGGAGGTGTGGAAGGCCAGGCCAGCCGGAGCAGGACAGACAGTCTTGGACAGACTTGGCCTGTTCCCAGAGCTGTCCAGCTGTCAGTCCCCAACCTGAGTGCACGTGTAGAACTATGGACGAGGCCTGAAGTTAGAACAAGGAGTGGCCACCGTGCACCAGGCCTCATGCTGGACACTGAACACGTGTCCTCTCAGCATCTGTGAGTATTCTCATCCCTGCTTCACAGACGGTAGAGTCAGCTCAGGGAAGTCAAGTCACCCGCCTGAACTCCCAAAGTCTGCAGCTGGCAGACCTGGGCTTTGCATCTGTCGAACCCGCGGGCGTCACAGTGCCCAGTGCCCTGCACCTACTTCATGAGAACGCCTCGAGAGACCTGCCCCTCACGGACTGACCTCTCCCCTCTTCTCTCCAATCCTAGGCGCCCCCGGCCCTCCAGGACCAAGAGGACTCAAGGGAGATGTGGGTGTGAAAGGGCCTGTTGGTGGCAGAGGACCAAAAGGAGACGCTGGCAGCTTGGGGCCCCCGGGACCCCAGGGCCCTCAGGGGCAGCCCGGGGAAATTGGACCCATGGGAGAAAGGGGGCCGGTTGGCCTGCGGGGTTTCCCAGGCCTCAAAGGCTCGAAGGGCAGCTTTGGAACTGGAGGCCCAAGAGGACAGCCAGGCCCCAAAGGGGATGTGGGGCCCCCGGGGCCAGAGGGGCCCCCAGGATCTCCAGGGCCCTCAGGGCCTCAGGGAAAACCGGGGATTGCTGGGAAGACAGGTTCACCAGGCCAGCGGGGGCCTGTGGGACCTAAGGGTGAACCAGGGATCCAGGGTCCCCCTGGCCTTCCTGGGCCCCCAGGCCCACCAGGAAGCCAGATTCGCTACTGAGGAGGGTCCGCAGTCCCAGACACTGCCTCACAGAATGCTGGGAAGGGGGCTCAGGGCAGAGTGAGTCCCCAGAAAGCCTCACATGCAGAGAATTGTGCTCCTTTGATCCCGAAGGGGGTTGCCCCCAGGCCGGCCCCAGCACCTTTGGGCTCCCCAGTAGTGACTGTACCCTGGAAAGTAGCCCCTCATACACACACACACACACACACACACACACACACGTACACACGTACACGCACACACACGTGTACACATGCACACATGCATTTCCCTGCTGGCCAGGGGGGCCAACTGGGTTTCCCTGGCTGGACAAGAGGAGAGGGCAGAGAGACCACCTCCCTCTCCTGTGACTGAGCCAGCCAGGGAGGTGGCTACCTCGGGAGGAAGGTCTTGAATCTGCCTCTGAATTGGTGACCAACTCCAGTCTTCCCAGCACCTTCACACCCATCCCAGCCAGTACTTTCCCGGGGCTCCCGGTGGCTGAAAAGACCCAGGGAAACCCTTACAGGGGATTGTGGTTCAAACTGGAAGGACAGGGTGGATTTGGCAACTGCAGACCATCCCCATAACCATGGGAGCAGACCTGGGACCCGCCTGACTCGCCCAGGACAGAGGAACCCACCGTGGCTGTCATTCTCCGGCCCTGCGCACGGTGCCCCCAGGAGCTCAGCGATTTCCACATGTCAGAAAACTCCTTGCTTCATCCCGGCCTCCTCCGGTCAGGAGCATTCCAGAAGACATCTAAACAGCAGCTTCACCCGTGCAGGGACGCTCCGGGCACTGGAGCATTCCGTCAAAGTGGCGCCCGGCACGTGGAAGCTGGAGGAGGGGTGGTGAAGGCCTTGGTCACTGGGCTGCCTAGAGAGCTGGCCCCCTTGCTGTCCATTCCTGGGGGAGGCAGTCTGGTGGCTGGGGGAGGACTGACTCCCTCCGCCCCCATAACAGAGCCGCTCTCCCTTCTGCACCCTCCTGCCCACTGACCTCACCCCACCGTGACCCGGAATGGCCTCTGTATGAGCAGCACAACTGAACGAGGAGGGACAGGCCTGAACACCCACAAGGGGCTCATTTGGACGTCACCCCTCGCCCACCTCCAACTTCCTGCGCACCCTGGCAGCAAGGAGCTCGGGGAGTTCCCAGCAGGGAGCAGGCCGCCCACAGGCTCCACTCGCTGTGCAGCGGCCCGGCCTGTGTTCCAGCAGAGCCCGAGCATCCAGCCTGACTCAGAGACCAGCCCCTCCCCCTGCCCGTGGCCGTGATGCCACCTCCCTTCTCGGAATAGATGTGCAACTGGTTTGCACTCCTGCCCGTCCCCACTGCCATGTAATTCTCCCGTCTACATATGATATCATGCAACTTAGTATTACTGACTCAGTAAACACTTGGAGTGCGGGTGAATTTCCCGCCAAAATATAAGATGGCTCTGTCTTTTGGTTTTGTTCCATCCACCAAAAGGGTGGATTACAAACAAATATTTGGTAATACGCAGTTACAATCGGCCCGAGTTTACACGTTTCCCGCACTCCACCGCAAATCTATATGAACCGAGTTAAAGACGGCTCCCGCGGAGTACCGCAATTCACGCGAGCCGACTTAACTCGTTTCCCGCACTCCAAGTGTAAAGAGTGTTTCCAAGGGGGAGGTGTCTGCTATCTTTTCTGCCCGCCGGGGGCATGATGCCTTCAGGGGCTCCGCCTCACATGGCCCTTGAAGGGGAACCAGTGGACGAGGGGTCCCCTAGCTGTTCAGTCACACTGTGGAGTCTGGGTCTAACCCCCTGGCCCCTCACTCCAGAAACACTGCACTCCGCTGGGGGTTCACGGTGGTCCTGTTGGGACCAGGGACCAGGGTGTCTGAGGGAATTACCCATGAAGAGCGGGGACCCCGTGGGAGACAAGGTGAGCTTTATTAATTGGGCAGCAGGGGCCTAGAGCTCTGTGGGTAAAAGGAGACTGGAAAATAAGACAGGCCTGGACCTCTGAGTGATACCTCCTGCTTTCCTCTTTTGCCTCTAAGACAAGGAGCTAAAACAGAAGGAAGAGGCCAGGCCAGAGCTGCCCCAAAGGGTTTGGCTCTCCAGTGTCCACAGGAAAGAAAGGACAGCTGGGTCCCCTGTGAATCTGTTGGGGCTGCTACAACAGAATACCATAGACTGGGGAGCTTAGAAACAACAGATTTATTTCTCAGTTCTGGATGCGGGGAAGTCCAAGATCAAGACACCATGACTCAGCGTTGAGAGTCCGCTTCCTGGTTCATAGACAGCCATCTTTTCGCTGTGTCCTCACATAGCGAGAGGGTCGCGGGAGCTCATAAAGACACTAATCCCATTCGTAGGTACTTCACCCTAGTCACACCCCTAAGGCATCACCCTTCACATTGGGGGTTAGGTTTTCAACATGCAAATTCTGGGGGATACAAACATTCAGTCTATGGCCGCACAGTAACTTCGTAACTTCATAGCCTCGTGCAAGCCTTGTGCCCTGGCTTGCTTTTCTGGGGGGAGGAGGGGAGGTGGGAAGGGGTGTGCATTAACCAGGGTTCCCCAGAGAAGCAGAACCAATAGGAGATATAGTTCTATGGAGAGAGAAGGAGAAAGAAGCTGAGAAGTCCCATGATCTGCCATCTGCAAGCTGTAGACCAAGGAGAGCCAAAGGGGAAGTTCCAGGCCGAGGGCAGGAGACCTGGGTCCCAGCTCCTGCAGCAGGCGGAGAGACAGAATTCCTCCCTCCTCGCCTTTTCCTTCTATTCAGTCCCTCGACCATTTGGACGATAACCTCTGCATTGGTGGGGGATGATTTTTACTCAGTCCACGGTCCACTGGTTCAAATGCTAATTTCTTCCAGGAACACCCTCAGACACACCTAGAAATCATGTTTAACCAGATATCTGGGCATCCCGTGGCCCAGTCAAGTTGGTCCATAAATTAACCCTCACAGGGTTCTGGTAGAGAAGAGAAGTGGAAGATGGGAACGGGTTAATGAGGCCACTGCACAAGGCTCTCACCACTTCCTCAGCCACCCATGGTGGCATGGGGTCCCTCCTTCCCACAAACACCTGAGTGCGTTGGGCACTGAGTTAGGTACAGTGGGTGAAGGAGGCCTTGTCCTGAGGGGGGCTTGTCTCTAGTAGGGGAGAGGATTACATACTAAAAAGATAGGTATTCGCCTAAGCAGTGCATGGGGCAGGCTATGGGCTGGATAGGAAGGGGCCCCTCAGGGGAAGTCTGGCAGGTGAGGCTGAGCAAGCAAGGAAGGTGTCAGCCAAGCGGTGGCACTGAGATGATGAGCCACGAAGGAGGCAGCAAGGATGAACCAGTGGCACCATTACACAGTCGGGGTCCCCAAGAAAACCTCCAGGAAACAATAACCACTCATTGTCCAGGGTGGAGTGGAGGCCATGCTGGGCCGGTGGGTGGTCCAGCATGAGCTGGGGTCTTGGCGAGCTGGGCCTGGCAAGTGGGAGCAGGAAAAGCCCAAGAAGGCAAGAAACATCCTGGAGACAAAATGAAGAAAAGTTAGACCTTGGATCCATCCCAAAGGATGAGTGGAGGCCAAAATGAGACACAGCCACAAGGATCAAAAACAGGCAATTTGAGAACATAAAAGTGAAGACATTAGAAGAACTCATGGGTCCTGGACAATTACCCCAACACCTTGGCCATGAGGTTTGGGGGATCGGCTTGATTCAAAGGCACAGAGTGGGGGCAGCACCTTGAGCCCACCCACACAGTCACCCTTACCCCAAGGTCCAGAAGTCCCTGGTCACAGAAGTCCTCTCACGCAAGGAAACAGAGGGTGGCACCATGATAGGGACACAGCAGGTGAAGTGAAGGACCCGGAAACTGAAGTTCAACTAAGCCTCAGGGTTACCAGATGTGAAAAACTGCCAGTGTCTCAAGCTTCTGTCTTTACTTCAAAGAACTGACCAGTCTCTCATCTCTCTTCTCTCAGTGGCATTGATCTCTCTTCTCTGCTGCTCTTCGTCCCTTTCTCTTGACCAGCTTCTGTTTGCACAGGGCAGAGGGTGACAGGGCTATCGCGCACCACCAAGGACTCGGCCCTACCATTTCTAATTCCCAACCACAGGAGAGCAATCTGATCGCTAACCCCTTGGGTTGGGGGTCTACCCTTGGTCCAGTTGGCTGTGACCACAGAGGCAGAGGAAGAGGAAGAGGAAGAGGAAGAGGAAGAGGGGTCATGTGGTAAATTAAAGGCATGAGAGAGAACATGAACAAAGCTGGACAGGAAATCTGTGATTGGCAATGTAGGAATAGGAGAATAACATCAACAACAATAACAAACACCAATGGACGCATTACTATGCAACAGAATACCGTTCTAAACGCTTTACATACATTAACTCATTTAATCCTCACTACAATTTACAATATAGGTGGTATACCTATATATCTATATATCCATGTCTATCTATCCATCTATCATCTATCTATCTATCTATCTATCTATCTATCATCTTTATATGTACTGTTATTATTCTCACTTTACAAATAGGGAAACTGAGGTTTGGGAAGATTAATGAACTCCCTCTCCCTTCTGAATGACTTTTAGACATATCTCTACTGAAGCTCAGCCTTTTGAGAGTTAACCTCTGTGCGGCTCTGTTCCTCCCCCATGGAGTGGGAATTATAAGTGAACCTCCCCTGTGATGTTGCTGAAGGGGAGGTAAGATGATTCTTTTGTCCAGCTGCCCAGTGTATGAGTCAGCTCAGGCTGCCATAACAAAATACCACACACTGGGTGGTTCAAACAACAGAAATTTACTTTCTCTGACTTCTGGAGGCTGGAAGTCCAAGATCAAGGTTCTAGATCTTCCTGGCTTGCAGATGGCTGCCTTCTTGCTCTGTGCTCACATGGTTGAGGGAGAAAGAGTTGTGGGGAAGAGGAGCAGAGAAAAAGAGAGAGAGCTCTCTTCCTTTTTTAATTTATTTTTAATTATATTTTTATTGATTTCAGAGAGGAAGGGAGAGGGAGATAGAAACATCATTGATGAGAGAGAATCATTATCAACTGCCTCCTGCACGCCCCCCACTGAGGATCTAGCCCGCAACCCAGGCATGTGTCCTGTCTGGGAATCAAACCATGGCCTCCTGGTTTATATAGGTAGATGCTCAACCACTGAGCCACACCAGTGGGCTCTCTTCTTCATATGGATTTCGTCTATAGCACCCGGCAGTGGTTGCCATTCCATAAACATCAGGAGTTACCATGATGGGCCTCACTACCCAGAGCCAGAGTTTCTTGAATCGCAGGGGCGCCAGTTTCCTCTGCAGTTGAGTGGCCAGAGCTGGGAGCCCTGCACTTCCCCACTTTCCCTTAATGCTCAGAGCTAGGACGGAGCTGGGGAACCAGGAGGCTCAAATGCTTTACTTTTCAAGTGAGAGACCAAAGGCTGAGGGGTTACTGCCCATCCGGCACAGTTCTTAGGTCTCTGGATTCCTGGTCAATGCAATTTCTCATGTCTCTGGTTTTGGGGCCATTCCAGTTCTCAGGCCACTTTGCTGTTGGGTAGGCCATTGGGCAGCTCCTGCTGGGCATTCCCCAAAATGTACCCCCACCCCGATCCCTCTGTCCCACCTCATCAAACAGCAAAGGTACTAATGAGACCCTCCCTTCAGAGTACCTGGGCCGTTATAGGTACGGCTGAAAATCCCAAGAGCTGACCACTGGGCTTGGTGGGGCGGGCAGGCTGACAGACCACAAAGCTTGTAGCAAACACTGTGAGTCAGTGTGTTGCTCTGTGCGTAAACTGGGTGAAATGGACCCAACCACATCAGAGTGAGGAGACTTGGGGGGGCTCCACCTGGAGTCTCTCTGTGGACATGGAACCGGGGCAGGTGGTGCTTCCTACCAGCCGGGCCCTGCACCCATTGTGGGACCATCACTGCCCCACTCTGACCTTCAGTGTCTTTATCAGGAAACAGAGAGGGGCCCTGTCTTGACTCCTTCTGGGATTCCCATGGAATGTGCTGGATTCCTCTGTTCTGCCATTCTAGCCAAGCGCTCTTCCTCCTGCCCGGCCAGGGCCAAAGCAAGAAAGCCTGACCCCAGACCGAGAGGCGATAGCACGCAGGATCGCAGTCACTGGGTTAAAATCATGGCCTTTGCCATTGAGGTGTTTCAGTCCCAACCGGATTTGCAAACCCTGGAAGCAGCTCCTGGGCCTCCTTCTGAGGAGAGCAAGAGGGCTTCCTGGAGGCCACAGGCCTCGGGCACGTTGGTGAGCCCCCACAACACGCCAGCTGGGGTAGGACAGCGGCCTGGGCAGAACCTGCAGGCCTTCCTCCAGCTCCCCTTCCCTGGCCGGGCTGAGCTGGCAGCTGCTGCGCCAGCCCTGGACACACCTGTCAAAACAGAGCCAGGGGAGGGGAAAGGAAAGAGATGACAAACGGGGTCTGACCACACCGCACTTTCCAGCAGGGTTGGGCTTGGCTGGACTGACAAAGACCTGCCTGGACACATATAAAGGCTGTACACTGGGCAGCCTCTGAGGACCACTTGACCTGCAGAAGCACAGGTCATTTGTCTTGCGGGCCTTCACCTGTCCAGTCCTTTTGTTTGCTTTTCCAGCACTTCAAAGTGCAAGGTTCCGTGTCTGATGGAGCAGGAGGCCTGCAGAGCCTGGTGCTGTGGCTCAGTACGGATAACCACCTAGGAGCCCGTAGAAATGCAGACCCCGGGCCTCCACCCCTGACCCCCTGCCTCAGCATCACTGAAACAGGGTGAAGGAGGAGGAGTCGGGGGGAGGCTGCCCCAAGGGATTCTGATTTCCCAGTATAAAATTTGAGAACCACAGGTATAAGAGATAAAGAAAGGAAAATATTATTTTTTGGATTTATGTATACTATCTCATTTGATCCTCACAAACTAAATGTATTTTCATTTTATAGGTCAGACAACAAGGCTCAGAAAAGTAAAGTAATTCATTCAAGGCCACGTAAATGTTACGTGGATTTGGACCCAGGGTTTATAGAAGCCACCCACCCTGAGCGGCTTCTTATAGAATGGTGGGACTGGGAATGCCATGGGCCTGTGTTTTGAGAAAGCCGAGAATCGCAGAAATGGACTTGCTCAAGGTCCCAGAGTAAGCTAGTGACAAGGCCCCAAGCCTCAGAGATGCCAGGCTTCCCTTATCCTGGCTGTTTTGTCACTAAACATGACTAGGGATTAGCAAGAGCATTGCAGGAGTTAGACACAGAAGCACGCTTCCCACTGTGACCGCTGGAGGCTTGGAGAAGGAAGCCAGAGGCCAGCCCTCAGCCAGGCTGCTAACCTCCCTATGGCCTGTTCCTTAAACCCAAGGTCTCCCAAATGTGTGCCCAACTAACTCTTCCAGGGTGAGGAACGAATGATTACACATTAAAACATCGTCTTATTGTGTTTCATTCATTTGAGGTCACACTTCGTTTTTAAATAATCAGATCTGACATTGAACCCTTCTAGCCTGCCCCCTTCTCCGCCCCGGGCCTTCACCACCCTATTGTCTGCGTCCATGGCTTATGCAAATATACATACAAGTTCTTTGGTTGATCTCTTCCTACCCACCCACCCATCCCCACCTTTCCTCTGAGATTCCACAGTCTGTTCCATGCTTCTATGTCTCTGGATCTATTTTGTTCATCAGTTTATCTTAGAACATAAATTATTTTCAAGGGCACATGGAATATTCACCCAAAAATGATCATATACTGGACTATAAGTCTCAATAAATTTCAATTATCTGAAATTGTACAGATAATATTCACTCTCCACAATGAAATTAAATTAGAAATCGATAACAGAAAGATACATATGAAATCCACACGTTCTTAGACATTTAAAAAGAAACACACCACACTTCTGAATAGCCATTGGTCAAAGAAAAAAATCACAAGGAGACTTAGAAAATATTTTCAGTTGGTATGGTAAACACAACATGCCAACATTTGTTAGGTGCAGATATAGCACAGGGCTTAGAAGGAAATTTAGAGCTTCAAGTGACTATATGAGAAAAGAAGAAAGCTTTTAAATCATTGATTTATGTTTCTACCTTAACAAGCTAGAAAAAAAAATTTAAACACAAAATAACTTCAAAGAAGGAAACGGTAAAGATTAAAGCCAAAATCAACAAAATTGGAAACAGGCAAATAAGGAAAATCAACATAGCCAAAGTTCATTCTTTGAAAATATAAATAAAATTGATAAACCCCTTGCTAAATCCTGCACATTGCAGATTTCCCCATGACTGTGGAACCAGCTGTTTTCTTGTGAAACTATGGTTGACTCAGAAACACACCATTTGATATTTGTTTTTCCTCTTTTCTAGCCTTACTTTTCATTTTATTCTTGCTCCCCGCCAATAAATTATACCAAAATGTGAACAAAACAACAAAAATGGTGCTAGAACAGCTGTATATCCATATGTGGAGGAGTATATCTTGACCCCTACATACTACATACTTGACCCCAGGCTAGAAGGGTTCAATGTCAGATCTGATCAAGAAAACAAAGGGAGAAGAAATAAATTAACTATTATTAGGAATGAAAGAGGGGACCATACTATGGAGCCTACAGTGAAGGATAATAAAGGAATATTGTGAAAAAGGTTATACCATCAAATTCAACAAGCTAGATGAAATGGGAAAATTCCTGAAAGACAAAAGTTACAGAAACTAATACAAAATAATTTAATTTTTTAACATAATACATATTTTAAAAATTAAATTCATAATTTAAAGTTTTTCCCTGAAAAAGATCCAGGCCCAGATGGTTTCATTAGTGATTTATTTCAAACATATAAGGAATAAATGTCAATCTTACACAAATTCTTTCAAAAGAGGAGGAAGGAACCACTAAAGTACAAGAAGATAAAATCATAGATCAATAATCCTCATGAATATAAACGAAAAAATTCTTAACAAATTGAATTAGCAGTATTAGGCAATCAAACCTAGCCATACACAAAGAACGTAACCATTATGAATAAATGAGGTTTATCACAGTAAGACTATGTTAGTTTAACATTTTGAAAATCAATTAATATACTTCATCATATATACAGAAAAGGCGAAAAACCACTTGATCATCTCAACAGATGCAAAAAATTTGTTAAAATCCCACATTTTATAATTAAAACCCTCAGCAGACTAGAATAAAAGGAAATGTCAAACTTCAATAAAGCTGTCTTCTGAAAATCCTTCAGCTAACGTACTTAAAGGTGAAAGACCAATTGTGTTCCCTCTAAAATCAGAAACAAGGCAAGGGTGTTGCCTCTGCACTTGCTTTCAACATTGCACTGGAGGTCCTAGCCAGTGAAATAAGGCAAGCACAACAAACATAAAGGTTGGAAGAGAAGTAAAAGGGTCTCTATATACAAACAAAACAATTGTATATGTAGAAATTTTTAAAGAATCTACAAAAAAAACCTTACTTAAAAAAAAAACAACACACAAAACAAAACACCAAACTTCTTAAGGTCATGGATATATAACCAATAAATAAAAATCAGTTGTCTCTTTATATACTAGCAATGAAAAATTGAAAAGAGAAATATCACTTTTAACAGTATCAAAGAACATAAAATACTTGGGAATAACTAACAAAATTTGTGTTAAGTCCCTACATATAAGACACTGCCGAGAGAAAATTTTAAAAACCAGAATAAATGGAGAGATATCCATATTCATGGATTTTTAAAAATCATTTTTTCTTTTTCAATTACAGGACATATTCATGGATTGAAAGACTCAAAATATTGTACATTCTCCCCAAATGGATCTATAGTTAGTGCAATCCCCAACAAAGTCTCTGCATTTTTCTTTGTAGAAATTGAGAAGCTAACAAGGCTGAAGTGGGGAGGGGAGAGCGCCCCAAAGTGAGAAGTATGGCTAATCAGATTCTTCTGTCGCAAGAATCTGGCAGTCATTGCTCCCCTCTTGCGCATTGCAGATTTCCCCATGACTGTGGAACCAGCTGTTTTCTTGTGAAACTATGGTTGACTCAGAAACACACCATTTGATATTTGTTTTTCCTCTTTTCTAGTCTTACTTTTCATTTTATTCTTGCTCCCCGCTAATAAATTATACCAAAATGTGAACAAAACAACAAAAATGGTGCTAGACCAGCTGTATATCCATATGTGG
This sequence comes from Myotis lucifugus, assembly GCF_000147115.1. Taxonomy (NCBI): domain Eukaryota; kingdom Metazoa; phylum Chordata; class Mammalia; order Chiroptera; family Vespertilionidae; genus Myotis; species Myotis lucifugus. The sequence goes on along the minus strand of NW_005871049.1, from coordinate 39,054,139 downwards.
AGGAGTGTATATCTTGATCCCTACATACTATAAACAAAAATTAATTCAAGATGGGTAAATATAAAAGCTAAAATTATAGAGCTTCTAGACTAAAACACAGGAAAACACCTTCATGATCTTGGTATAGCAAAGATTTTGCAGCTAAAATAAACAAAAAAAAGCATTAACCATAAAAGAACAAGGTGATAAACTAGACTTCATAAAATTCAAATCTGCACATTAAGACACCTGGTTAAGTAAATAAGGTATGTTACATGATTGGGAGAAAATATTTGACAAATGATTTATAAACAGAATATATAAATCTCTTGCAATTCAGTAATAAGAATATAAAGACCCCACAAAAATGATGAAATACTTCAACAGACACTTCACAAAAGACATTAGTGCATGAGAAGACGATCAGGGAAATACAAATTAAAGCCACAATGAGATAGCACCACACAACCATTAGAATCGCTGAAACTACAAAGACCAACCATGCCAAGTATTGGTAAGGATGGGAAGTAACTGACACCCTCATCTACTGCTGGACAACAGTTTGGTAGTTTCTTTAGAAGTTCAACATATACCTCTCATGGGGTTCAGCCATTCCACTCCTAGATATTTATCCAAGAGAAATAAAAACATATTCCCAAAAATAGGTGTGCAGGAATATTCATAGAAGATTTGTTCAGAATAGCCAAAGAGTAAAAACAAACCAAAAGCCCATCATCAGGAGAATAGACAAGCAAGTCTGGTATATCCATACAACAGAATGCCACTCAGCAATAAAAAGGAAAGTGTTAATGCTAGACACAAAAGTATGGGTGAATCTTAAAATAATTACGCTGAATAAAAGAAGCCATACCAAATGAACAGTACATAGTATATGATTCCATTTATATGAAATTCTAGAGCAGGCAAAACAAATCGGAAGTGGTGGAAATATGATTAATGGTTACCTGGAGCATCAGTGGGGCGGAAGTGACTGTAAGGGTCATGAGAATTTCCTGAGGTGATGGGAATGTTTTATACCTTGATTAGAGATGATGGTTTATATAGGCATATACATTCGTCAAAACTCACCAAATTAGCCCAGCCGAGGTGGTTCAGTGGTTGAGCGCCAACCCATGAACCAAGAGGTTTCCAATCAGGGCACATGCATGAGTTTTGGGCCCGATCCCCAGCAGGGGGTGTGCAGGAGGCGGCTGATCAATGTTGATGTTTCTCTCCCATTGCTGTTTCTATCTCTCCCTTCCTCTCTCTCTAAAATCAATAAAAATTTATTAAAAATAAAAAACCTCAACAAATTATACATTTTTAAAAAATATATTTTATTGATATTTTACAGAGAGAAAGGGAGAGAGAGAAAGAGAGTTAGAAATATCGTTGAGAGAGAAACATCGACCAGCTGCCTCCTGCACACCCCCCACTGGGGATGTGCCCACAATCAAGGTACATGCCCTTGACTGGAATCGAACCTGGGACCCTTCAGTCCGCAGGCTGACGCTCTATCCACTGAGCCAAACTGGCTAGGGCAACAAATTATACATTTAAAATGTGTGCATTTTATTGTATGCAAATTATACCTCAATAAAATTGATTATAAAAAACAACTAGGATACCACATTTTACCCACTAGAATAATTAAAACGAAAAAGACTTAAAATGTTCAGGGTCAGTGAGGATGTTCCTAACGGGAGTGTAAAATGGTAGAACCTCTTTCGAAAACTGTTTGGCAATTTCTTATAAAAGCAAACACGCACCTATCCCATGACTCCAGTACCTCCACTCCTAGGTGTTTACCCAGGAGAAATGAAAACATACTCCACAAAAAGTCTTGTACAAAAACATTCATAACAACTTTCATCATCATAATTGCCCCAAACTGGAAACAACCCAACTATCCATGAACAGAGGAAGGGATACATAAACTGTGGTACTTTCATGCAATGAAATATGAACTCCTTAAAAAGAAGAAGGGGAAAGAGAAAGGGAGAGGGAATGGGAGGATGAAGAAGAAGAGAAAGAGAGAGAACAATCACCAAAAACTACAAGCAACAACAGAGAAAACACTCACAAACACTATATTGAAGAAAAGCTAGATGCAAAAGAGCACATAGCACATATAGTATGATCCCATTTATATCAAAACTAGAGGCCTGGTGCATGAAATTCGTGCACAGGGGCATGTCCCTCAGCCCAGCCTGAGCCCTCTCGAAATCCGGGACCCCTCGCTCCTAACCACTGGCCTGCTTGCTCCTAACTGCCTGCCTGCTCACTCCTTACCACTTGGCTTGCTGCTCCTTAGCACTGCTGTGGAGGCAGGAGAGGCTCCCGCCACCACTGCTGCTCTCGCCCCTGGTGGTCAGTGCGTGTCATAGCAACCGGTCATTCCACCATTCGGTCGATTTGCATATTAGGGTTTTATATAGATAGATTTAGAAGAGGCAAAGCTAGTCTACCATGCTCAAGAGCAGAATAGCTGCTGCCCCAGGTTGTGCAGGGAAGAACAGGGGTAGGTGGAAAGAGAATAAGACAAGTTTCTGCTGTCATGGAAGTGGTCTATATATTGACAGATGTGTTATTTATATAAATGTATACATTTGGTAACACTCATCAAGCTATACACATGATCTGTACACTTCACTAAATGTAGATTAACAATCTCTTTTTTTAATTATAAAAAATAGAAATTCTCTTCCAACTGCTCATGAGTCAAAAGAGAGACTATAATAAAAATCAGGTTGAAATAGATATAGAAAATACTTTTAAGCTATTTTATAAGGAAAAGACTAAATCTTAGAAGTTGAGGAATGTAGCCAAGGAAGGCCTTGGAGAGAAAACACTTATATTAAAAAAAGAAAGGCTAAAATTAATGAGTTAAGTGCCCAACTTAGAAAGTTTGAAGAAGTGCACCAGAACACACATAAAGAAAGCAGAAAGCCCTGGCTGGTGTGGCTCAGTGGTAGAATGTTGACCTATGAACCAGGAGGTCACAGTTGGATTGCAGGGCACATGCCTGGGTTTCGGGCTCGATCCCCAGTACGGGGCATGCAGGAGGCAGCCGATCAATGTTTCTCTCTCATTGATAGTCCTCTCTCTCTCCCTCTCCTTTTCTCTCACTCTAAAATCAATAAGAACATATTTTTTAAAAAGAAACCAGAAAGAAAAAAATAATAAAGGCCAGAAATTAATTAAATGGGAAAAAGAGGTTTTGAATAGAGAGGATCAAGAAAGCCAAAAGTTGGTTCTTTTAAAAGACTAATAAAATTGATAAACTCTAGGCACTATTGATCAAGAAAAATGAAAGAAGGCAAAAAAATATATTAGAAATGAAAAAGGTGACCTTGAGAAGAAATGTTATGAACACTTGATGTCAATAAATTTGTAAACTTAGAACAAATCCATAGGAAAATGTAACTCATCAAAACTGACTCAAGACATAGAAAACAGGAATATTCTGAAACCATTAAAGAAATGTAATCAGTAGTTTAAAATATTCCCACAAAGAAAACACCAGTTCCACACACAAAGACTTACAGGCAAATTCTACCAAAACGTTAAAAAAAAAAAAAGACAATTCCATTTTAACACAAATTCTTCCAAAAACCAGAAAAAATAGGGAGTATTTCCCAACTTATTCTATGAAGATAGAAACCCTTGTTACCAAAACCAGAAAAGAATACCAGTAAGGAGATGAAAAAAGAAGGAGAATAGGAGGAAGAGGAGGAGGAGGAGGAGGAGGAGGAGGAGGAGGAGGAGGAGGGAGGAGGAGGAGGAGGAGGAGAAAGAAAGCATTTAGTAAATTAAGCATCCATTCGTGACTTAAGAAAAATCTTATCAAATTAGGAATAAAAGGGGAACTTTTAAACATAAAATATAGTATCTACTAAAAAATAGTCCACAGCAATCATCTTTCATAAGGTGAAAACCGAAATCATTCCCTTTAAGAGAACCAGGCTTCACATACCTCCTGATATGATGCAATAGAAAGTATGCAGCACCACCTATGCAGACCCGCCAAAAAAAAGAAAGAAAAGAAAATTGACCCTAAGAAATCAAGTCTCTAGATCTGGCTTCCAGTCTACAAACAACAGCTCCAAAGAGAGAAACATGTTGACACCATCTTCATGATCTTGAGATATTAGCCAGTCAAACCAGAATGACTCAGTTTGTTCAACAAGTAAATGCCACGGGAGAAGTAAAACGTAGAGGAAATATTATAGATCAAAAGATACTCACATTCCATTTCTGGGTATTTATCTGAAGAAAACAAAACACTCACTCAAAAGGAGAGCTACACCCCAGTGTTGATTGCTGCATTATTTACCATAGCCAAGATATGGAAATAATCTAAGAGCTCATCAATGGATGAATGGATAAAGGAGACATAAAACATATACACAAAGGAATATTACTCAGCCATAAGAAAGAATAAACTCTTTTTAAACTTTTTTTTATTGATTTCAGAGAGGAAAGTAGAGGGAGAAAGAGATAGAAACATCAATGATGAGAGAGAATCATTGATCGGCTGCCTCCTGCATGCCCCCTACTGGGGATCAAGCCTGAAAAAACGAGCGTGTGCCCTAACCAGGAATCAAACCTTGACCTCCTGGTTCATGGGTCAATGCTCAACCACTGAGCCACACTGGCCGGGGAAAGAATAAACTCTTATCATTTTTGACAGCATGGATGGCCCTTGAGGGCATTATAAGTGAAATAATTCAGACAGAAAAAGACATATATTTTACAATCTCACATATATGTGGAACAAAATAGATCCAGAGACATGGAAGCATGGAACAGACTGACGAATCTCAGCGGGAAGGGGGTGGAGGGGCTGGAAGAGATTAAGCAAAGAATGTATATGCATATATGCATAACCCATGGACACAGACAATAGTGCGGTGAAGGCCTGTAGTGGGGGTGGGAGCAGGTGGAGGCCAATGGGGGAAAAAAAGGAGGACATTTGTAATACTTTCAACAATAAACATAAATTAAAAAACGAGAGAGACAAAATATCTTCAAGGAAAAGTTTACTGAGAGAGTCTTAAGAGATGTATCAACCAAATGCAATCTGTGGACTTTGAATTTTAATTCAAACAAACCAAGTTATAAAGACATTGAGGAAATCATAGAAATCTGAACACAGATGTGTCATTAGGCTATATCAAGAAATTATTAAGTGTGATAATGTATCTCCCTGATTAAATCCTGCCTATCCTGCAAACCCAGCTCCAATGTTATCTACAGCACAGAGCTGTTGTCAGTCTACCTTTGTATAAAAACCTATCACCACTTCATGTTGTTCAAAGAGGATTGACCTCACACCCACATCCCCCCAGCGGTGGACCAGTGACTCGGGTCTGACCAGGCAGAATGCCATTGCTCTGGCCACACTAATTGTGGGAATGGGCATGTTACCCAGGCGGGACCAATTAGCCAGAGAGTGTCACCTCTAGACTTTTGCTGGAAATATTAGAAAAGAGGCAGTTTCTCTTTATGGGATAAACAAGTCAGGAGACGGAAAGTCTGGAATGTCTGTGACCATTTGCCTTACAGTGAGATAAGATCCTGTCTAAGAAAGAAGGCACAATCAGAAAGCAGACTCGGAGCCTGATGGCAATATAGTCCCTGAATATAAATTACTAGTAGCCCCAATTTCTCCCCTCCAACCAATATCCCCGCCTCCATCCTCCAGTACATTAATTAATAAAATACTCTTGACAAAGAGGGAGAAAGGGAAAGAAGTAGGAAGAGAGGGAGGGAGGAGAGAAAATATGTATTCTTTTTTAAAAAAACATTTTTTATTTATTTCAGAGAGGAAGGAAGAGAGAGAGAGAGAGAGAGAGAGAGAGAGAGATCAATGATAGAGACTCATTGATTGGCTGCCTCCTGCACACCCCCTACTGGGGTTGAGCCTGTAACCATGGCATGTGCCCTGACCGAGAATTGAACCGTGACCTCCTGGTTCATAGGTCAAAGCTCAACCACTGAGCCATACTGCCCAGGCAGAATAGGCATTCTCTTTAAGATCCAGAGCAAGGTGTCTGCCTAAAACTAACATATTGTATGTAATTAAAAAAAAATTTTAATGCTAAAAAAGAACAGGGGTGTCTGCTGCTCTCACCGCTTGTATTCAACACTGAACTGGAGGGCCTGTAACTTTCAATAAAGTAAGAAAAAGAAATAAATGGTAAAAGGCATAGGAGCTGACATAGTGTCTGAGATATTTTTTGCTTCTTATTTTCTTCAGTGATGAGCTAATTCAGTCAACATCCTTTATTTTGCCATTAGCCTTTCACAATGAACTTAACAACCTAGCTCACGTGATCACATGCCCGCCAGTCAGAGAATTCTTCCCGGCTCCCCACCCCTCCAATAACTTGGAGGAGATTTTCTTTGGCCCGTTCTCTTCCCTACTGAACAGGAAACAGCAGGGCCGCAGCCCGGCGGGCATGGATGCAGCATGTGCCTGGTGTCTACAATTGCATCTCAGCTCCGACCAGCTGGGTGACTTGCCGAGCCTCACTTTCCGTGTCTGTAAATGAGGATAATAAAAGCTGTCCACGGGGTTGTTGAGATCGAGGTGACCTACTGGGTGTAAGGTCCACAGCACACTTCCCAGCACACTCTGGTCCGCTGCCATTCGTGGCGCTGCTCTCTTGAGAGCAACCAGAGTTTGGGATTCTGTTTCAGTGCAAATCAGACCACACCTCTTCCGTGCCTAAAACCCTTCCAGCAGTTTCCCATCACACTTAGAATAAAATCCAAACTCTTTAGCCAGGCTCATGAGGCTCGGCCTGCTCTAGGCCCTGCAGATTTCTCTAGCCTGTCCTTCTGCCCCTCATTCATTCCCCCGGACACAGTGGCCTTGATCCTCCTCAAACAGGCCAGCGGGTTCCATTCTCAGGGTGTAAACCAAGCATGTCAAACTCAAAGGCTAACACGGGCCAAATAAACAAGGTCTAAGTTTATGTGAGCCGCAAAAAAGCAAAAGCTTCAATTGTCATCGAAATGTAGGTTTATTTCGATAGAGACATGCTGAACACAAAGGGCTGAAATAAATGAGTAATCGTTAACAACAAATAATAGAACATTTTAATAAAAATTAATATTTTTTCTTCAACATTAACTTACCAGACATGGAATAACTGCGCAAATTAATAAGTGTAGCGCAAATAAACCCATTTTCTTGTTCTTTGAAAGCGAAATATTTCCTGTTGTGCACACCAAACAAGACAGTACAAGACTAATGACGTGGTAATGCTAAAATATTCGCTGCTAGTATTAGTGGAGAGAAATGGTTCGCCGGCAAGTAAGGGAAATGAATGCAACGTGATTATAGTAATCAGTCATTAGCGAACATTGTAGTTCGTTATTAATAAAATTATGTATAACAGGATATTATAAAAATTAAGTTACAAAATTTTTATTAAAACGTTTCTTACATACCGTTATATTGGCTGGGCCACAAAAATACTCACTGTGGGCCGCATGTGGCCTGTGGGCCACGAGTTTGACATGCTTGGTGTAAACACTTGTGGGTTTCGCTGCCTAGAACTCTCTTCCCCGTGACCTTCATCAGGCTGACTCCTTCTCATCCTTCAGAACTCACTCAAATGTCACTTCTTCAGGGGGGCCTTCCCTGATCAACACTTCAAAAGTAGGGGGATAGACCATCGGCCTGAGGACAGAAGGGTCCTGGGTTTGATTCTGGTCAAGGGCCTGTACCTCAGTTGCAGGCTCCTCCCGGGCCCAGGCCCTGGTTGATGTATGTGCAGGGGGCAACCAATCAATGTGTTTCTCTCACATCTATATTTCTCTCTATCGTTCCCTCTCTCTTCCACTTTCTATAACAACCAAAAGAAAAATATTCTTGGGGGAAGATTAACAACAGCAACAACAAAAGTAGGGGGAGACATTCACAGTGTGGGGAGCTGCAGACAGGGAGCGTTTCACACGGACTGCTCGCACTGTGATAATCGTATAAGATGCACTCTCCCACCAGACTGTAAGTCCTTGAGGGCAGGCACTGTGTTTCACACGTTCATCTCTGCTTCTCCGGAATCCAGTGCTCAATCCATGGGAGCTGAAACGGACCAAATACAGCCCTCAGCCAGAGGTTTCAGCGGAGCCAGTCCTGGGTTACCTGTCTGGCCAACTGGGTCAGTTATTATTAAGCGATTGTCTCTCAGCCTCGAACTCTGCACTCCTCCTTCCCTGCGTTATGACGCTGGCCTCAGTTCTCTTACCCACCTGGCTCCCTGTTCTGCTCTGCCCAGAGCGCCACTAGGTAGAGACTGCAAGACTGAAGGAGGAGAAGGGGCTCACTCCTTCCTGCCTGTTTCCTGGAAACCGTTGGTTCTTGTGAGCATCACCCCAACCTCCCTTCTTTACCAGTAACAGCAACCGGAACCGGTTCTAAGTTTGTCCAACACAGAAACAGCCTATTGCATCCCCTTCTCCTGTTGGAGACACCAGCACCAGTAGCCTGGGGCCCCTTCTCCGAGGGCTGGCTCCCCTTGTCCGAGCTGAGAGACCTCAGCATCAGCTGAGCCAAACCCCCTCCTCAGACATCTGAGTTTCAGAGTCATAGGCCCCTCCTGCAAGTTTCTGAGTTTTAATAATTCAATCTCATCCCTTGGTTCTACCAGCTCTGGAGGTGGCAGCTGCTGTCTGCAGTACTCGCTGCATGAAACCTTAGAGTTCTTGCCTTGCCTTTTCTCTAATGGACAACTTTATACCAGTCAACACTTCTTCGTATTAAATTCTCTCTATTGAATAACTGGTGTGGTTTCTGCCCCTGGGTGGACCCTGAAGACACAGCAAACCAGGGAGTAAAGCGTGAGAAATCAGACCATTGGTCAAGGCCTCGGCCAGGAGAACCGGAGGGATACCCAGCTTAGACAACAGAGAGAAGCCAGGAACAACTAAGGAGGAATGTGGTGGTTTCCCGGGGTTTCAGGTAGGAGAGAACACTGAGCCTGGGAAAAGGCTGGACAACAGGAACGAGTCCAAGAAAGTTGTATTTGTTCAAAACTATTTATTGAATGCCTCCTGGACTTCAGGTCTCCTAACTAAAAATGATGGGCAGAAACGGATTCTGTGCCCAGTCATTGTACATGTGTATAGTTTGTACTCGAAAGTTATTTTCACCTACAGGAAGGAATGTTTCATTGTACTCATGGCTGATGGCCAGGCATGACTTATGATTGGGAAGAAAGGAAGACAGGGTTAAAAAGGCCCCAAGATAAAGGGGGGAAACTGCCAGACTCCTTGATAGTGACCCCAAACCCCCAAAATGCTTCTTTGGAAAAAAAGAAAAGGTGCCCTGGCCGGGTGGCTCAGTAGGCTGGAGCATTGTGCCATAAACCGAAAGGTGGCAGGTTTGAACCCCAGCCAGGGCACATACTTGGGTTTCAGATTTTATTCCTGGTCGGGGTGTGTACAGGAGGCAATTGATCAATGTTTTCCTCTCACAAAGATGTCTCTGTCTTTCTCTCCTTTCCTCTAAAAATCAATAAAACATATCCTCGGTGAGGATTCATTAAAAATAGAAAAGGCAAAGGGAAGATTTACCATAGCCAACCACTCCTCCCTCACCTATGCATTTTATTTGTTAAGTATTTTTACCTACTAATAACTTCTTCCCAACCTGGTTGGGTGGTGGGGTGGAAGGCAGGGGCTGGGAGAGAGCAAAGTTTCAGAGCTTCATAGACCTACAGAGAAGGTAGCCGTGAACATGTATGATTAGATGCTGTGACTAGAGCTAGAGGTCATTCAGGAAGGACATCAACTCAGAGCTCTTCAGACCTGCTTCAGAGGAGAAATCTCTCCTGAATCTCAATTATTAAATAGATTAGGGAGAACCACAAAAAAGGGGGTTTCTAGGATACTGGTCATATTCTATTTCTTGACCTTGTGAAGGTCACATGGGTATTGGCTTTATAATAATGTTTAATCTGTACATACAAGTTTTTGGACTTTTCTGAATGTAGGATATATAGTTCACCATTTTTGGAACTCTGTGGTTAAAGGGCTCCCCTTAGCAATCCAAGGCACCTTCTTAGAACCTGTTATTCCAGGGGAAATACTCTGAAAACACTAGTGAGCGATCCAGTCTATCAGAAAAGCCTGAACATCAGAAGCTCCTAAAAGAAGTGTGTCCACACCGCTCAGAAGGGGTCCCTAGAGAAGAATTTGATAAGCCAGTTCCAGAAGCATCCAGGGGAGCCACTCCCTGGGTTCAGGGTCTACAGGACCCCTCCCTCCCTCACCCGCCCCCCCCCCTCCCGGTTCCAATCAAAGGACTGACTTGGGGGGTTAGTGGGAACAGCTTTGGTTTCCTCGGAATCTGGAAAGCTGAGCGGGAAAGGGCTGTGGCCAGGCTGGGGGTGGGAGCGCCTGAGGAACGAGGAAATGAAACAGGAGCTGCTGATCCAAAGCGTGATTACTTTGTGGCGGTTCCAAGACAAACCAAGTGACCCGATGGGCTGTTAATAACGCATTGAGCCGTGCCTCATTTATATCTACCTCAGGATCTTCCCACACCACAGAGGAGGGGCCCAGGTGGGTAGAGCAGGCTTCCCAAGGCCCTGTCTTTGGAAACAAAAGTCCTCTTGTGCTTCGATGTGGGCGTGTGGGCTCTGAGAAGACACCTAATTGCTCTAGAATCTTGGGAACCATGTGCTTGGAGTGGCTCAGCCGGGGCACCTCAGGGCCCCAGGGCAATGCAGAAGCGGTGGGATGGGAGCAGGCCCAGGTGCGCTCTCTCAGCTCTGCTCAGGCTGAGCCAGGCTCAGCAGAGGATCCCAGGCCCACCCCAACGACCAACTTGGAAAGCTGCTTTAGGTTATTGATCATGAAGGATACATACTTCTAGAGATCAAATATCTCCATCCTTTACCCAGAGAGATGCACCCTTTCCCTGTATTAGGGTATGTGACAGACGCATCAGAGGTTGCTCAGTTAGCCCTAGCTGGGTAGCTTAGGCGGTTAGAGCATCGTCCCAATACGCCAAGGTTACAGGTTCAATCCCCCATCGGAGCACATATAAGAATCAACCAATTAATGCATTAATGTTCCAAATAAGTGGAACAACAAATCAATGTTTCTCTTTCAAATCAATCAATTAAAGAAATAAATAGGTAACTAACTAACTAAATATATAAAAGAACCTTGCTGTGCTTGACTTTCTTGGACAAAACATAAGATTTACTTAACTCTGTACCTCACAGCATTGTTGGCAGAACTGAGAGAAACAGCATATGCAATGGTATCTCAGCTGTTTCCTCCTATCAGTCAAATAGTTTACAGGCCAGTCCACCTGCTCACAATGAGCAGCCAGCATGCATCTCAGGAAGGGAGGCAGACTCCATATTTTAAAACACACATATCCTTTGACTCTGCAAATCCACTCCTGTGCTCACTTTCTTTCTTTCTCTCTCTCATACACACACAAAATGACATATGTTCAAGGGTGTAATAGCAAAAAGACTGGAAATTAACCTGAATTCCCATTGATAGGAGACTAGTTACATTCTGATGCATCTATAAGCTGGAAAATGATGTGGCTGTTAAAAATAAGGCAGTTCTCTATGTACTGATAAGGAATAATTTCCAAAATATGCTGTAAAAATCAAAATCTGTAAAAAGCCAGGTGCAAAGGGGATGTACAGTGTGCTCTCATCTATGTGAAAACCATAAATAAATACTTAGCTGTTCTTAAATGCTGACACTATCTTTGGAAGGCTCCAAAAAATCTTGATAACAGAAGTTGCCTCTGGAAAAGGAAACTGAGAAACTGGACCTAATTTTTCCTGTATATTCTTTTGCCCCTTTTGGATTTTGTGAATGTTTTAAGCAATTATTTTAAAATTTAAAAAAGTAAAGGAGTCAGGCTGCCTTTCCAAAGCACGGAGTATTTAATCCAGACTGGGGAGAGGATAGCAAATCATTCTATTCATCCGAGACTACAGCTTTCTAGGGAGAAAATTTTTAGAGAGAGTGGAAGAGAGAGGGAGAGGTAGAGAGAGGGAAACATTGCTTTGAAATAGACACATCAATTGGTTGCCTCCCACATGGGCCAGGGATCGAGTCTACTATAACCCAGGGCCTTTCGGTCCGTAGGCCAACACTCTATTCACTGAGCCAAACCAGCTAGGAGCGTGTTTTTTAATCCCCTAGCTCAGTCTCTCTCCCTTGGCCAGTGTGGCAGAATCTCTGAGATTCTTTCTTCCCTTCACTTTTTTTTCCTCTTTTTCAAACTCTCCAACACCTTCCCTTCTTCTTGCACTTGTCATGACATCATGCTTCATGTTAACATACCTTCATAATATGCTAACATTTTCAACTAGACAAGTGGTTTCATCCTGATCGTAAGTGATGTTGGCACCCCCCTGGCTGACTGCACTCACCCAGTTCCTGTTTCTCCACAGAGTGACTTCTGGGAAGGCTTTCGATCAGCTTCATTAATCCTGCCCACTGTGGATTCCTGTAAATTTCAATGCCAAATGACCCTCTTATCTATCACCTGAGGGTTCTATTCCTCCTCCTGGATCTTGGGCCCGTCTTCTTGGGAGTCCTATGATTCCCTTCCCACAATTTCCAATTACTGAAATCTCTGATCTCCCCGGCTACGTTCTCCCACCCTTTTCATTCTCCTGTGCCTGATCACAAAGCCTCCCAGGCCAGCCAGGTTCCAGATGGGAGATTATAATACAGGACCCCCATGATCTGACAGTTTCCATCAAAGCAATGCTGGACCGTGGGTCTACTGCCTGTGTATCTTCTTCCCTTTACTCCAACCTCCTGAGTCTGGGAACTGCGTGCCCTTTGATTACATTTCTTAACAGACATCTTTCTGGGGAGAAAGTGTTGTATAATAAAAAGAGTCCACATTCGCCCTGGCCGGTTTGGTTCGGTGGATAGAGCATTGGCTTGCCGACTGAAGGGTCCCGGGTTTGATTCCAGTCAAGGGCACATGCCCAGGTTGCAGGCTTGATCCCCAGTAGGGGGCATGCAGGAGGCAGCCGATCAATGATTCTCTTTCATCATTGATGTTTCTATCTCTTTCTCCCTCTCCCTTCCTCTCTGAAATCAATAAAAATATATTCTTAAAAGAGTCCACATTTAAACCATGTAATATTATCTTACACTATACACAAAAATTAGAAATTCAATCTCTGCCCTGGCCAGTATGGCTGAAAGGTGGTGGTTTGATTCCCAGTTGGGACACATACCCAAGGCAGACGATCAATGTTTCTCTCTCACATCGATATCTCTCTTACTCTCCCCTCGCTCTCCCTTCCTCTCTTTAAAAAAAAAATCAATAAAAAAAGTGGAGAATCTTTCTTAAAAAAATTCCATTTATTTAAGAGCTATGTTTTTAAGGAAAGTGGTGTTATTCGTAGTATGATACTTAATTTACAAGTATTTGGGGGATTTTCTAGGTATTTTTATCAATTTCTAATTTATTTTCATTGTAATCAGAAAACATATTATGTAAGTTTCCAATCTATTAACATTTATAATTTATGACCCAAAATATATTCTATTTCAATGGCCTATATTTCCTTAAAAGGAATGTTTATTATGCTGTTATTTGGTGTAGTGTTCTATAATTATCAGTGAATTCAAGTTGTTCAAGATCTTCTATTTACTTATGGATTTGTTTTTGGTCTATTTATTCTGTCAATTACTGAAAGAGGGGTGTTAAAATACCTATTTATGACTGTGAGTTTGTTTATTTCTTTCATTGATTCTATTATTTTTGCTTCATAATTTTGAACCTCTGTTATTAAGTTTATACAAATGTAATATTGTTAATGTATTTCTGGTAAATTAATTATCTCTTTTATTCTGAAACATCCCTTGTTATCTCTTTTTTTCTCCTTTTTATCTCTTATGTCTTGAATTCTGCTTTATCTGTTATTAATATAGCCATGCTATCTTTCTTATGCTTGCTGTTGCCATACTACATTTTTGCCATCCTATTACTTTTAACCTATCTTTATATTTAAAGTACATCTTATATACACAGTACCTGGTTGCGTTTTTTAAAAATCTAATCTGACAATCTCTGAAGTTTAATTAGAAGGTTTAGTCCTGCAACATTTAATGTAACAATTGTTATGTTAGGGTGTAAGTCTACTATCTTGTATTTGTTTTCCATTTGTTCCTTCTCTTTTCTATTATTCTGTTGTTCCTTTCCTGTTTTTTCATGGTTAGTTAAAAAAATATTAACATTTCACTTTATTTTTTTCTAATGGCTTCTTAGCTATACATATTAAATTTTAGTGCTTGCTCTAGGGTTAATAATATGCATTTTAACTTATTAAAATTAGCTTAGCATCAATATTGTACCCCTTCACACTTTATAACAATTTCCACTTCACATTTCCTATTTCTCATTTCACACCTGACATTCTCATTTCACACATCCCACCTCACTAATGTAATAACCTTACAACAGCAGGTGTGTTGCACTTACAACACCTAACAATTTCATTTACACCTTGTCTAACACACTATTGTTATAATATCTTCCTAATACTTTATAAGTACTTACATTATAAATGCCCTATGACTTTATTATTTTTCTTAAACAGTCAGGTGTTTCTTAAGAAAATTCAGAGAAGATAAAAATGCCATAAATTTTACTACTTATCCACCCATTTACCATTGCTGCTGTTCTTCATTCCTTCCTATAAATCCACATTTCTGACATTTCCCGTTAGCATGAAAAATAACCTTTAGCAATTCTTATAATAAAGATATTCTGGCTCTGAATTCTATGAGCTTTCACGTTTCTGTGCTTTCCCCCCTCATTTTTGAAGGATATTTTTACTGGATATACTAGTAAAATTCTGTTGACAGATTTCATTCCACTGTCTTGTCTCTATTGCTTCTGATAAGAAGTCAGTGATATTTCATATCATTGTTCCTCTGTATGTAATGTGTCTTTTATTCTCTGGGTGTTTTCAAAATTTTCTCTTTATCTTTAGTTTTGAGCAGTTTGACTAGTAAGGGCATGGGTGTGGTTTCCTTTGTATTTATCCTCAGTTTTTCTTCTTGCTCTCCAATTTCATCAAGGTTGTTGGACTACTTGATATTTTCCCATATATCCCTGAGGGTCTGTTCACTTTTCTTCTGTATTTTTCTCTTTATTCTTCAGGTTGGGTAATTTCTATTAATTTGTCTTCAAGTTTATTGACTTTTCTTTTTTCATTGCCAATGTGCTGTTAATTCCATCCAGTGAATACTTTATTTCAGTTTATTATCATTTTCAGTTTTGAAATTTCCATCTCTTCTTTTTTATAGCTTCCTCTTCTCTTTTGAGATTCCCTATTTTGTTATTCATATGAGCATATTTTCCTTTAGTTATCAGAACATATTTATCTGGTATGGACCACAGACCTAAATGTAAGAAGTAAATCTATAAAACTTCTAGAAGGAAACATAAGAGATCATTTTCATGACCTTATGAAAGGCAAACATTTCTTAGCATACAAATTCAAAAGCCATAAAAGAAAAATCTTGATAATTTGGACTTTATCAAAATTAAAACTCTCAGTTCTTCAAAATATACCTTAAAGAAAATAAAAAGGCAAGCCAAAGACTGTGAGAAAATATTTGCAATACATATATCAGACAAAGGATGTACACTAAGGACATATAAAGAACTCCTAAAAAATCAATCTTGACAAGGACACGCAGCCCAATTTTAAAATGGGGAAGGACTTGAACATTTTTCAAAAGAAGATATATGAGTGACATGTAAGTAAATGAAAAGTGTTCAACTTCATTAATCATTAGGGATATGCAAATTAAACGATGAGAGATCATGAGAATGGCTAAGACAGTAAAAACTGACAATACTAAATGTTGGTGAGCATGTAGAGCAACCAGAACTCTCATGCATTGATGATATAGTTGTAAAATGGTACAACCACTTTGGAAAAGTTAGGCAATTTCCTATCAACGTGAACATATACTTAACCTATGACCCAGCAATTCCACTTCTAGCTATTTACCCAAGAGAAATGAAAACATAAATCCAAAGACTTGTATGTAATATTCATAACAGTATTTTCATAACAGCAAAAAACCCAAACTGGAAATAACTTAAATGTTCATTAACAGGTGAATGGATAAACAAATTACGCTTGTATCCATACTCTAAAATAAAAATAAAAGAAACTATTGATATGCACAGTATCTTTGGTGAATCTCAGAAACATGCTGAGCAAAGGAAGTCAGACTATTAAAGAGCACAAATTGTATGAGTCTACTTATATGACATCTAGAACAGGTGAAACTAATCTATAGTCACGGAAACAAGTGGTTACCTTGAATGGAATAGTTAGGATGAGATTGACCACAAAGGAGCCCTAGTCAAGTTTGGGGGGTGACATAAATATTCTGATAGGTGTCACAGTACATGGACATATGCATTCATTAAAATTTATTGAACTATACATTGAAGTATGTACACCGTATTGTGTATAATTTATACCTCAATACAGTTGGGTTTTTTTGAGAACCCAAACTCAAAATCTAATCTAATCTGAATTTTAATTAGATTAGTTCCCCATTGCTCACAAGTGGCAGCATGGTGAAATTTCCCAGCTCCCCTGCCACGAGCTAGTCTCCGCCTCCACCGAGTTCCATGCCTTTGTCTACCCTCTATCAGACCACTCATCACACGCTATTTATTGTACAGCCTGTCACTGTTCCCAGGTCATGAGCTGCTTGAGGTCTAGGGCTGGTGTGACCAACCGTCCAGGTTTTCAGTACTAACACTGGGAGAGTCCCAGGCAAACTGGGGCTATCGGTCCCCTTTTCCGGGACCTTGGGTTCAGTATCGGATCAGGTGCATGATACATGCTAAGTCAATGTTTGCTGAAAGCCGACGGTGCGTGGGTTAGAGGGATCACCAGGCTGTGCTACCTTGGTGCCTTCGTGCACACGGAGGCCCAGAGAGGTGGAGCCAGAGGTCGCGGCAGATCCAGGCCCAGCTAGCAAGCTGCTGTGTCCTGCCCGTGGCTCAGGGCTCCGGCCTCTCAACCATGCTCTTGGGTGTTCTGAAGGCAGAGAAACAAGCCCTAGTTAAGTTTTGTGTAGCAGCCAGTGTCTTCCAGAGCCTCATCTACAGGAAGCTCCCCTCCCTGCCGCCCGGCCTGCCATTTCCCCCGGCTCCGGTGAAGTCATCTGACCCAAAGTGGCCCACAGTTTCCTTTCTCCCCCACCTCCCAAACCCGGTCCGGGTCCCAGGCTGCCTGGGGTGAGCGCTGACCTTTCAGGGAGCAGTTTGCTGGGAAAGTGCCTTTATGTAAACAAAAACAGCCTTCGGGCTTCCAGGGGCCTGCTTGTTTTCCCTCTCAGGGCCCTGGTAGAAAAATAACCAGTGGGGGTGGGGGGGAGGCGAGAGGGACCGAGGGAGTGACCAGACCTTGGGCCTCTGTCCTCTCAGGCCCGTCCCTCAGGGCCTCCTTTGTCAGAACTCCCTGGGTGGGGAGAGGGAGTGGGGGAGGCCCGGGTATTAAAACAATGCCACTGTGTCTGGCAGCCGGAGCTGGATGCTCGACCTGATTAGGCTCCGTGAGCCAGGGGAGGGCGAGGGAGCAAAGGCAGGCAGAGAAACTGTTTTCCATCCCCACCCAGCGGACTTTCTTCCCGGTGTGTCCGCCAAGGCCTCCCCAGGGGTGCAAAAGGCCGTACCGTCTGTCTACTGCCACAGGGTCACGGTGGTCTCTCTCTTCTCAGCCCGGACAAACGCTTTGACCTGCTGGCCCCCATCCTCTTGTCTTTCCTTCCCACCAACCAGCTCCCAAACGGAGTGTGTTTATCACACCCCCGGCTCTCCCTCCTCAGGCCCTGCCAGGGCCCGAAGCTGGACCCGGGAGTCCAGCTGGCACCCACATGAAAGCCCTTCCTGCTGAGAACCCACATGGAACCAAAAGCCCACACCGCAGCCCTGGCCCAGGGTCCCTGCACACGGGGCCATGGAAACTTGGCCGAGATCCTTCAGAGGAAAAAACAGCCCCGAGCCACACGGGAGAGGAGCCTCCCAGCACACCGCTGGGCCGCTAGGCCGCTGGGCCGGCACGTCAGTGGAGAAGAGCCGGGCCCAGGAGACTGAGGGCCCCATTGTGCCGCACCTGCGCCCGGCACCGGACTCCCAGAACGTGGGAAAAGGTGCTTGGGCAGCACTCTGTGTCTGTTGGTACAGTGGAGGGAAAACAGGACCCATTTCCAGCGTGTTGGCAGAAAAGTGGAAGCCGAGGAGTCAGGGGTGAGGCGGGAGGGGATGTGAGGGGCGCATGGCTGGGCCAAGCATCCAGGTCTGACTCTGAAAATGGTGGCAACGTGCTGGGGCTTCCTTGAGAGGAAAATCTGGTCTCTCAACCTGGGGGTGGCTGCCCAGACGCAGCCAGGCCTGTTCCTGCAATGGGGGTGCAGCCTGGGGAGACTGAGATTCAGGCTGCGGGGTGGGGGGTGGGGGGCGGGGGGTGGGAGGGAGCAGAGGTTGTGATTGGCTCAGGGTGGGGCTTCAGCTACAAACCGAGGGCTTCTGACTTCGAGAGAATTTCCTAGTAGCTTTGGAAGCGGTTATTCTCACAGAGAAACCTGGAAGGACAGACACTGAAATGTCAACAATGTGATTAGAGGCAAGTTTAATTATTTTGTTTGTTGGTTGCTTGGTTCACCTGAACATTCTTATCTTATTTTATTTTTTTACAACGAACAAGAATTACTTGTGTAAAACATTTGAGGGGGAAAATTTTTATTAAGTGACACTACACATAAGGTGTTTAGCAAAATGAGGCGTTGGCATATAATAATAAATAAGTGTTAGATACTATTAGCTTAAGGTGAGAAGATGAGAAGAGGACACAGGAGGAAAGAAAAAAGGAGAGAAGGAACATCTGAAATGAGGAAAGAATCCAAACAAAAGAGGAGTGAGAGAGGACAGGGAGAAAGAGGAGTACGGACGTGAAGAGTTAATACTCTATTCTAAGGTTCCTGGGCTCCCACGTGGGTCACTCAAAGAGTTAGGTCTGCCCTGGATGGGTGGCTCAGTGGTTGGAGTGTTGTCCCATACACCAAAGGGCTGCATGCTCAATTCCCTGTCAGAGCACATACCTGGGATGCAGATTGGATCCCTGGTTATCAGGGTGCAACCAATTGATGTTTCTCTCTCTCCCCCTTCCCTTCTCTCTAAAAATCAATAAAAACATATCCTCGGGTAAGGATTAAAAAAAATAGTAAGGCCTTAGGGACAGCAAAAGAAATATTAGTCAGTGCCCCCTCACTTTACTTAGGGTCAATATTACAGACCCCAGGCTGGGCTGGACTAGAGGGGAGCTTCCTGAACCAGCTGTGGTTCCAGCTGCGAGGACAGGTAAGAGCATTTACAGAATCCCTGCATGGGTTTGTTTCACATCCCCTCATCTCCAGTCTGGGGGTCTCTCTCTCTCTCTCTCTCTCTCTCTCTCTCTCTCTCTCTCTCCCATACTCACTCACACACACACACTCACACACATTCACACACTCACACACACACTCACACTCACACTCACTCACACATGCTCACACACTCACATACACACACACTCACACATACTCACACACATTCACACACTCACACACACTCACACAAGCACTCACACACACACACACACATACACTCACACATACACTCACACACACTAACACACTCACACATACACACACTCACACACACACACACACTCACACACACTCTCACACACACACGCACTCACACATACACTCACACACACTAACACACTCACACATACACACACTCACACACACTCACTCACACTCACACACACTCTCACACACACTCACACACACACTCACACTCACACACACACTCACACACTCACACTCACACTCACACACACACTCTCACACACACACACACTCACACACTCACACTCACACACACTCACACTCTCACACACACTCTCACACACACAGCCAGAAGACACTGGGCCAACCCCTTCAGAAGCATCGCTCTGGCTCTGAAGAGCGCAATGCTGTCTCCTTCCAGAGGAGGATGAGCTGGAGATGCGAGAGAGGTGTTTGCTGCCAGCGCCCCACAGAGTAATCAAACCATCCTCGGTGACATCATATTTTCTGAGTGGATGTTTGCTTCAAAAGTTGCAAAATAATCTGAACTTTCAGCACTGACTTCTCCCCGGAGGGGAGATTTGACCAAAACGGAACTCACACCTCGGCTCATTAGGGAGCCATCAGTGAAGGCACTGACCAACTGCCTCCCACTCACCTCCCAGCACAAAAGTCCTCAGTCTGAGTTTCTCTGGGTGCCAGCGGCTACGAGAATGCGTGCTGAGGGGAGCTGGGGAAGGAGGGAGAGGGCTCAGGAACCTGGTCCAGGGCTGACCCTCACCTGCCTCCCGCTGGGGCCACTGTATTTCATTAGGGCACTTGCCTGGCAGCTGCCCACTGCAGGCCTCGCAGACCCAGGCGGGAGCAGCTGGAGACCATAAAGCCACCCAGAAGGCCCTGGGAACATCATCCCCCAGGGGACCAAGTCAGCATCTCTGAGCCAGCGGCCAGGGGCGTCGGAAAGCCAGTGCAGCTCGAGAGACGAGGTACCCATCACCCAACGGGCCTCCCCAGCTTTGGAGCCACACGGACGTCAGATCCCGGCTGTGTGACCTTGAATAACTTGCTTGGCCTCTCCACACTTCACTTTCTGCATCTCAATACGGGAATCCAATCGTTTATTCACACATTCATTTGTTCAAGACATATTTATGGAGTGCCTACTGTGTGCCTACTGTGTGCCTACTGTGTCACTGGGGATGCACCAGTCATCCCACTATCGTCCCTGCTCTGGAAGAGCTTGTAGCTTAGTGAGGACAAATGGTGCTATTACAGAGGTGTGTATAGGAGCATCTTTCCTGAGGAAATGACACCTAGGCCAAGCCTGGCAGGATAGTAGGGTCTTGAAAAGAAAAAGGAAAGCAAACACAACATGTGCACAGGCGTGGTGTGAGGAGAGAGCACGGCTTCACGGAGGAACAGAGATATTTCGCTCCAGGGGGAGTTGGGCATGTGCAGTGGGCAGGAGATCAGGAAGGGAGAGGACGCATGGGCAGTGGAGGCCTGACCGTCCACGCTTGAGCTGAGACTTTACCCTAAGTCTAGACTTTAATGGAGGCTTTCAGCAGGAGAACAAGATGATCAGATCTGTGTGGCTACAGGGTGTAGATGGACTGAGCAAGAGAAACACAAGAGGGTGAAGAGACTGTCAGAGGGGGCTGTTGGAGTGAACCAGGCAGGAGGTCACAGGGGTCTGACTGTGGAGGTGAAGTGAAGGCAGAGAAGGGGGAAGCGGGTAAATACGGGAGGTGATTGAGAGGAAGAATCAATGGAACTTGGAAATGGAGTGGATGTAGCAGGGAAAGAGGCTGCTTTGTTGGTGGGAGGAGTAGTAACTGTTAGCACCAGGAGGAGAAATGGGCTCCTTGAGAATGGAATCTATGAGAATAGAGCCAAGCCATGCCCTAGGCCCCTGGAGAGGCTCAGAAGGGAAGGCACCAGGTAGGGAGGAGGGCAGGGGGAGGTGTGGGAGGAAGATGAGGGCATACATTAGAAACCTGTCTACCTTCAGAATGCTAGCAGCCAGATACTTAGTCCTTATCCTTAGGATTTATCCTTAGGAGAACAGAAGAGGTTATGGGCTTGGGGGCTCCAGGCACCAATAGGGAGGGTGAATTCAGGGCTGAAAAGCAACTGTCAATTGGAAGTCTGACTATGGAGCAGGCAGGCCTCTAGCCCCTCCCTCTTCCTCCCTGCCTGCTATGGGCATCCTTCCCCCAGGCGGGCAAATAAGGCTGCTTTAGAGAACATGAAAAGTCCCCAAGGAAAGATCTTCCAGGTAGTAATATTTAGGAGGTGGGGCTTCTTCAAAAGAAATGGCAAAATCTCCTCTCAGTCACCCTGAAGTCATAAGCAACACAGAGCTTCCAACCAACGTTTGCACTTTCTCATTCTTCAATAAGAAGAGACAACATATCTCATATGTTCCCAGAAAGATGAAAGGCCATACAATAAGAACAGGGTGCTATGAAAAAGGAACACTCATTTAACAGGAAAAAAATTCTTGGAAATTAATAGGTAAAATAAAACATTCACTGGAAGGGTTAGACGATTGAGGACATTTCCCAGAAAGTAGAACATAGAAATAAGAAACAAGAGAGAAAAGGGGGGGGGGAATAAATTATCAAATAAATAGTATAAGAAATGTTCCCAGGCCTAAAGAGTACATGTCACTGGATTAAAAGAATCTGCCCAGGGTCTAGAACAAACAATTTTAAAAGACCTGAACCTGGGAGCTCGGTCCTAGAATTTCAGGGCAGCAAGCAGAAAGCAAAAAATTTAAAAGCTCCCAGAGGTGCAATAAAGAAAAAAATTACACACAAGGGAATAAGCATGGCATTAGACTTCTCCAGAGCAAATGTCTCTTCAATTATGACAAAAT
Source organism: Myotis lucifugus (assembly GCF_000147115.1). Classification (NCBI taxonomy): domain Eukaryota; kingdom Metazoa; phylum Chordata; class Mammalia; order Chiroptera; family Vespertilionidae; genus Myotis; species Myotis lucifugus. Next base: position 39,031,611 of record NW_005871049.1, on the reverse strand, counting down.
TATTTTCAGTCTACATTTCTGTACTGAGTTAATCTATCAGCCATGTGTGAGAACAGAAAAGAAATGTTTTCCAAGCATACAAAGATTCAGAAGATTTCATTCCCATCCACACTCTCTTAGGAAACTATGGGAACATAGATGCCAGCAAAACAAAAAAGTAAACCCAGACAGAAAAAGACACAGATTCCAGGAAATGGGTTTGCAACTCAGAGGAGTGGTAAAGGAGTCTCAGAGGGCATTCTAGAGCAGACCTGGGAGTGACCTCTCCAGCCTGGAGAAGAATGGAGGGTCCTGAAAAGGAGCTCTCTAGAAAAAACAGACTTGATCACATAAATGATGAGGTAGATCGGAGCTTCTGGAAAGAAGTATGGGAAATTATGCAATTACAAAAGGCAATTAATAACTCCAGGAAAAACAAAAAGCTATGCCGGAAACAGACTGCAATCATAATGTGCTACTTGACTCTGCCACAAACAATATTTATAAAGTCTTAATGATGTAAACCCTGATTACTGGCATAATAGAAAAAATAGTGATTCAACTACAGTATTTTGAAAGCATGGGGAGACAAGAGGTGGGGGAGGTAGTAAGTGAGCTAATAACTCATATACTATCATGACAAATATCAAGATATATTATGTCACCTCAAAAAGAAGCAGTATATGCGTATTATTTTGATACTATAAGGATAACTAGAAAAAGAAATGGGTGAAGTCCTAGCCGGTTTGGCTCAGTGGATAGAGTGTCAGCCTGTGGACTGAAGGGTCCCGGGTTCAATTCCAGTCAAGGGCACATGCCCAGGTTGTGGGCTCAATCCCCAGTAGGAAGGAGTGCAGAAGGCAGCTGATCAATGATTCTCTCTCATCATTGATGTTTCTATCTCTCTCTCCCTCTCCCTTCTTCTCTGAAATCAATTTTAAAAACAAGAAAGAAAGAAAGAAAGAAATGGGTGAAAGTGGTTGTCTGAGTGATGGGTGAGGGGACAGTTTTGGAATTTGGGAAGAAAATTTGTGATGACTATTTTTCATCACAGACTTTTAAAACCACACATGAATGTTTCTTAATATAATTTTTTAATTAAAGTAAATGTAACCAAAATACCCCCCTCCCCATTTTCACCCTTGCAGTGATGGCGAACCTTTTGAGCTCGGCGTGTCAGCATTTTGAAAAACCCTAACTTAACTCTGGTGCCGTGTCACATATAGAAATTTTTTGATATTTGCAACCATAGTAAAACAAAGACTTCTATTTTTGATATTTATTTTATATATTTAAATGCCATTTAACAAAGAAAAATCAACCAAAAAAATGAGTTCACATGTCACCTCTGACACGTGTGTCATAGGTTCGCCATCACTGCCTTAGAGTGTGGGGAGATTCCAGGCAGAGCAGTAGCCCTTGCATTTCAGAGTCACGAAAAGAGAGAAAGTCAAGTTGCTGAAAGTACATCTATAGTCTATGACTATCACTTCTCAGTCTGTTGGCGAAGATCAAGTGTACAGCCTGTGACTGTCTTCTGAGCAGGGGGCTCTAAGATGAAGTTGGTCAAGTATCCAACACAGAATAAATCCTTAAGAATGTCAACTTTGCCTCCCTTCCCTTTGGAATGAGAACTTCCCATATATTTGTTTACTTAATTAAGTGAACACAGTTCAGAGAAAAGCAAAGGATCAGGCAGGATCAGATTCCAAAAACCAAAGTCAGAAGGAGATGGAGTGCCTGGTTTTCATCTGTGTGATCATCAGAATCCCCTGAAGAGATTGTATAAGAAAAGGTGTCTGGGCCCTCCTCAAGACCTGGGATAACTCGGACCCAGGGAGGAGGGGTGAGTGACCAGGCCAGAAAAAGGCAGGACTGGAAGGAGGCCCCGGCGTCCTGCCCGCAATGCTGTGGCCTCTGCACATCCACCTAGGCTTCCATGCCATCCTGGTTTTCTCATTAATGCCCCCAGTTGGATCCAAGAAACTTCAGCCATGGGTCTCTTTGGATAGAGTTGTTGAGATTTGGTGCTGGGAAAGGGAGAGGTTGAGGGGATGCTCCCAGTCCCCTGGAAACCAGCTCAGACTCACCTGCCCAACCTCAGATACCCCCAGACCAGTGGGACCCCTTTGCTAAGCGGGCAGCTGCTTGGCTTCCCCAAATGCCCTCGGTGCCCAGAGGCATGGGATGCTGGCCCAGGGCTGGAGCCAGTAAATCCAGCTGTGGCGTTTGCATGGCCAACCTAGTGCTGATGCCTGGTTCCAGCCAACTCTGATTCACGCACTTCTTCACTTGGCCAGCATCCCACCCACTGCCCTCCTCCCTTCCCTCCCCGCAGATCTCCCTCCCTGCTGGCCCAGGCAGCTCTTGCCCAAGGATGCAGATGTCAGGATCCCCGGGTCAGCAAATTCAGTGGTATGTGGTTGCAGAAAATCAAAGAGAGGCTTCTCTTAGGCTTGCATAATTCCCTCATACTCCCTTTTCCTATATTCTTATAGCTTGGGGCCAAGAAAAATCCTCTTCGGGAGAAGGAATTGAAAATAAAAACTATCTAGGCTTACATTTGCAAATCATTTTATGCATACAAGCTTTTGTATATATTATCTCAGCTATATGAGCCTCACAAGCACTCTTTACAGTTGTTATTGGAGGCTTGACATCCAAGGACTTGCACTGCCTGCGGCCTGGCAACCTCTTCTCTTGTTGATGCTTCCTTACCTTTGGGTGGAGGGAGAAGGAAGGCTGTTTGTCAAAGGGGATGCTATTAACACTTCAGAGGACCTCCTGCTCCCCTGGAAGAGTTGGGAGGCAGGCTAAGGGAGGCCCCAGAGCAGGAACAACCTAGGCAGAAAGCAGTAGGCACAACGGGTTTCATGACATTTGGAAGTATTATGGATGATTTAAAGCATAACAAAAGTAGACAGCAATGGACTACGATGTATTGATCCCCCAGATTTTTTTTTTTAAAAAAAGATGAACTCGCCTGGCCGGTGTGGCTTAGTGGTTGAGCCTAGACCTATGAACCAGGAGGTCACGGTTCAATTCCTGGTCAGGGCACATGCCGGGGTTGCAAGCTCGGTCCCCGGTCGGGGGTGTGCAGGAGGCAGCCGATAAAAAGATCAACTCATGGTCACACTTTCTTCAACTCTACCATTACCCACTCCACTGCCCATCTCCACAAATGGATTGTCCATTGCTGTCTACTTTTGTTATGCTTTAAATCACCCATAATAATTACTTTTGAAGCAAATCCATACCATCATCAAATAGTCAGTGCTCAAATTCACCCTAAATGTCCATATAGCATTTGGCTGATATATCTCTTAAGTCTCTTTGAATCTATAGGTTCCTGCTCCTCTTTTTCCTTTTTTTCTGGTAAACTTCATTTGTTAGGGAAGCCAGGTCATTTTTCCGAGAGTGCCCCATATTCTGAATTATGCTGGTCACATTTTAAAAACATGTTCTTGTGGCAGGTATTTCCTGTAAACTCAGTGGTTCTCACCCTTCTGGCCCTTTAAATACAGTTCCTCATGTTGTGACCCAACCATAAAATTATTTTCGTTGCTACTTCATAACTGTAATGTTGCTACTGTTATGAATCGTAATGTAAATATCTGATATGCAGGATGGTCTTAGGCGACCCCTGTGAAAGGGTCGTTTGACCGCCAAAGGGGTCGCGACCCACAGGTTGAGAACCGCTGTGTAAACTGGTAGTTAGATGTATAGATGTGAGGTGTGATTTTGAGCAACAATGCTTCATGGTCATGTGATGTTGTACTATTAGTAGGTATATAATGTCTACTGGTCTCTATTTTTGTGATGTTAGTGGATATGGATGATCATTATCTAGATCCATTAGCTCATAAAGGCTTCAAAAAAAAATGGTGATTCTAACATTGCATATTCACTTACCAGTTAGAATTCTTTCAAAGAGAAACTTTTTCTCCTCAAATAACAATTACAGTTCCTATATGAAAGGCAGAGTGCATTCTTGATTTCCTTCCTTGTTTTCCAGTTTTCAGGATGAGTGGGTTCCCACATGATATCATCCCAAGATGACCTATGAATTATTTTTATTATTTTTATTATTATTTTGAACTCATGGATTTTAACAATTTTTTTGTTTTGTTAATCCTCATCAGAGGATATTTCCTCCATTGATTTTTAGAGAGAGTGGAAAGGAGGGAGGGGGAGAGAGAGAGAGAAACATTGCTGTGAGAGAGACTCATTGATTGGTTGCCTCCCACACAGGCCTCTGCTGGGGTTAGGGATCGAACCTGAAACCCAGGTACACACCCTTGACCAGGAATCAAACCCGAGATCCTTCGGTCCATGGGTCAATGCTCTAACCACTAAAGCTAAACCGGCCAGGGCATGCTTAAGTAATTTTGCTGTGTTTCCATCTGTTGCACTTATTATTTTTATTTGTGCTCTAATGGTCTCATCTTTGACCTCCTTCCGTTATTCCCCAAATTCTTCTGACCAAGCTCCGTAGTCTTTGGTAGTTTCCTTGCTTTCAGGAATGGCAAAATGTTCTTGGCTTGTCTTGTATATTCCCTGCCTTGGACCTCTAATCTGGCATTCTTTAAGGAACTCTGACTCCTTTTGGTGGAAAATGGTACTTAGAATTGACCATCTGGCCACAGGAGACACTGGTTAATCACTGCTTCTGAGTCACTTTAGCAGACAGACCTAGAAAATACACATTTTTTAATGCTATCGTTTTATAGTTTTGAAAAAAAGAAATCAAATTTATGAAAAAGTTGCAAGTAAAGCACAAAGAACTTTCCCCCAAACTATTTGAGAGTAAACTGTTGGCATGAATGTTGCACAGACTCACTTTAGTTGTATTGCCAACAAACAAAAACATTTTCCTCCGTAAGCGCAGTACAACCACCAAAACCAGGAAACGAACACTGATACTTCACACCACATTGAAGCTGTTTTGCCGTGGTCTCAACAAGGCCCTTGATGCCAAAAATCCAATTCATAATCACGCGTTGCATTTAGCTGTCGTGTTTCTTTAGTCTCCTTCGATCCAAAACAGTTCCCCGTCTTTCCATGAAGTCCATGCCTCCTATGAGCCAGGCACCCCTAGGTATTGGGGGTACAGAGTTAACAAAAATCCCTGCCCATATGGAGCGTGTGTGGGGTCAAGCTCAAGAAACAGACACAAAAAATATGTAGTGTGGCAGATGGTGATACATGCTATAGAGAAAAATAAAGCAAGAAAAAAAATGTTTAAACCAAAAAAAATTTTTTAAAAATAAAGCAAGAATGAGAGCAGGGTTGGCTTACTGCCCACAAAGGCTGTGGGGTTTCAGTGTTCTGGCCCTTGGCAATGATTGATAAGAACAATGAGATCAGCCCCGGTGCCCTTCCGTGAGATACAGTTGGTGAGACTGGGGGCTGTGCCAGGAACACTCGGGACTGGAGCTCAACCTTAATTCAGGGATGATTCAGATGTGGTTTGGCTTTGATGAACTCAGTTCACAGATGATTACGATTTCTCAGCAATCAATGTGCATTGCTAACTTACCCGTGTAAAATGGAATGCCACGTTTATGAATGCTAAATCTAAACATAAGGATGGCGTACCAGTAATACATTTGTAGACATGAGCCAAGTTTATATTAGGTTGTGCTGGTTTCTATTTGATTTGGGAAGCCAATGCGTGTTTTTAAATGCCCTGGAAAAGGTCCCAGGCATTGTGCTGAGAGGATAAACCGTCTTGTTATGGATTCCCCCGGGGGGACAGGTACTCCTGTGGGCGTGAAGATGAAGACCCAGCAGACCCTGCTTGCAGAGCACTCATGGTTTATGTCCTTATCTAGTCTGAGCTTCTGCACCTACAAAAAGTAGAACATCTCCCCATCGGGTGGTTTGAGGCCTCAACAAGATCGATCGCTCCTGGCCCTCACGCATGCTTGCCAACTCTTTTACCCACAGCTCTCTCCTTGAAAATCCATTCACTAGCTCCCCTACTACGTCCAGCCAACTCTCCAGTCAGCCTCTGCCCTGTGCCTATGACTCCCAGAGCTGCTGTCACAAAGCCCTGAAGCCCGACGTTCCAGTTTTATCATTGTGAGCTTCCACGTACTCCCAGCCCTTTTTCCTCTTCACCCATCTCCTTGGCCAAAGATGTACCATGGGGACGTCTCCCACTGCATCACTTTCTATGATCAGGTAGGAAACTTGGCTGGGTTCCCTGCTGCAGCCTCAGCCTTCCTAATGCCGCGACCCTTTAATACAGTTCCTCATGTGGTGGTGACCCCCAACCATAAAATTATTTTCGTTGCTACTTCATAACTGTAATGTTGCCACTGTTATGAATCATAATGTAAATATCTGATATGCAGGATGTATTTTCATTGTCGCGACCCACAGGTTGAGAACCGCTGCTCTAGACCATGAACCTGCCGCTGTCTCCCTGCTCCTCTTTGGAAGCTCACATCTGGTTCTGGTTCTTTGCCCTTCAACATTAGTGACTCTGGCACCTAATGTGTGGGCTTGGTGCCCTGACGGCAGTGGTGCCCATGGGCATGGAGACACCTCCATCCTCTGACTTCACTCTGCTGTCCTCAGCAGCAGGCACCACCACTTCCTCAGGCCACACTGGCACCCTGCTGCGTGTGTTCATTCACCCAGGGTCACCCTCTGTACCTCGTCTTTCCTACCAGAACCAGAACCCACTACCTCTCATCTGATCACCCGTCCCATAAACAGTCCTATTTTCCCCAGTCTACACCTCCTTTTGTTCCATCCAATTTCCTTCCCCTGAGACCTGGAGCTCCTCAGGCCCTTCGATGCTGCCCTCACAAATGACCTAAGCTCAACCAAATGTACACCCTTGGCCCTGGGATAGTCTTTCTTCTTCCTCCTCTCCTGTTTCTTGGCTGGTGGGGAAAGTTATCATTCCACGCTAAATGGACCGAAGACACACTCATTCTAACTCTACCACTGCCTTTTGGCAATCTGCTTCATTTCTCATAACTGCATGTTTTTCATTACTCCAGTGACTATCTCAACCTTGCCCCTTCACCCTCGATTGCTTAAACCCACTCCTCGGGCCAATTTCTTAAAAGCACTTTAACTATGACTTTCCAGAAGCCAGTCATTAAGAGCTTTGTCCTGTTCCCTTCTCGGCACGAAAAATGCCTTCCTTGTCTCAGTGGATTAGTTGCCTCTTGTTTTCTCCAAGTCATAATTTCCTGGCCCAGAAAAAAGGACACTCCAGGTATTGAAAACTTGTGAAGGGAAACCACTCGAGTGTTATTTGTGAACTTGGAGAAATCATGGCAAGCAATAGATCAGAAAACATAGTTCTGATTTTCCAAAGGCCAATTCCCCACAACTATAGGCTTGGTGAGCTTGCCATCAATCTCAGGCAAAATTGTAGAAACCAAACGGCTTCTTGCTTATTTAGAAAATGGTTTAGCAGTTATTAGGAGCCATCCTGAGTTCTCTGAGCCTCATTTTAACAAGGTTTCTGGATGGGTAGAGCCGGAAAAGCCATACAAATGTTTTAATCTGGATTTCAAGCAAGATGATAAGCATCCGAGCAAGTAGGAAACTATAATCTGGACTAAAGTAAAATTTGGAGGGTTAGGTACCAGGTAAGTATGCCCAAAGAGTGCTGAATAACTGATGCGTATGAGTCAGAAAGCATATTTCTAGAAGTGTGCTGAAAGTACCATACTGAGACCTATCCCATTCAACATTTTTCCACATTTTTTTGGATGACAATAGAGAAAGAATGTTTATAATATATGGATATTATTGGTAAAGGGGATTATGTTAGAGGAAATAATTAAGCCAGAATTAACTCAATAGACTCTAACAGCATATCATTAGTAGGGGAAATTCATTAAATACTAAATTCTGAGTGAAAGAAACAAGTAATAGAAAAAAATTACAATAAGATTCCATTTATATGAAGTTCAAAACAGGCAGAACCAGAGTATTGTTTTTGAAAAATGTACGTACGGGATAAAAGCCAGAAGAAAAGTGAGGAAGTGAATATCACGAAAGTCAGGAGAGTTGGCAGGGAGGAAAGGGATCCCTCAGTGGGGATGTGCCCGCAACCAAGGTACATGCCCTTGACCGGAATCGAACCCGGGACCCTTCAGTTCGCAGGCCAACGCTCCATCCACTGAGCCAAACCGGTTCGGCTCCATGTACTCTTTTGGGTGTTTGTTACATTTTACAGTAAAAAATAATATTTTTAAAGGAATAAATCTGAACTTCTCTGGTCCAAACTCCCCCCGCCCCCCTCCAAGTCCCAACAGTCTAATCAGCATGAGGGGTGAAAGACACTTCGGGATTTAGTTGACAAAGTAAGTCAGAGAGCCAGGTGATCCAGGCTACTATGGAGAAGAATGGTCTCTAACCTGCCCTGTGCGAGCCACTGGGCTCCTGGTGGGACTGTGCACAGGTGGGAGCTACTCTTTCCTTGGGACTTAGGCAAGCAGGAGAGTTGGGGGGACTTGACCCATGGGATGTGAGAAGCCATCTTCTGTCCTCAGATGCCTGCTCTTCCGGCCAATGGGTGTTTAGAAGCAGTCATGAGTGGCAAGTGCTATCTTCAAACCTTTCAAGGCTGTTAGATGGAAGAATTCAATGTGCCCCATGTGACTCCAGAAGACAAAATAATGGGCAGAAGTCACTGCAGGGCTGATGCCGGCTCAGTAAAGTAACTTTCTCGTGGCTGAATGGCTTCATAAAGTAACGAGCTTCCCATCTTTAGAGGCATTCATGCTGCGACTGGAGGAATTCTGCTCCAGGATGTTGTAAAGGGAACAGAAGTGTATGCTTGGCTTAGACCACCTCTCCGGTCCCTTCCAACCTCCACAGGCTATGATTCTATGAAATTTGACATTTCTACAAAACCTGTGCCTTATGCCTGCGAAGGAAAGCTAGAATCTGATACAAAAGAGATTTGATTTTAGATATAAGCATTATATTTTGACAGCCATTTTCTTTTACAATTACATGGTATTGGTTAAGAAGGTTCAGGCATTGTCTACCTCAGATTTCCGTGGCAAAAGCTTTGAAGCCCATCTCCCACCCCAGAAGGGGAGCTTCTCTAGATGAGCTTTAAGATTCTTGGTACCAGAGGGGGGACCAGGTCCTGGGTTCAACCTCCCGTCCAACTGCAAGAACACAACACACACTCACCAGGACATGGAAGCTGAGACCCGTGCTACTCTCTCCTGCCACCTGCTGGCCCTTCCCTTCATCTCTGGTTTCTCCAGGACACTGGTGGTGTGCGCTCAGGATAATACATTTCCAGGAGGCCGTTGCCACCCAGAATCCCCCGGGGTGTGTGCAGGGGAGCTGCCTAAAAGGGTAAAGCTTGGATGACTTCCAGTGGTTCTTGCTAAATCTAGGAAAACCACAAATTCACAGATAATAAGGGCTGCAAAAGACCTTGGAACTGGTTCTAACCCAAAGCCCTCAAACTGATAGCTCATGGGCAATGGACAGCCCACAGGCAGACCTGGTTTGGTCCAGCAATGTTAAATTATTTTGACCTAACATACAAATTGGGAAATTTGACTTAAAAATTAGGTTTCTAATGTAATTTGCTACTGGATATCAGAAGTCTCAAAGCTGAGTGGTAAGTAGTTAGTTGAGTACATCCATGTTCTAGTTGCAAGACACATCAATAACCAGATTACGATGGTGCCTGTCACAAAAGACCCTACCCTTGGCCCATGTGGAGGATTAAGCGGTGACCTTCCTTAAGTCTACCTTTCTAGCCTCTGCCCACTTTGGGAGAAGCCAGCTGCCGGGGAAGGGGGTGGGGAGTGGGAATGGGGGCTGCGTTGGAAGAGGCAGAGTGAAGAATCAGACCTGAGCCAGAAGGTGGGTTGATGTATTGAATTATATTTGTGATTTCAAGTGTGATTTAAATTAGACTGGGACTTTTTAAAAATATACAGATATATAGTTTTATTGATTTCAGAGAGGAAGGGAGAAGGAGAGGTAGAAACATCAATGATGAGAGAGAATAATTGACCAGTTGCCTCCTGCACGCCCCACTCTGGGGATCCAGCCCACAACCCAGGTATGTGACCAGACCTGGAACGTGACCTGGATGTGACCTTCTGATTCATAGGTTGACGCAGGCCAGGCCGAGACTGGAACTTTTAATATGTACAAGGAAATTATCATTTTAAAATGGAACTGTTCCTGTATTGAGAAGTGATCAGAAAGTCACAGAATCTGGCCTATTCATCCAAGATGCATGATTAAAGGGTTGGGAAGGGAAATCAGAGTATTGAAGAAAGTGACTGGGGAAAAAAAGCCATTTCTTTTTTCCTTGCCCTATCAAGTTCAGCCCGTCAATGAATTGGTTACTCATTGGTTTCCCTTTACACTGCATTTCCCCATGGCAATTCTTAGCCAGAGCAGAGGAGCAGCTGTCCTCTTTAGCAAAGGTAGGAGCTCATGCAGGGTGTATGCGCACACTTGCTCACCTCGCCTCACCAGCCCTCATGTCCCTAACCTGCCTGATCCTACAGCACTGGGATTTATAATCCTTGATCTAGCCCTACTCTACATTTTCCAGTGGGCACAAGGAAGCCTGGAGGGGACCAGTGACTTGTCTAATCAGACAGAAAAGCAGCTGAGTTGTACTCTAAAATCCTGAAGGTAAAATCCAGGGGTGGAAAGGTATATGGCTACCTTTGCTTCCTTCTACTGTGTGCAGCCTCACCCATACTAGATCTTTCCTCCCATCCTTCTGACCCGGTAAGAAGATGTACCAGGACACTGGGTAGCTAAGGGAGCAGACGGGGTGGGAGAGAGAATCAAAGGGAAGTTGGGGCGGTGACATCTTCAGTTGCCCGAGGCCAGTCCTGTTCCCACCACCTCCAGCCCCACCCTGAAGCACAAACAGATGAAAGCAAGTGGCCTTCTTCCTGTCCCTGGATCATTCTACACTGAAGCCAGCTTTTAATTGGAACACAGGAGCTTCTTCAGAGACAACCTGTCCTGTGACTTGGTGCACAAGCAGAGGTTGTGTAGGGTGGGGACACCACGGCACTCCTCACCCTCTTGTTCCTCTCCATTTCTGAACTCATCACCTTTCCCTACGCCCCAGCAGCCAGGTATGATGTCTGGGAAGTGGCTGGGCATTGTCTCTTGGGTTAAATGCCCCAGGATGCAAAGGCAGAGAGAAGCCCCTCCCCCCTCATTCCTTAGCTGAGTCACTGGTACATCCAGGCAAGGATCCCCAGGCTCACAGAGTCCAGATCTAGAACTGTTGTCTTTAATCAAACAAACAACTAGTAAGAGTAGTCGCCTCCAAGAAGGGAAGCTGTAAACACTCATCACCCTTTTCTTCTTTGAAGTGGACTTTATTTATTAAATATATTTTTATTGACCCCAGAGAGGGAGAGGAATAGAGAGATAGAAACATCAATGATGAGAATCATTGATCGGCTGCCTCCTGCACACCCCTCACTGGGGATTGAGACTGTAACCTGGGCATGTGCCCTGACTGGGAATCCTACCGTGACCTCCTGGTTCATAGGTCAATGATCAACCACTGAGCCAAGGTGGCTGGGCTCCATAGCTGGTTTTAAATGTGGCAGCATACTGCTTTCCACCAGCAGAAGAGGGACCAAGTGGGAGGGGCTTTCCTTTGGGCGTGTGGGGCAGGAACATGGACCACCTTCTCCCTTCCTGTTGAAAAGGGGAATGTCTTCTAACCATCGGCACCAGAATAAAGCTTTTTCTGTAACCAAATTTAAGCTCTATTTCAGACCTTCCACCCCTTTCTAAAGACACTTAAAGCAATTCTAATTTTGAAAAAAGTTATGTAAGCCTCATTGATGCTGAGTACATTAACCATAAAATAAAAATTTCAGGCCCGGCTGGGGTGGCTCAGTGGTTGAAAGTCGACTCACGAAACAGGAGGTCATGGTTCGATTCCTGGTCAGGGCACATGCCTGGGTTGCAGGCTTGATCCCGTTGGGGACGTGCAGGGGCAATCATCAGTGATTGTCATCATTGATGTTTCTCTCTTTCCCTCTCCCTTCCTCTCTGAAATAAAAAATATATATTTTTTTTAAATTTCAGTTTTGGAGGAATGTGTTATAATGAAGTTAAGAGCTTCACAGCTGAAGAGAATTCTGGCAAGGCAGAGCTAGGTAAAAGGGCACTGCTTCTAATATTTTTCTCTACCTTTTTCAGTCTGTAATTATGACCTGTTGACCCTGAATTTGACCAGAGTGAAAATGGTTCAAGACCAACAGAAGAGCCTGTAACACCTGAAAGATCCTTCTCTCAAAAGCATGTCTCAGAGACGATAAGCAAATGTTAGTCTTCTCTATGCAAGGCAAACTGCTGAGGCAGAAACCAAAACACCAGCCAGAGCGCAGGCAGCTAAGGCCTCATCTAGGCAGGATGTGAAATGTCAGGCCTTTCGTCTTATATTTTTACTGTGTGGTTACAGGATGGGGTTGATGTGGGAATGAAAAACAATACTGACTCGGGAGAATTCCTTCTTTTTTTCAGCCTTAAATATTGACACCCACTCACCAGGTTTGGAAACTAGCAAAAGCTACACGGGCTTCTAGGGTGAGCATTCATTTCCCTTGGCCTCCATTCCCTGGCTGTCCACAAAGGCAGAAAATGCCAAGTCAGCGCCAATCGGTGCATGCCAACAGCAGAGGGCACAGACCTGTTTCTTTTCTTTTTTTGTCAGTCCTCACCCGACCGAGGATATTTTTTTCCATTGATTTTTTTCTTTTTTTTCCAGAGACTTGTTTATTTCATTTGGCTACAGTGCCGAACTATAGTCACAACCACTATGGTAGAAAGCTCAAGAGTTCTTCCAATAACTGCTACAACCATGAAATCAGAAAGACAAATGAAGCAAACAAATGAGACAAAAAAACAGAGGTACATACATTCTAACAATAAACCATAGTTAATACATGGCATTTGATAGGCATTTGTATTTTCAGTATACTCCTGAGTCTGATAAGTATACTTACGCATCTCTACATTTTTCCATATGAAAGGTCTGGTTTCAACCTATATTCCCCATGTAGAATAATTTACTCAAAACCTTAAATCCCAGAATTCTAGTAGCTAAGGCCATTAAAACCAAAAAGATGCAGGTATTGACTGCCCTGATTAGTGAGAAATATAATCCAAATGCCGACTAATAAATATTTAAGAATTCAAATATGCCTTTACAGCTGGGAGAATGTTTCTGTGGCTCTCTCTACCCCAATACCTCTCTGAGTGACGTCAGAGTACGCACTACCACAGAAGCGGTGAATGTATTAACAGAACACAGGTCTGGAGCCACTACCTTCACCAATGGTACCATTCCAACAAGTCTTCATGTTGGCAGACTCACCCTGGTCAAGACCTCAGGCAGAACCTGGGGCGGGGTGGGGGGGGGGTAGGGGGGGGTTAAATTGTAACCTTCAAATTCTGACCCTTGCGCTCCAGGTTCCATGGTTCTCTTCCTGGAATCCTTGGGCAATCTTCGCTTTACTCTAATTGCATCTTCTCCTTCAAAGAAGCAAAGCTCAGTTTGAAGGTATCATGTCAGGCAGCCGAGAACCGCCTTCTCCCTACTTGCACATCCCTGAGACTGAGTCTTGGAGGAGAAAGGTGAAAACCCACACACATACACACACACTTGGTTCTACTCAAACTATAAGCTTTATTGCATTTTACATATCATTCATCCAGGACATGGTAAATAGGCAGGTGGCACCATCTCATTTGTGAAATGACACAATGCACATCAAGTCTCTTGCTCCAGGTGAGGCCCACGTGTGTCCAGCAGAGAAGAGCTCCCACTTCGCAACGCTGGAATGTGAGCCTGTCGGGCGCCAGCAGTGCTGTCCTCATTTCTGGGCCTTCACATACATTTAGCTTGGACTTTAAGTTTTTAATTTTACACTGACAGTTTGTTTCACAATCTACTTTAAAATCAAAAGGTCATGCGCTCATTCTTCTATGATCATTCTGAGTATGGGATTTGTTACACACACAGTGCACACGTGCTTCAAATCAAACAGAGAAAGAGAAGGCTTCAATCTCACAGCTCAGGAAGGCTGGGCAAGTGTTCATTTCTCCATCCTGCTCAGTTTTTCCCATAACCTGTTCCAGCCTGGAAAACGAGCGTCCCCTCTCGGACAGATGGGACAGTGGGAGGAAGAGCTGTTTTTAAACTGGAGGCCACAGCTGAACTCTCCCTTTCTCATCTTGCTGTATGCGTGGCCCCCCTTCCTTCCTGAGTGGGGAAAACCATTGGCACTAAACAGTAAAAAAAAAAAAAAAAAGGCTCACCAAACCCATGCTTCAAAAAGTTAAAACAATATAACAAAAGATATTGCAAGGGTTCAACTACAGCCTATGGCCGCCTGCGAATGCACAAACCTTCCATGTTGGTAAACTGCCCAAGCACTGTGACAAAGCTCTCTTGCCCAAAGACTGTCATCTAGATCCACAAAGGCCCATAAGAAACGAATTCTAAAGCTACAGGAATATAACGGAGCAGTTTGTGAAATAAAGTGAACCTCACCTGCATGCAGATCTAACAGAATACAGAAACTGGAGACAGTTGGAAAGAGAAATCCTCAGGATGTACAAATCTGATCAAGGGCACAACTCATAAAATACCACTAATTTGGAATTTTCCGATAGGAAGTTACGGAAACATGCCAACGGCAAGAAATGAAATGACTTCAGTGCCAAGAGTCTGACCTGTTGACACTGAACCAATGTTCTCAAAAGAAAAGACCCCTGCTTTCTCTGGGACCGAGACCTGAGGGGAAAACTCCCCAGCACACAGGCAGAGGCAGCGGCCGGAGGAAATCAGCACAGAGCAGCTGAAAAGGCTTGAGCTTCAAATTCAACTTGGAGAATTCAGAAGAGAGGCCCCTGACATTTAGAAGCTGAGTTATAGAACATTTAAAAAATTTAACATGCTTGACCTACACCCAATCAACAGTGTGTCTGGGAAAGGTCATCCACTGTGACCCAGTGGGCCTCTGGGGAGAGATGCATCTATCAGTGAGAGAAGATACCCTCGTAGAACCAGCCAGATTGAACCTATGATAGATAACTTTTTTGTTTTGTTTTTATAGCCAGAGGCTCTCCAAAACCATCTTAAGGATAGGGATTACAAGCAAATTCTAACAATGTCTTTCCAAATTAAAAAAATATTCTTTATTATTATATTTAAATCACAGAACTCCAAGCTGAATATCATTAGACAAACACACACATAATTAATTTCTGGAATTGTCTCCCATACTCTGTCTCAAAATTTGGCCAACTTATGCCTCCGGGAGTTTTCCAGTTCATCCCCATACCCCAACTTGAGATAAATAGAAACACTGGAGTCTTCTGGTTTTAGCCACAGTCCCAAGGTGCTATCACAGATAGATCTGTTGGAGGTCACTGCTGCTGGGTTAGAACAAGAATAAGAATGCTACACGTACAGTTCTGGGTGTGGTTAAAATGTGAATCTGTATGCCTCCTGGCCTGCAGGCTTTGTTCTTTTGTTTCTTTCTGCCGGGGTTCTCTTACACACTTCAATAAAAATATATCTTCTATTCAGAATCACACTGGAAAGCAGGTGGTTTGAATGAGCAGTCCTGTTACATAATAAGTTACTGAGTCTACAATGGAGAAATCTGAACTCTGGGGTTACAACTCAAAATAAATATTATTTCAGGGTAAATAAACAAATTACTTGGCTGGCTAGTGAAATGCTTAATTCTTTTTAAAAAAATAATTACAACATGGACTTTTGCTTTATGCTGTATTCCAAGACAAAAATCAGGTAACCTACATCGATTCCTAGAGCCTCCCTTCGATTTCTCCCCTCAGTGCTGAGACATGACTCCAGGGCCTGGAAGCTGTAACCTCTGAGGCCTGGGTTACTTGGTGCTCAGGTGAAAACTGCCACACAAGGCCAACCTGGATTAACACCAAATGTTTCTTTAAGTCTGATGGTACCTAGAAGGAGGCCCTCACTCAGACAATGAGGATGCAGAAAGTGGAAGCTAGGGCAAGCTGATTGCTGAGGACAACTCTGCTACTTGACTCAGACAACACAATGGAACATGAATGAAAATATCACTATCATCTTCAAAACTCACTGTCATCTTTTTCTAATCAGGAATTTGACGGTGAGAGGAACATTCCTATATATTGCTCACCAATACATTCTCCTTAATAGAAGTGAAGCTATTTTAAGAATATAAAAAGCTTTTCAAGACATCTGTTTTCAGGGATTAACCACAGTACCAGAAATACTTTTCAGAGTTGGTTCGTTCTAAAGTCTATCCCAAGAAAAAGAGCAGCCAACTTTCGTGAGCTACCAAGACATGTTCGGGCACAAATATTTTCACTTTCCTAATTTTCAAGTCCAACTATATCTGATATATATATGTACATATCTGATCCTTTTCTGTCGGCAAAAAAAGGAACACCTTTAAAAAAAAATTCCCAAGTTGATATTTGTATAGACTGAGGTGGTTTGTTTTTCATAACTCAGAACATGGATGACATCAAAACGTCTGCAACTGTCCCTAAATTCACATCTTTAAAAGGTCCATCTCTCCATTCACATGAATTCATCTGAATCATTGCCGTCCTGTAGGAAACAAAAAAGTGAAACCATAAAAGTCTTCAAAAATATGTAACTCGATTTGTAAAATTTATAATTAAGTCTTAAGTAACAACCCTCCTTATGCCTAACTGTAGAGTTCAGAAAGGAAAAAGTAAAATAATTAAACTCACTCATCACTTCTCTATCTTAAATTGTTAATTGTTTAGAATAGGTTGTTAGCAGCTATAGTCTCTAAGGCAGTGGTTCTCAACCTTCCAATGCAGCAACACTTTAATACAGTTCCTCATGTTGGGCCTGGATTACACAACAGGTGACCAATTATATCCAAACTATGAAATAAGGCCCAACCAACTGAGTATAGGATGTAACAGAAAAATGCAATTGCTCCTTCAACAAATACGCCAAATAATATGAGATCAAATATTGCCTCAACGTTCTTATGCCAACAATGCTGCTGAAATGCAAAAATACTTTTGGCCTAAATTTCACTATTTTGAGCTTCAAGGTTGTCACATTATTTGTGACTTGCAGATGGGTTTGGTTTTTTGTTTTGTTTTTTAAACTAGGAAAAGTTATTAGGAAGTTATTGAAGTTATTAGGAAGCCATAGGATTTCAAAGTTAGCTGGCTTGACAACTTTTTGATTAAAAAAAAAACATACATGATGGTATACAGATAAAGGGACTGATTTGATTGTATGGCTTACAAACTAAAGAATAAAATAGAGCCCAGACTCTTTTTGAGATACTGCATACCCTAAGAAACTGCCCTGGCCGGCTGGTGTGGCTCAGTGGACTGAGCGTTGTCCCATGGACCAAGAGGTCCCGGGTTTGATTCACCATCAGGGCACATGCCTGGATCGTGGGCTCCATCCCCAGTAAGGGGGTGTGCAGGTGGCAGCCAATGTTTCTATCTCTCCCTCTCCCTTCCTCTCTATCTAAAAATCAATAAAAACATATTTAAAAAAATAACATTCACAGTGTAAGTTCTGGTACATTGGCTTGAAAATGTCACTTGTTTCAGCTTCTCTCATGCTCCCACCGTATGACACCTGAGTGTTAGGGAAAGAGGACTTGGGCTTAAAGGTATACATGCTTTTCTCCTTAATAGCTCTTACTTGAGGTGGGTGGGCAAAAATGAGATACAGGTAAAAAACAAGGGTTTCTGTGAAGTCTGGGGTAACTTCCAGTTTCACTCAGTAGTTTTCTGTGAGCTTCTCTTCAATTAACAAAGCAAACTGAGGCCATAGTCAAAATGCCTTAAATAATAATTGTACAAAGAGCACACTAATGCCTGTCTTGTATGCAAACTCTGGAAGTGTGACTGCCCTAGAGTCCTAAACTGAGTAACAGCATTAGAGAGGTTGAATGAGTCATCCTATATCTTTTAAGGTGAGCTTTAGATCCCAAACACCAAGAATGAAAAACTCACCAATAATATCCAAAATATATAAGGAACTCATACAGAAGGAAGACAAACAATCCAATTAAAAAATGGGCAAAGGATCTAAATCAAGCATGTCAAACTTGCGGCCCACGTTTATTTAAACAAGGCATGCGGCCCGCCGGCTGTGCGTTTGACATGCTTGACCTAAATAGACACTTCTCCAAAGTGGACATACAGATGGCTAAGAGACATATAAAAAAATGCTCAAAGTCACTGATCATCGGAGAGATGCAAATTAAAACGACAATGAGGTATCACTTCACACCTGTCAGAATGGCTACCATCAACAAATCAACAAATGACAAGTGCTAGTGAGGATGTGGAGAAAAGAGAACCCTAGTACTACACTGCTGGTGGGAATGCAGACTGGTGCAACCATTATGGAAAACAGTATGGAGTTTCCTCAAAAAATTAAATATGGAACTGCCATTTGACCCAGTGATTCCTCTTCTAGGAATATATCCTAAGAAAACCGAAACACCAATCAGAAAGAATGTATAACCCCTACGTTCATCATAGCAGCACAATTTACAATCCCTAAGATCTGGAAACAGCCCAAGTACCCTTTGAGACAGCACGGAGGGACCTTCTCTTCAATTAGCAAATAAGTCAGTCAGAGAAAGAGAATATCACATGATCTCACTCATATGTGGAATCTAATTAACAAAATAAACTGATGAACAAAGTGGATCCAGAGACATGGAAGCATAGAACAGAGTGTGGAATCTCGAAAGAAAGGCGGGGAAGGGTGGGTGGTTGGGAGGCAATTAACCAAAGACCTTGTATGCATAACCCATGGACACAGACAATAGGGTGGTGAAGACCTGGGGCAGGGGGGTGGGCTGGAGGGGGTCAATGGAGGAGAAAAGGGAATATATATAATACTTTCAACAATAAAGAATTATTAAGGAAGAAGGAAAGAAAAAAAGAAAAACTCACTAAGATAATTTAGGTTGGTGACAATGAAAATGCATCATTCCCTATAAAGGCTGTGAGTTACATTTGCAAAGAGTTCCCATGTGTCTGAGAAACTGCATTTTAGGATTAGAGTAACTTTTAAATATATATCTGAACTCCAAAGCTTTATTAGGATAATATTTATATTCTAGACTCCCTTTAAGAGTCAATGTTTTTTTCAATATAGCAAAATAGGTTTCCTGTTATCCACTTACAAGATGATGAGCACATAAAATGTTAAAAGTAATTGTTATGGTTCCTCATACCAAACTTAGAATGGCCAGAAAGAACTTATAGATTGAAGAGAACTAACCTAAACAGAAGAGCACAAACTCAAAATTGAAACCAACTTAAGAGTGGAAGACTAATATTTGTATAAACTAAATTAAAAATTATCGTACATAAACACCAGCCTTTAACTGAAAACTGACTGATCATGTTGCCAAAAGGGATCATAAAAGGTCTGTATCCCCTTAACATAGATGATTACAAGGAGAATTAAAGCTTAGTCTTTTGAAGTACAAGAAAAAGCTATGAGTCCTTCAACTGCAAGAAATGATCAAAACCAGCACAAAATTTCCTTGGAAACTTGAATGTGATTCAAACCTGGAGCTCAGGAACAGGGGTAGCAAATAACAGATTATAATCCTTTGGTCTACAAATCTGATTTCCTAATCCTGGAACTTTTAACATCTGTTGATAATCAGATGCTATTTGTGTATATATTTACATTCATGTGTGTATGTGTTTATGTTTACTTCATAATTCCAGAACATCCAAACTTTAAAAATCCATAACGATGGGAATGAAAATGCCTGAAAGCATAACATAAGTGCCAGATTTATGCTGGAAAATAGCCCCTGAATAAGAGAAACCCTTAATAAGCAACTACCACCACAACAAAGACATTAGATTTGGGGGATGTTAAAGAAATCAGTTTAACTGTTAAACTACTTTAACAGTTTCAAGAAATCTAACAGTTTCCAGAAGGGATTAACTGTTTCTCATCTTCTGATACTGATACTTGTGGGAAAATAGCAACGAAGAACTAAAGAGTAAGAAATAATAATGACCATTTATATTTATAGAGTGACTAAGTCAAGGAAGAACTTTCACATATGCCCTTGTATAAATTTTAGAACAGCCTCATGAGGTAACATGCCTTCTTTTTATTGCTGATACACCCTCAAAGAGGTTAAATAACCTTATTAGGCTTATTCAATTAGTAAATGACAGTTCACATCTCTAAAGTTCAAATTCAAGGCTCTATTTACTTACATAATGCTACTCTGGAATCTTTCAGGAATAAATTTTAAAGACACATCTCTGACTCATAACGAATCCTCATAAATTTAGTCCTTCTAGGAATAAAGATATTATTCCTATTACATCTAGAAGGATATGAAGATATGAACAAGATGTAAAATCCTATTAACAATTCCAATTCATGCACTAAATATGGTGTTTGACTAGATGATTTTTGAGGGACCTTCAATTCTGTTAATAACTTTCAAGTATTAAAGCAGTGCTGTTTAACAGTATTTTCTGTGATGATGGAAATGTTCTATTTCTGTGCTAATATGGTAGTCCCTGGCCACATGTGGTCAATCTGACTAAGAATCTGAGTTTTTAAATCAAATTAAATTTTAATTAACTTAAATTTAAATAGCCACATGCAATCATGCCTAGTGTACTGAAAAACACAAATCTAAAGCACATATTTGTAAACTATATTATAAACATTCAATATAGCAAATATATTCACTCAGTTTTATTTTGGGTAAAGACAATTTAATAATAGCTCCATTGTGCTACCTCCAGACATTTCAAAATAAACTTTGGGAAAGATAGTACTCGTGAACAATATGTCAGTAAATAACTAGGTGCTAATGCTAGGAGATCTTTTCAGTACGATAAAACAGACTACCATTTCTCTTTAATTCAGGTCTTGAGGAACATGAAAACAATCAATGTAGTCACTTATACAGATAAGATCTTAAAGTTAATACTTCCGTTTAATTTTTTAATCGAAGGTGATAATTTTGTTCTCACTCAATTGTAATATAGAATGTATAGTCACATTCATATAGGACACTAATAAATAAAGGCACTCTTGCATGCCTGCAAGTAGGAAAGAGGGAAATGAATGAGAAAGCCCTGTAAGTACTAAGAGACCCACACTTCACAATGGACAAGGGATGACACAAGGTGCCCTACTCAAAAACAAACACATGAGGAAGTCCACAAGGAAGGAGAGGCAATGCCTAATAGAAGCCACCTGAGTGTTCTATAGTTGTGCAACATGTGAGTCAATATTGGCCAGTAACTCAATTATTAATAACTCCTACTGAATTATTTCAAGGCACAACATTAGAGCAAATAACTTGAGCATACCTGATTTGAAGACATATTCTCAGCTTTCATTAGTGATGAATAGCTCCTGGAAGAAAAAACACATTTAAAATAAGGTTAGCCAGCTGGCAAGAATTACGTGAATATTACATGTATCTAGCACTGCTGAGGGTCTTTCGAAAACAAACAAAAATACAATCCCTGCCCTCAAGGAGACTACAATATAAAAAGGATAAATATCCACAAACAATAAGATGTACATAGCACTTTTATAGTTTACAAAGCACTCACTCCTACTCAATAACTGTGTGGAAGGTGGCATTATATAAATGAGGAAATTCACCTATAGCCAAGGGCAGACATGATTCATATATCCATATCCAACTCATGGTCTTCCCCACTATAAAAAATGACTGGTGCCCTGGCTGGTTAGAGCGTCAGCCTGCGGACTGAAGGGTCCCAGGTTCGATTCTGGTCAAGGGCATGTACCTTGGTTGCGGGCAAATCCCCAGTAGGGGGTGTGCAGGAGGCAGCTGGTCGATGTTTCTCTCTCATCAATGTTTCTAACTCTCTATCTCTCTCCCTTCCTCTCTGTAAAAAATCAATAAACTATATTTTTAAAAAAAGATACTTTATTCCTAAGTATCTTAATTAAAAAAAAAAAAAATGACTGGTGCCCTGGCTGGTGTGGGTCAGTGGTTAGAATTTGTTGTTGGAATTTCACAAAAGCTGCAGAATACAGCATGCAAACAGCAGCTCTGCACATGCCAAGCGAATCTTTGATATGTCACTGCATGGGTTCATCACGCTATAGCCCTGCTTCACATTCTTCTACCTTCTGCAGCATATGGAAGTCGTTTTTGTGGCACATGTTTCTCAGAAATGAACACACCAACTGTTTTTGGTTTTCTGAGGCCCAGGGTAATTTATTAAAATAAAAGCAGTAAGGACCTGGCGGGAGTGGCTCAGTGGTTGAGCATTGACCTGTGAACCAGGAGCTCACAGTTCAATTCCCTGTCAGGGCACATGCCCAGGTTTCGGGCTCAATAACCCAGTAGGGGGCATGTGGGAGGCAACCGATCAATGATTCTCTCTCATTATTGATGTTTCTATCTCTCTCTCCCTCTCCCTTCCTCTATGAAAACAATAAAAATATTTAAAAACAAACAAAACCAAAAATGAATAAACTATTCTAAATCCCATAATCACTCAAAATTCCACATATTTTATCACACTGATGAGTTGATCATTTTTCTTCCACTCCTAACAGAAAGCAGACTTGCAATTCTAGGTAATATCAAATGTTTAAATCTAGCATTAGTCTGATTCATGTTAGCAAATATAACTCAGGATAACACCTGGGAATTCTATGAAGCTCCTCATTTTGTTTTAGCAGAATCCCCAACAGGAACACGTGTGTATATGGATAACTAATGAGTTCCAGTACTTGATCATAATACCGAATTCTGACCCAACAATCTTTCTAATAACCCAGGTAATCCAAAGAAACTGGGTTAGGATATGGCAAGACAGCTCATTTTGTTACTATACCATTCCCAAAGAGAATAACACATCAATACTTTTTTTCCCCCTATTGGTACACTTACCACATGATATCTATGGATAACTGGGAAAATCTAGGAATTAGTCACAGAATTAATTTTCTTCTCTCACAAAGAAAAACTGTGGGCCTCTTCAGGTATAGTACTATACATCTGTATAGATTCAGTATGGTGGACAGAATAACGATCCTACCCCAAGATGTTCACATGCCAATCCCCAGAACCCATAAATATGTTACTTAATATGGCAAAAGGGACTATTCTGCAGATGTGATAAAGTTAAGGATCTTAGATGGGAGATTATTACCATAGATTATCTGGATGGGCCCAATGTCACCACATTGGAACTTGAAAGCAAAGAAGCTGTGATCAAAGAGGGGATTATGACCATGGGAAAAAGGTCAGAGATGCAATGTTATTAACTTTGAAGATGGAAGAAGGGGTTACAAGCCAAGAAATGTGGGTAGCTCTAACAGCTGGAAAAGAAAACAGATTCTCCCCTAGAGCCCCAGAAAGGAACATAGCCCAGCTGACACCTGGATTTTAGCCCAGTGGAAACCACATCAAACTTCTAACGTAGAGAACTATAAAATAATAGATCTAGGCTGTTTTAAACCACTAAATTTGTGGTAATTTGTTATAGTAGCAATAGAAAATTAATAGAGTCAAGTATTCTTATGGCCCTATACACCAGAATTTCAGGATCCAAATTATATTTTTAACTACTATTTATTATTTTAAAATGTAGTGTTTTGATGCCCTGGCCAGTGTGGCTCCGTTGGTTGGAGCATTGTCCCATGCACCACAGGTTGTCAGTTCGATTCCAATCAAGGCAATTACCCAGGTTGTGGGTTAGATCCCCGGTCAGTGTGTGTATGGGAGGCAACCGATCCATGTTCCTCTCTCTCTCTCTCAAGTTCAATAAAAAACACGTTAAAAAATAGTAGTGTTTTGAAAAAGAAATTAAAGACACAGACAACAGTATGGTGATTACCAGAGAGAAAGGGGGGTAGGGGAAGTAGAAGAGGATATGGGGGGATAAATGGTAATGGAAGTAGACTTGACTTGGGGTTGTGAACACACAATATAATATACAGATGATGTATTATACAACTGTACAACTGAAACCTATATAATTTTATTAACTAATGTCACCCCAATAAATTCAATAAAAAAGAAAAAAATGCAGTGTTTTGGAGCAGACCTCACTACATTAATTTGAACTTTCAAAATGTAAAACACATAAAATGTAAAAAAGAGGTTTTAAAAACAACTTTTAAGAGTTACTAGCACTGGCCTTTAGAGCTAAGACAACTCTATTCAAATATCATAGCTAGTCAATGCGAAACTCTTAATATAGCATCTTTTTTTTTTTTTCCTGAAGATGTTTACAAACCAAACTTTGAGGATAACTTATTATGGTTTATTCAAAAATGAAATTAGCTATTTTATTTCATACACTCTCATATCCTGCCCCTATAAAAGGGTAATTCACTTGACCAACATAGTATAAATGTCTTTTTCTAACTCATTTAAAGCTCTGAACTTGTTTTATATCTCTTCCTCCACCAGCATATCATTCTTTTCTTTTTTCTTTTTTTCAGGGTATCATCCTGATTAAAATCACAGTGAAGAATCTTCAAGGTCAATACCAATACTATAGCTCCAACATACCTAAGTTCGTCCATTTCCCTCTTCTTCTTCATCTCTTCCTTTTCTCTCCTTTTCATTTCCTGAATTTGGGCTTTTTTCTCATTCCTTTCCTCCCGGTCTCTGCATTCCTTCTCTGCTGCTAGGTCTGGGAACCGCTCCGTTTTGGTCTTTTCTAATCGGTTCAAGATCTCATTTACTTTCTTCTCCACTGTCACAATTTTCACCTTTCAGGGAGACGGGGAAAATATTGAATCTTTATTATATGATTTCCCCCCAAGAACAGGGGAGAGGCTTTCCAGGGGCTCAGCCACCCAGCCTAATTTTCTTTAAATAACATACATCATGCTGAGCCCTCAACAACAAAGATGTTAGACAGAAAAGACGATATCCCACTCAGTGGCAGGACTCCGCCTCCCTCGGTGGTGCAGAACACTTACATCCTTCTGCCTGTGAAAGCCTATCTGTCCCACGTCCATGTCAGCTGTTTTCTTCAGGTTAGACCACGGTGTATATACCACATTAACGTTGTTCATCTTGCAGCCTGCCAAGAGAGACTATCTTCAACATGCAGGCAGGATGACACTGAGCAGTGATCCCTTACCCACTGGCAAACCACCATAATCCAATGAAGGAAAAGCTTAGCATGAACAAGGCATCAAGTGTTCAAACCACAAAACACCCACAAAAGGCAAACGGTAAAGTTGACAAACACAATTCAAGCAAAATTATGACAGTAGAAAGCAGGGGTCCGTGGGTTTGCTTTAGGGACTTCTGAGACTCCCTAAAATTGAATGCAAAACTTACTATATACTGTTTTTAAAGAGAAAGGTCCAAACAGATTTGCTCAGATTCTCAGAGGAGTCCTTGATCCAATAAAGGATAAGCAGCAAGATAAAGCAAAAAGCCATGGCCTGGGATTCCAAAGACCTGCACTCTATCCTGGCCCTACCACAAACCAGCTGTGCCACCTTGGGAAAGTCCGCACAGCTCTCGGAATCTCATCTGAAACATGAGGTCACTGGACCGGTGTAGTAAAATTTTTGTTTTTGTTTCTTTTAGCAGTGGAACCTCTTTTACCAAAGAAACATATTAAAGCAGAGATGCTCTGGATAAAAGGGATGCCAGGTGCCCTCCTGTTTATTCCTTCTTTGTCCTTTGTCCTTACCACCTTCACTTCACATTTCCCCCTCTACACCAACAGCCTTAGGCAGCTCAAAGAATCACAGGTTAGCCCTAGCTGGATTTGCTCAGTGGACAGAGCATCGGTCCTCAGACTGAAGGATTGGGATCTGATTCCGGTCAGGGGTATGTACCCCGGTTGCAGGCTCAATCCTGGTTGGGGTGCATGCGGGAGGCAACCAATCGATGTGTCTCTTTCACATCGATGTTTCTCTCTGTCTCTCCCCCTCCCTTCCACTCTCTCTAAAAATAAATGGAAAAATATTCTTGGGTGAGGATTAACAACAACAATAAAAATTATCAGTTCAATCGTTGGTCCAACACTCTTTAAGGCCCTTCAAAATTAGGTGACAATATATTTCAGCTTATTAAATCACCATGTACACTGGAGAAATCTGTGACCACCACCTTACTTTGCTTATGAAGTATTACTGCCTGAAAATTTGTAATGCGATCCTATTCAAGAGGAAGCACCAGACCAATCCAAATCATGGGATATTCTATAACTGGTCTCCATTCTGAAAGTATTAGTGCCCTGAAAGACAAAGAAGTATCTCCGGATAAAAGGAGACTAGAGAGACATGCCAAGTAAATATAACACATGATCCTGAATTAGAAAAAATGCTATGAAGGGACAGTAGTGGAACAGTAGGAAAACTTATATACAGACTGTATATGAGATAACAGCATTTGATCCATGTTAAATTTTCTTAATTGATCATTGTAATGCATTGACTTAAGAAAATGTCCTTATTCTGAGGACATAAATGAGAGGTTATGATGCCTCAATTTCCTTTCATATTACTCAAATAGGAAAGTTAATCATAAGTATGTCACAGAGAGAAAGCAAATAAATATGGAAAAATTGTTGAACCTAGGTGAAGAGTATATGAGAGCTGTATTTTTCTTGCAACTTTTCAAGATAATAAAATAAAGTTTTAAAAAAACTCCAATGAGCAAGGGGGATACAAACATGGATTAGACAATGGATTCTGCCTTTCAAGACTAAAGGAGTGCAGGTAAGTACATAAATAACTTCAATTAAAAGTAGAACTCATCGAGTATCGGAAAGGTACAGGTAAAGTGGTAAGATGGTACAGAGAGGGCAGTGGTCACTCAAAGCTGGAGAAGGGAAAGGCTCCATGAAAGAGGTTAGTATAGCTTAGTGGGAAAGACAGAAGACTTTAAAGTCAGAGTGTCTGACTTCAAATGCAGTCTCTACCACGTCTGATACCTTGGGTAAGTTCCTTTAATTCTCTTTCAGCTCTGCATCCCCATCTATAAAATGACAATAATAATATCTAACTCAGTAGGGCTGATAAATAATTTGTAAAGTTTTTACCACAGTGCCAGGCATATCATTAACATTCAATGTTAGCTATTACTACAACTATTATGTTGACCTTGGTCCTCAGCGTGGATGTGGACTTGTGATGGTTGAAAAGGAGGACAAAACTGAAAGCAGAGGGAACGATAAAATCATGTGCCACATAACATTTCAGTCATGGAGTTGAAAATGTCCTACTGACTAGTGATGTATGAATGGCATCTGGAAGAAGACACTCAAGGGGTTCATCCACGACTGCCAAGGATGAGGAGTTTGCAAAAATCAACAAGGCTGTGGTTGACATGGCAATCAACTTTTACCTGTGTGTGGGTAGGACAACTGAGGAGCTCCTAGAGGTGGTTCCTGAGGAATTAATGAGGAGTTATAGGAACTGAACAGGAACACATAGCTGAAGAAGAGGCAAGAGAACGGGAAACTTCAGGAAAAGAAAAAAAGAAGAATCCGTAGGAAAATTCACAGTGGAGGAGATTTTAGCAGACACTTTTGCAGACCTCAACAAGATCCTTAAAATTAGAAAACATGGACCCCCTCACCCCAACTGAAAGGTTTTCATTAATAGAGAAGAATATTTATGGTGCATTACTTGCTTGCAAGCAAATCTGATGGGAAAAACAACAAAACAAAAACCAAACCAAGGAAACCACCATGGTCCTATTTCTGAGAAGAGTGACACCTCCTCAAGAAGAGCCCCAGCAGCTCCTATAGGAGGTGTCCCAGGAAGAGGCATTGTTATCCCAGGAGATGACAGATCTGCGTGTTATTGCCCCCGAAGACCTTTCAGTGGGACAGGACGTGGCGGTGGAAGACAGTGACATTGATGATCCCACCCTGTGGAGCCTAGGATCATGTGTATATTAGTGTCTTCATTTTTAACAAAAAAGTTTAAAAAGTAAAATAAAAATTTTTAATAAATTATAAATAGAAAAAAGCTTATAGAATAAGGTTATAAAGAAAATATTTTTGTACAACTGTACAAATGTGTGTTTTAAGCTCTTACTACAAAGAGTCAAAAAGTTAAAAAATTTTAAAGTTTATGAAGTTAAAAAGTTACAGTAAGCTAAGGCTACACTGAAGAAAGATATTTTTAAATAAAAGTAGGGTAGCATAAGTGTATAGTATTTATAAAAGCTACAATACTATACAGGAATATTCATGGCCTTCACTCACCACTAGGCCTTCACATTCACTCACTCAATGATTCACTCAGAGCAACTTCCAGTCCTGTTACATTCATCGTAAGCACCCTATATAGGTGTACCATTTTTTATCTTTTATACCACACTTTTTACTGTACCTTTTCTATGTTTAATCACACAGATACTTACGATTGTGCTATAGTATTTACTACATGAACATGTACAGATTTGGAGCCTAATAGCAATAGGCTACATGTGTATTAGGCTATACTATCTAGGTTTATGTAAGTTCACTGTATGATGTTTGCACAAGGACAAAATTGCCTAGTGATGCATTTCTCAGAACACATCCCCATCATTAAATGACATATGACTGTATAAGCAAAGATAGAAAAACAGCAAATACTTGGTTTGGCTGGAGTGTGAAATATTTGAGGGGAAAAGGAGTTATGTAGTCAGATCAAAGATGCTTAATGCCAGCTTAAGAAGTTTGGACTTAACTGTATAGACAAGGTGAGGGTGTCATGAAGTATCTAAGCTTTTAGAAAGTTTAATCTGGCAAGAGAGTATAAGATGAATATAAAACAGGCTGACCAGACTCTATGAATACAAACAAGTTTAACCCCAAGTCCCTTGATTCTGAGTGCTGAAGGTGGTCAACCACGGAGGAAAATACTTTACTCGGTGACACAAATGGAGAATACTTAGCAAAGCTCACAGCAAGGAAAACCTCCTTCACTCCTCAGCATCCTCTGCTACTGACTCACAAGAGTGAAGCTCTTACTTAGGCCCAGCTCCTTTTTCTAAGTGAGCTGTCGCTGTGCAAGGCTGAAGAGGAGAGAAGAATAATTCTGTGTTATGACTCTTCTGTTTCTGTTTCCTCTAAAACTAGTAGAGATTAAGAAAAAAGAGGCTGGGCCAAGAATAAGAGTCTAAAGCTCTTTTAATAAAGTCACATCTGCTAGCCAGGGGCATGGAAATGGGACAAGAACACGTGAAAGAGGTTGCAACAAACAAGAAAAGAGAATATAATCGTTTTAGTTTGTATTATTTTTATGTCAATAAAATAGACAAGCACTAAGCCCAGTGTTACAGGCCCTACCTGAAACATTTATCACCAATTGTTCTCAACTCTCTCTGCACATTAGAATCACCTGGAGAGCATGTCAAGCATACCGATACTCACAGATTGCCCCAGACAAATTAAATAAGATTCTCTGGGGGATAAACAACTGATTTGATACGTTCACAATTTATAGGAAGAACAAAATAAGAGAAGACAAGAAGGAAAAGCAGGAGTGATTTGGAGTCTTGAGTCCTAGTATATAATGGCAAATAGTGGAAATAAAGACATCAAACAACATAAAAATAAAGCTGTGAGAGACATTTCTTGCTTAGCTATTAACACATCCTGATTTCTGAAAGTCTCTCTACAAATAACCTTAAAGGTAGGCAAGTACAGACAACTTACTATTCAAGGTAAGAAAAACAAGCCTGGCCAGCGTGGCTCAGTGGTTGAATGTAGACCTATGAACCAGGAGGTCACAGTTCGATTCCCGGTCAGGGCACGTTCCCGGGGTATGGGCTTGATCCCCAGTGGGGGGCGTGCAGGAGGCAGCTGATTAATGATTCTATCTCATCATTGATGTTTCTATCTCTCTCTCCCTTCCTCTCTGAAATTAATAAAAATATATATATAAAACGAAAAGAAAAACAAGGTAAAAGAATTGAGATAGGGTCATAAACATTAAAGCGGTGGGGAGATTACTTTTTAGTTCTTTGGTAGGTAGCAGAAATGCCATCTTAAAGAACAAAACAGGGCAAAGCCATATTACATGGCAGTCCTTTCACTCAAGCCAAAGTCAGGAATATTTTCTCTAAAATGTAATCCATTTCAGACACAGGGAAATCATTGCTAATTCTGAAAGCACCTCTATGAAAACTGACCTTGAATGCTATTGGCCTTCACAAGTTGGGCACAGTCCATCAATACGTCCTTTGGAATGTCTTCTATGTTCTCCCCCTGAAACACAAAAATAAACCAAATGGTCTACTACGTTGTTATTGATTGATACTGGAGCACTCACTAGGCTTTGCTGACTTACCAGGAACAATTTTATTAAAAGCAGAGGCTCTTCAACTGTATTTCAGAACACTGAAAACTGAAGCCTGTTACAGGAATGTTTATTTAAACTGAGAGAAGGCAGTGATATATAGAAAATACTGATAGATGATAAGTAAAAAAATACAAACACCGGGTATGATAGAAAACTATCAAAATATTAAGTAACTATGAGTAATTTCTCTTTCTTCTTCTCATTCTTACCTCTAGAAACGTTGTGGGGAAATGGTGTCTATTTTTGACAATTGGATGTCTTCTTAGCTGAGGTCCCTATAGCCTTTCTCTCAAAGAGACACCTTATAGTTCTGGAACTCAAACATCTAGTAGGTCATCTATCCTCAGCCTTAATCAGGAAGCAACCTCTTGGTGTGTTAAATGAAACCATTCACTATAAGGAAGAAATAATATTGATTCTCTTCTCTACAGATAATGTATCAAAGTCAAAGCTGAATAAGCAAAGCCATTTCAGAAGAAAAATATTTCAGAGGCAAGAGCAAATGGAAATCAGCCCAGTATTGACTTCTAGTAGGCATGGGATTACAGAAGCAGTTCTGTCTGGGGTTGAAACGTTCTACCGACATAAATACTTGAGATAAATTAAATGTATTCCATTATGTTTCTACTCATTTCCTTTATATTAAATGTGTTAAGTGGGACTCTCTCTCAAATATATAAATTTTGACACAAAACCAAGTGATTTAAGTGTGTCACTACTTTAATGATGTATCTCATCCTGTGCAATTCTCTGACCACACAGAGGATTCTGAATTTAACATCTTGATTACACAATGTCATCATTATGGATATCAACCATTATACTAGGCCCGTCGTCGGCAAACTGCAGCTCGCGAGCCACATGCGGCTCTTTGGCCCCTTGAGTGTGGCTCTTCCTAAGCCTTAGGAGTACTCTAATTAACTTAATAACAATGTACCTACCTATATAGTTTAAGTTTAAAAAATTTGGCTCTCAAAAGAAATTTCAATCGTTGTACTGTTGATATTTGGCTCTGTTGACTAATGAGTTTGCCAACCACTGTACTAGGCTATAATATAGTGATAGTGATGCCTTCAGGGGCTTCTACAATACACAGGAGCTGATGGACTCTATGCTAAATAAATCAAAAAGAAAATTAAAAAACAATAGCTACCAGTTTCTGAGTACCCACCACATGCCAGGTATTACATAGTCATACAAAATGGATAGTATTTCCCTCATTTTACCAATGAAGAAAATGAAGCTTAGTGAGGTTAAGTGGGCCAAAGTCCCACATATCTAGTTAAGTGACAGAACTGAGAGATAAACCCAGAACTAGAACCATGCTCTAAGAATTGGCCCAGAATATGGTACCTATGGAGTTCTTGTGGAAACATTCGTTTCTTGACCTTGATGTCAGGCTATATCCTAATATCCTTTCTTACTACCTGTGGCTGTCACTATTCCGGGAGCAATCTCCACTTCTGTTTTGCAACTTCCAGTATAATATGAGCAGAAAAACAAACCTCACTCAACTTAGCATTATTCATAAAGTCAGAGTAAACAAATTGAGTGCAGAGTCTAAGGTACTCTCAAGATGTAAAGATCAGAATTTTAACTGTGGGCTTTGTGCCATCTATGTTAATATGATAAGAAACCTCTACATAAGTGAGATTTTTCTATGGGTTTTTAAAAATAAAAGAAGCCTAGGAAAGAGCACAGCTGAATATCTATGATCTTCAAGGTTTGGGTTGAATTCAACTGAATTCAGTAAAATAAATAAATAAATAAATAACACCTACAATGCTTAGCATGTGCCAGGCATTATTCTAAGTACTTCAGATAGACGAGCTCATCTAATCTTCACAATCCTATCCTATATAATAAAGAGGTAGTATTCAAATTAACCCTCACGCCCTCACAAGATGGCTGCCTACAACCAGATCAGCAGGGGGGTTAGTGAGGGACAACCAAACGACTGAAGAAGCAGGCTGTGTGGGGCGACCAGGCCGCAGGGGGTTAGTGAGGGACGACCAAACGACTGAACTAGCAGGCTGTGTGGGGCGACCAGGCCAGCAGAGGGGGGCAGTTAAGGGTGACCAAGCTGGCAGGGGGAGGCAGTAAGGGGTTACAAGGCTGGCAGAGGGGGATAGTTGAGGGTGACCAGGCTGGCAGGGGGGCAGTAAGGAGTGACCAGGCCGGCAGGGGGGGCCTAAACCGGCAGTCGGACATCCCCCGAGGGGTCCCGGATTGGAGAGGGTGCAGGCTGGGCTGAGGGGACCCTTCCCCCTCCCATGCACGATTTTCGTGCACCGGGCCTCTAGTCCTATATAATAAAAGGGTAATTATGCAAACTGACAAAACGGCAGAATGATCAGTTGCTATGACATGCACTGACCACCAGGGGGCAGATGCTCAACGCAGGAACTGCCCCCTGGTGGTCAGTGTGCTCCCACAGGGGGAGTGCAGCTCAGCCAGAAGCCGGGCTCACTGCTGGAGAGCGCAGAAATGGTGGTGGGAGCCTCTCCCACCTCCGTGGCAGCGCCAAGGATGTCCGACTGCCTAAACCAGCGGTTCTCAACCTGTGGGTCATGACCCCTTTGGGGGTCGAACAACCCTTTCACAGGGGTCGCCTAAGATCATGGGAAAACACATACATAATTACATATTGTTTTTGTGATTAATCACTATGCTTTAATTATGTTCAATTTGTAACAATGAAAATACATCCTGCATATCAGATATTTACATTACGATTCATAACAGTAGCAAAATTACAGTTATGAAGTAGCAATGAAAATAATTTTATGGTTGGGGCTCACCACAACATGAGGAACTGTATTAAAGGGTCACGGCATTAGGAAGGTTGAGAACCACTGGCCTAAACCGTCAGTTGGACATCCCTCAAGGGCTTCTGGACTGCGAGAGGGCACAGGCTGAGCTGAGGGACTCCCCAACCCCCCACCAAGTGCATGAATCTCGTGCACCAGGCCTCTAGTGACCCAATAAAATTGGTACTGTTAGCTCCCCTTTACAGATGATGAAATGAGCACAGTTAAATAATTTGCTTAGAGTCACAGCAAGCAGCAGAGATAGGATTCAAACCTAGGGTCTGAGCTCAGAACCACTTAGTCCTATTGCATTTCCAACACTTACTAGGTACCTACTAAGTACAAAGGTCTATGTCATTTACTGCAGGAGATCAACCAGGTAAGAGTTTCTGAAAGAGCACATATTTTTATTGAGCACAATATGTGCTTCTAAACAAAAATAACATTAAAACTTCTATTCAAACAAGTAAAAACTGGTGGTAATGCAAACTTGGGATAACCACCAGTATTTCCATTTTTTAACACAGCAGAACCCAAAGGAAAAACTTTCATGTGAACCAAAAGGAAATTTGGTAACACCACACTCTATTTTTTCTAAACTTAAACTTAAAATAGTTCCAAAATGGCAAGAAGTGGCCTAGGAGAATTCAGAATTTTGTTCCAGCACAGAGTTCACAATCTTCCTCTCTTCCTTTACAATACAGTTTTCAAAAACAAGAGTATAAGTCAGTGATGGCGAACCTTTTGAGCTCGGCGTGTCAGCATTTTGAAAAACCCTAACTTAACTCTGGTGCCGTGTCACATATAGAAATTTCTTGATATTTGCAACCATAGTAAAACAAAGACTTATATTTTTGATATTTATTTTATATATTTAAATGCCATTTAACAAAGAAAAATCAACCAAAAAAATGAGTTTGCGTGTCACCTTTGACACGTGTGTCATAGGTTCGCCATCACTGGTATAAGTAAAGATGGGGTACAATGTTTAACCTTGCTAGCAAATTAAATGACTATTATAAGCATAATGAAATAGTATCATGTATTTGGTTGCTTTTTTTTTAAGTTACAAAATTGCCAAACGTGTTGGGGAAACCTGTATTTATGTGATAGCATTTTAAATTAGCACAATACTTTCAGAGAGCAATCTGGCATAAAAAGGAGTTACCAAACTATTTACATCTTTGACCCAATAATTCTATTGCTGATAATTACTCTAAAAAATAATTCAAAAGAAAAAACAGAAAGCAGTTCATAAAAAATATTTCTTGCCCTGGCCAGTGTGGCTCAGTTGGTTAGAGTGTCCTCCCATACAATCAATGAAAGGTGGCATGTTCGAGTCCCCGTCAGGGCACATAGCCAGGTTGTGGGTTCGATCCCCATCAGAGCAAGTACGGGAGGCAATCGATCGATGTTTCTCTCACATCGATGTTTCTCTCTGCCTTTCCTCTCTCTCTTGTTGAAAACTGTAAACAATCTAAATTTTGACATAGAAGCTTTCATATTAATTGTGGCATACTGCCAACTCAAAGCAGTCAGTCAAAAAAAAAATGAAAATAACACAGTAAAATGAAAAAGTTTATAGACTGTCACTTCAAAAGTAATACAATAGCCCTAGCTGTTTGGCTCAGCGGAAAGAGCATCAGCCTGGGGACTCAAGGGTCCCAGGTTCTATTGCGGTCAAGAGCATGTACTTAGGTTGCAGGTTTGATCATCAGACCTGGTTGGGGTGTGTGCGAAGGCAACCAATCAATGTGTCTCTCTCACATCAATGTTTCTCTCTCTGTCTCTCTCCCTTCCACTCTCTGTAAAAACCAATGGAAAAATATCCTCAGGTGAGGATTAAAAAAAACTTTAAAGCAGCGGTCGCCAACTGGTGGTCCGCGAGGTCCAAAAGGTTGGCGACCGCTGCTTTAAAGCCCTTACATAACAACTTAAAAAAAAAAAAAGAGGGAGTAATACAATCAACCAGGCAATGCCAGGATGGAAGGTCAACTGAGACAAAAGAATCTAATTGTATTACAAGCTTATGACAAAACATCACTGAAGGGGGCTGGGGGGGTGGGGAGAGGGAGCTTATAAGTAACTTTGGAAAACTGTTTTGACTAGAAACTGTAAGGCGAAAAAACAAAAACAACTGCACATAAACACTGTACTTTAGTTGATATAGTTGTTTTGTATGGGAATATGGGTTAACAAATCTGAAACCATTTGCACATATATTGAAGTCAAATAAATACGCAAATAAAAGGTGGATGGTGGGAGCTAGGTTTCTCCCCGTCTGAGAAGGATCTTACAGATAAGCAAGGAGGAAAAGCAAGAATGGCCCATGTAGTAATGGATTGGACAGAGACAATGGTACGAGCTCCTATTTAGCTAAATGTGGACACAGGTAGAGATACAGAAACAACTGTTCATGAGTGTATACATGAATTAGTATAAATACATGTATTTTCTAGCTCTGTCAAGTGAGAGGGCCTTTCTGTTATTCTTCCCTCCAAACCCATAACTGCAGTCTATTCATGACAAAAACATCGTATTTTATAACCAATATAAAATACTTGACCAATACTTCTCAAACTGCCAAGGTCATGAAAAATAGGGAAAGACTGAGAAACTGTCACAGACCAAAGACTAGGCAGACATGACAACTAAATGTACTGTGGGACCCTGGATTAGATCCTGGAACAGAAAGAGAACGTTAATGGAAAAAATGAGGAAATCAAATAGAGTCTGTATTTTAGTTAATAATAATGTACCATTGTTGGTTTCCAAGTTGTGACAAATCTGTGGTAGTGTACGATGCTAACATTGAGGGAAACTGGATGTACCCACTCTTTGTAAATCTAAAATCATCCCAAAATAAAACATTTTAAAGAGCAATACACATAACAAGTATATATACACCCTATGACTCAACTATATAAAATATAACATATGGATGTAAAGACAAATTGGAAGAACAGTGGTTTTATGTTACTAGGGAACATTAACGTCTTCCTTTCCTACTATAATGGTGCTTTAAACCCCCAAAACCCCTGATAACTGGGAACAGCTGCCCTTGGTGATGCAGGAAAATCATGAGCCTTAGAAAAAAGAACCACAGCGTGATCTCCACTGGAGAAGATAGGAAGTCCAGTAGTGTCAATGGAAATGAAAGGGAGAGAAAGCAGAGGTGACAGAGAACACACCTGCACTGACAGAATAGAGCAGTGCTTCTAGCTGGGAAATAGTACTCAAAATCACTGGAATGTCCCTTAGTGATTCTCTACGTCAGGGGAAGACATCTCTTTATTGGCTAATTTTCACACCTTTGCACATATTTATTAATTTAAGCAATTTAATTGCATAAAAAAAGGATAGAGGACAAGATATGATGCTCATCACTAAAGAAAAAGTCATGAATCCATGTTTAAATCCAATTACCTTATGTAATCGAAGGTATACATGAGCCGAAGAGAGTTTGTCCACATGAAACCTACAAAGAATGAAAACCACTTTTAGCAAGACGTACCAGACAACCATCTCCGTGGGCCACCTGCATTTAAAGCATTCCAATCCAGGAAGTATTAACTCAGTGCCTACCACATGCTAAGCAACATGGGGAGTATAAAACACAGTCACGGCCTCCACAGGCCTCACCATCAACTGGGAGAGGTAAGGTAAACTTTATGAAAAGTTCTACAGCTGTGTGAGACTAAGGGTCAAGATGAGTACTGGAGACAATAAACGTTTCATGCTGGGTGCTTTTTCAAGTGAGAAAGTGCTATCAGTGACAAAAGGCTTCACTGGCAGACTGAGATTTGGTAGGTCCCTGACTGAAGCACAGGACTTAGAGAAAGCAGGGCAAGGAATTTCAGTTAAGAAGAGAAGAGAATAAAAGTAGTTAGCAAGACGCCAATGCTGCAAGCCTTGGGAGACTTATAGGACCAATGACAGAAATACCTTACAGTAGGAGAGGGCACCAATTTAGAGTAAAAGATGAGTTTGGTTTGGGACATCCTGAGTTTCAAGCAATGGCAAAACAACCCAAAGAGAATGTCAAGCAGAGCTGGAAGAATCAGGTAAGGAATGAAGATAATAAACAGACTCATCATAAAATGGGACAGTCCAAGAATTCACCCAGCCTTGTATCTGGCAATGGCACTACTACCAGTATACGTCTCCTAGGAGAGCATGGTGATTGCCCTTTATGACACTGTCCCAAAAAAAATCCAAATGCCCTCCCACCCCAACGTCCTAAATTTATCTTCCATTACGGCTCTATCATCCACCAATTTAATTACATCTTTTAAAATATACTTTCTTTTTCACCTGATTGAACATTTTGGGATATTACGTTTTTCATATTTACAATTCACCAAATGAAGTTGACATTCTCTCTTCCAACACCCAGTGATATCCCAGAATCCTAGCATCACATGATTGCCACTCTGTGATTCTGTTAACTTTAGTCATCTCCTCCTTAGTCCTTGCCTTTCCAGACTGAAGAATGTACAATAAAACCCTAAGGAAGCACCATTACATACCATCATATACTTCTCTAGACATTTTCTTAGCATTAATGTATTTTTTCAGAAGCGAAATGTTCACACTGTGTGATTCTATATAAAGGTTAAGATTATGCTGTTTCTAATGTCCTCTTTAAAGAGGTTAAGCATCTTACTAGTTACTTTGGATACAGAAAAATATTACACATTTTGGCAGCCTATGACAAAGCTAGATTTTATTCTTAACCATTACTGATAGCAAGAAGTGAGTATAAATAACGTCTTGATTTTTTTCCAACTGGTTCATTAACTCATTTGCATTTCCATGTAAAAGATTCCTACAGATTGTCATCTCCAGTTTGGCATTCCCCCCCTTCTGAAAAATTTTTTTGTGTGTGCAAATCTAGAAATTACATATCTCATTACCCTTTCAGGATCTTAGGAAAATACCCCATTAATAAGCAAGCTCAACTGAGGAGTAACTTCTCCCATTCCAATTTGTTTTAAACCATTTCTCTATTTACAACAACTCTCCTATATACCCATAATAGCTCAATTGTATTCTGATTTTCCTTAAAGGCCCCTGATGTAAAATCTGACCAAAAGAAATACAAAAACAATTCAATATACTCACTAGTATTTCCAGAGATCTAACATATACTATTTCTATTTTCCTTTGTTTAAAGATGAATTAGTTCCATTCTCATTTAGTCCTAGGAAAATCCTTTGCTTAAAGGCACCTCAGAGGTTTCCTGGTATACACTCAGATGATGACTTTCAGAGGTAAAGCCTCAGAGTGAGGCAGTGAACCAGGAAAACCTGCCCTGGAGTGCAGATCACTGCATCCTTCTTAGCAGGCCCAGGAATGTCTCCAGGATCGACAGTTTATATACCAGAACAGGTCTTACATTTAGGGTTCTTCCAGCTCACAGCAGACTCAAATAGCTTCTGAAAGTAAGTCAATCACTTTCAACAATAGTAATTTATCAAAAGACTATTAAAGAGTGTCAAAAGGATCAAGGATGTCTAGGTATCAGCAGACACCAGTTTGGCTCAGTAGTATTCCGGGAGATAGTCAACGTTAACAAAATGGAAAACCCAAGACATAATACATGGGGTGTACGTTGTAAACGGAAAATTTATTTTCCACTTCTTAAATTTTTTCTTAAATGCCAGGTAAAAGGCTATGGCAAATTACTCCCATGGTGCATCTGAATATATGCAAACATTTCTGCCTCAAACCTGACATGTTAAAAATTTGCAAAAGGGCCCTAGCAGGTCTGGCTTAGTGGATAGAGCATTGACCTGTGGACTGAAGGGTCCCGGGTTCGATTCCGGTCAAGGGCATATGCCCGGGTTGCAAGCTCAATGTCCAGTAGGGGGCATGCAGGAGGCAGCCAACCAATGATTCTCTCTCATCATTGATGTTTCTATCTCTCTCTCCCTCTCCCTTCCTCTCTGAAATCAGTAAAAAAATATTTTTTAAAAATTTACAAAAGGCAACTACATTAACAGGTGTAGCCATTCTTTTCCCCCTTGATAGAGTCTGGAAATCTTTGGGCTTTAAGGACAACTGAAACAATCCAGCTGGGGGTGACAGGTGCTCAAAATGGAGATAACTAGAATGCAATGATTGTGAAAAAATGTCCAGTGGAGATCATTTCTACACAGGCGAGAGCCAGTACATTAGGAAGTCAACAAATAGTCACTGAACCTATGTGCCAGGTCTTATGCTAGGTACTGGGAATCTAGTAGTTAACAAAGCAGATCACTGTCTTCATGGGGCTTAAAATCAAGGGTCCTAGAAAGGTAGGCAGCACCCAACCCAGAAGCCCTCAGCAGCAGTGCAAACTGTCCACCTGAGGTAAGGGAGTACCAGCATTGTCTACCTGATGACATATTTGCGTTCAGAAGATGGGCCATTGTGCTGGGACAGGGGGCAGAAAAAGACTGTAAAATTCCTCAGGTTTCTAGTGCCTCTTGGTTCCTGGCATGTAGACTTTAGAGAAGGCAGACAGACATGAAAGCATTTCCACTGGGGTCATGAATTAGCCTCTTCATAAAGGGGCAGGAGCGGAGGCACCCTTCAGCAGGAGCATAGAAAAAGTAAGCGAACTGAGTCTAGGGGTAGCTTCAGTTAGTCACTGTAATATTTTTCCTACTAAATGTTCAATGCTATATACCTTACTGAAAATCAATCAACTCTTCTAAAAAGTGGCAGCCTTAACTCTGTCACTGTAGGGAATTAAGTGAAGGACCTGGGCCCACTTGGAGAAAAGAGGTCCAGAGAGAACCACAGCCACAGCTTGAGGAAGAAAGAAGTGACCTGCAGCCAAGAGTAGCAGCTTAGAGGGACAGAGAAGTTGTGATCTAGAACTACAGCTAACCGGGGGCCAGCAACAACCAGAGCAGATCTATTCAGTTTCTCTTAGCCTTAGTTTCCTTATCTGAAAAATGGGCATATCAGTAACTATTTCACAGGGTTGATGTGAAACTAAATGTACTAATGGAAGTAAACATTTAACAGTATTTGGCATATAGTTAAGTGCTCAATTATGTTCATTATTACTATCATTAAAGTAATAGGATCCCTGAGCTTATCTTCAGGGAGAGCATTTGGTAGGGGTGTTAAGAGCTGTAGAGACCATATCCCACTCTATAGGCAGAATGAGGTTCCAGGAGAGAGACATCAACAAGGTGTAATGTAACATGGTGTAAGCAGAAGATGGAAAAAGTTTTAATCATAGGAGTCAGGTGGCTGGCCAGGTCTAAGAAAATAAATAATGATCCACTGAAAGCAGAACCCAAATTGTTACTTACCAAATATCTTCAGGCCAGCCATACTTTATTAGATCCTCATCTACAGGGAAATACGAGAGAACAAAGAAAAGGTAAAAAACCGTCAAATGAAGAAATGCCAGTTTATAGATAATTGGAAAGGGAGAAATATCAATCCTTTCCACAACTTTGTTTTCCTCCCTTAAAGAAGAAATGAGTAATTCAGAGAGTCTTTGATGCTTGGAAATGCTGTAAAAATAGTTTCTACAACTGGACAATTATAATTATTATAACTTTTCATAATAATATTATAAAGTTCAAAGATCTATTTGAAGATAATAAAACTGACAAATCAGAGTAGCTGAGAAGTTAGATGATGTCTTAGAACAAGCATGTCAAACTCGCGGCCCACCACGAATATTTTTGCAGCCCAGCAAATATAAATATAACACTATGTAAGAAACGTTTTAATAAAAATTTCGTAACTTAATTTTTATAATATCCTGTTATACATAATTTTATTAATAACGAACTACAATGTTCGCTAATGACTGATTACTATAATCGTGTTGCATTCATTTCCCTTACGGGCCTTACACGCAGGCACACATTTCTCTCCACTAATTCCAGCAGTGAATATTTTAGCAGCCGAGTGCCACATCCTTAGTCTTGTACTGACTTGTTTGGTGTGAGCAACAGGAAATATTTTGCTTTCGGAGAACAAGAAAAATAGGTTCATTTGTGTTACGCTTATTAATTTGTGCAGTTATTCAGTGTCTGGTAAGTTAATGTTCAAGAAAAAATATTAATTTTTATTAAAATGTTCTATTATTTTATGTTAACGATTACTCATTTATTTCAGCCCTTTTGCATTCAGCATGTCTCTATCGAAATAATCCTACGTTTCTACGACAATTGAAGCTTTTGTTTTTCTTGCAGCCCACATAATCTTAAACCTTATTTGGCCTGTGTTAGCCTTTGAGCTTGACATGCTTACCTTAGAAAATTGAATCACTGTAATAATACTTAATACAGTGAACCTCAGTTCTTGAACTTAAATCGTACTGGAAGCCTGCTTAAGAAGCAATTTGTTCGAAAACCAAATCATTTTTTCCCACTAGAAATAATGTAAATTGAATTAGTCTGTTCCAGATCCCCAAATGATTCCATTCTAACCTTTCTTATATACAGTACATGTCTAATGAACTTCTTAATCTATAAATAAACATACTTCTTTTCTTAAATTTATTGAACCACCCCCTACTAGCTTTAAAGGAATTTTTCTTATATCACTGCCTCCAAAATGCTATCACCAACTAACTGCTTTTTCTTTATCCAAATCAACAACAGTTTTTCTCTCCATTCAATTGCCCATACTAGCTGTTTCGTGAGCACTTTTACACCCCTACCAACATTAGCACTCCTGATAGCCTCTTTATGTTTTAAAATTGTGCTAAAGGTAGATTTAGCCAGCAAGAAAAGCATTCTCTCCTTTGGTGCCTGAGAGATGCTTTTTATCATGCTGAGGTATCATGAAAGGGTTGTCAGGTCGAAAACTGAAATTTTGGTTGACAACCAAGGTTTGACTGTAAAAATGCTTTTGCTAAAATCTTAAAACCAATGGATTACATTTTACTTCTTTAAAAAAAAACCTTCTCAATTATAAAATTGCAGAAAATGAAAGAATAAATCAAAGTATAAAAAAGAAAATAAAATTCGTCTAAAATTCTGACGAAATTAATGAAAATAAAATAGAAGAAATAGCTAAATGTTAAAAGTAATGTCTCTCTCGCCCAGTCAGTGTGGCTCAATTGGTTATAGTATACACCAAAGTTGTGGGTTCGATCCCCAGTCAGGACACATTCCAGAATCAACCAATGAATGCATAAATAAGTGGAACAACAAATCAATGTTTCCCTCTCTCTTTCACCATCCTTCCCCCTCTCCCTTCCTCTCTCAAGTTGATAAAAGAAATATTTTTAAATAAAAAGTTATTTGGGAATAATAACTTAATTCTATCATATGGATAAACTTACTATTGTTGACATTTGGATTGCTTCAATAAATACTTTAAAATAAAAGGGTGTCCCAAAATTCACACAAGAAGTAATTTTGATAGAAAACACAGGTTTATAATTAAAAATTGTAAATTTTTTATTGATTCATAAAGTATACAGTATAGGGTTATGTATGGAATAGCATATCGGGGTAAATGGCCTCCATGGCTTTGCTGGCACATACGCACTCTTTTGTTGAAATTTTATTAATTATTGTATTATTTTCTATATGAAAAACTGTAAATCTGCTTTTGCCCAACCTTGTACTTCTAATAGCTATGAATAATTAGTAACTAATTGTGTTTAATACAGACACATTAAAATATTAGATACAAAATTAAAAATTCTAAGATAAACAAAATAATATATAATTTAAAATGTATCCAAGGCCCTAACCGGTTTGGCTCAGTGGATAGAGCGTCGGCCTGCGGACTGAAGGATCCCAGGTTCAATTCCAGTCAAGGGCATGTGCCTTGGTTGCAGGCACATCCCCAGTAGGGGGTGTGCAGGAGGCAGCTGATCAATGCTTCTCTCTCATCAACGTTTCTAACTCTCTATCTGTTATGAAAAAAATCAATTATATTTAAAAAAAAATACTTTAAAAAAATGTATCCAAGAGCCATGGCCAGTTTGGCTCAGTTGGACAGAGTGTCAGCCTGTGGACTGAAGGGTACCCGGTTTGATTCTGGTTAAGGGCACACGCTCGGGTTGTGGGCTCAATCCCCAGTAGGGGGCGTGCAGGAGGCAGCCGATCAATGATTCTCTCTCATCATTGATGTTTCTATCCCTTTCTCCCTCTTCCTTCCTCTCTGAAGTCAATAAAAAAATTTTTTAAAAATGTACCGAAGGCCCTAGCTCAGTGACTG
Organism: Myotis lucifugus; assembly: GCF_000147115.1. Classification (NCBI taxonomy): domain Eukaryota; kingdom Metazoa; phylum Chordata; class Mammalia; order Chiroptera; family Vespertilionidae; genus Myotis; species Myotis lucifugus. Next base: position 38,988,267 of record NW_005871049.1, on the reverse strand, counting down.
GCAAACTGCGGCTCTCGAGCCACATGCGGCTCTTTGGCCCCTTGAGTGTGGCTCTTCTACAAAATACCACGTGTGGGCGTGCACATATAGTGCGATTGAAACTTCGTGGCCCATGCGCAGAAGTCGGTATTTTGTGGAAGAGCCACACTCAAGAGGCCAAAGAGCTGCATGTGGCTCGCGAGCCGCAGTTTGCTGACCACTGCCCTAGCTGGTTTGGCTCAGTGGATAGAGCATGTGGCCTGTGGACTGAAGGGTTCCAGGTTCGATTCCGGTCAAGGGCATGTACCTTGGTTGCGGGCACATCCCCAATAGGGGGTGTGCAGGAGGCAGCTGATTGATGTTTCTCTCTCATCGATGTTTCTAACTCTCTATCTCTCTCCCTTCCTCTCTGTAAAAAATCAATAAAATATATATTTTTTTAAATGTACCCAAGAAAGTATTATCTATCTAGCTTCAATGGGGTATTTCTTCCCCAGAAAAGCAAAAGGATGATAAACCTTAAATGAAGGTGTTCTTAGCAACTGCAGGGACCATGAGTTCTCTGAAGGGCCATCTACTAGCTTAAGTGGGAAGCTGAGCAAATAGCCAACAGGTAATGAAAAAATAAAGGGAAATCTAAAAACCTTTTCCTTAGGCCAGTGGTTCTCAGCCTTCCTAATGCCTCGACCCTTTAATACAGTTCCTCATGTTGTGGTGACCCCCAACCATAAAATTATTTTCGTTGCTACTTCATAACTGTAATGTTGCTACTGTTATGAATCGTAATGTAAATATCTGATATGCAGGATGTATTTTCACTGTTACAAATTGAACATAATTAAAGCATAGTGATTAATCACAAAAACAATATGTAATTATATATGTTTTCCGCTGGTCTTAGGCGACCCCTGTGAAAGGGTCGTTTGACCCCCAAGGGGGTCGCGACCCACAGGTTGAGAACCGCTGCTTTAGGCAATGTTTGGCTCCCTGGTGACACCTACTGGCTTATAAAAGGAATATACCTGAAAGCTGTTAAGTGAAAGTAAATAATTCAATTAAAAAGTCATTTATATTCCATCCAGCCCTTAGTCTGAAGTCATCAAAGCTATTTGAAATTAAGTGTGATGTGCTAGGAGCACTAGGATAGGGTGCTTTAAAAATGTTATACCTTTCTGCCCTGGCCTGTGTGGCTCAGTTGGTTGGGCATTGTTTGATTCTGGGTTAGGGCCCAGGCCCAGGTTTCAGCCTGATCCCTGGTGGGGGTGGGGGTGGGGAGGTGGCATGCAGGAGGTAGCCAATCAATGTTTCTCTCTCACATCAATGTTTCTTTCTCCCTCCCTCTCTCAAAAAAAAATAATCAAAATAAAAAATTTTTTATAAGAAATTTGACTCTATGCTTCCACTACTTTTCTGCGCTGCAACGTATATATATTACACCTTTCTTACAAAGCAGACTAGAAAAGTTGATGCCTCCAAATGACTCCATGAATTTTTGGGGGGAAAGTGTTCTATACATACCTAAATTTTTTTTCCTACATATATTTTAGTGACAGCAAACACCACTCCAGTGGACTCTAGATAGAATCTAAATTTACATAAGTAGACATAAATTCTATATCTAGATTTCCATTTCTGTATTTAAATTCCTCTAAAGGACATTTAAAGGATTCCACACCAAAGAAAACAGGCTAAATAAAGGCTTCCACAATCTAACCCATCCTAATCTACTCCTCCATAAAGCTTTCTCAGTTTGCCCAAGTCACATTTACTCTCTGCCCCCTCCACTTCGACAGTATTTGCTATTAATGTATTTTGCCCATACTTTTTCATATACTTTATTTATTTTTTTTAAGCATTTTGAAGTTCACAGCAAAACTGACCCATACTTGTTTTAGTATGTGCCTCTACCTGAATACTATGAAGACAGACTAAATCTTCCTCTTTGGATACTCACAGAGGCTGACACAAATAGACACAGCAAAGAGTAAACTAAAATGGGAGGAATAAGAGACATGGGGAATGTTACTGGCACAGCTTCTTCAGGTCAGTCAGCACCACAGGCAGCCCATCAGTGTGAGCCAGAATCAAGGCAGCTCTTCATTATAAGAGACTCTCCCCCTGTCCCAGCCCCGAACTGCAGTGCAAAACCTGCACAACCACACATAGCAGCTCTGCTTTAGGTGCTTCTCAGTAACCTCAGTCTTGGGATTGCATACTTGCTAACAGAAAGAAAAGTAGATTTGGTCAGGTTTGGACCCATATCTACTGTAGCTCTTATAACTGTGTCTTATTTCTATGTAATACAGGAAGGTAGCATGCCCTCTTCAGCTTACATTCATCAGGAGGATGCTATGAAAAAAGACACAAATTACCAATGACAATTTATGGGTTGCTAGGAGAAATATAAACTCTAGTATTGATATACAGTGGAACTTTGGTTCTTGAATTTAATTCGTTCCGGAAGGCTGTTCAAGAATCGATTTGATAGAAAACCAAATCATTTTTTCCCCTTAGAAATAATGTAAGTTAAATTAATCCATTCCAGCAACAAAAGCAAAAAACACCAAAATATTCACTGTAAAATTTCCTGAGATGTTAACAATGTGAGGTTTAACAGTAAACTGACCCATACTCATGCATTTTCTCCTTTGTCACCTGAGAGACGACTGATCATACAGGTATCAGCATGAAAGGGTTGTCAGGTCAAGAACCGAAGTTTTGTTTGACAACCAAGACATTTTTCTGGGAACAACTTGGTCAAGAACAGAATCGTTCAAAATGGGAGGCATTTGAGAACCGAGATTTGACTGTATTGCAAACAGCTTCTCCATTAAGTCACACCCAGAGTCAATGTCATAAATTCATTATAAGGAAAAACTGTTTATAAATGAGTTACATTATTCTGTTTTGCTTTTTTCTCTTGGCTAGGATGTGACAGTCTTGCTTTATACTGATTCTGCTTTATAGCAACCAGTATTATAGCAAAGTTCTAAACTGTTTATATAGATCTGATTTATAACTATATTTATATAACAATTACCTATCACATTATTATATATCATATATGCTATATATTATACACATGTCATATTTTAAATATAAATAAATATACATATACTAACTATAGGGTCCCCCCAAAAATGTATACACACTTTGAATAATTATTAATTCCAATGGGTTAATGTAATGATGAAAAGATATATCAATTGAGCTATCCCAGAAAAGTGTGTATACATTTTTGGGGGACACCCTGTATATAATTACATCACTGCTCTTTGACATCTTTTAATTTTTGGCCTTATTTATTTCATTAATGTAAAATGTCTCATACTGAAGAACGTTATACTTGCCTCTTTTAAAGGATCAAGTTTAAACTGTTGTCAGTTTCAAACTGCACCTAGAACAGACACTGATGGTTTTAGAAAAGAAACAGAAAGCAATACCTGGAGGTTAAAGAAAGGTGATGTAGTGAATTAGCCAGCTCTCAGACTACTAAGAAAAGCCATCAACCCTGACTGTTCCCAGTGGAGGAGGAGGCAGCTTCGAGGAACTAAAGAAGCCCCAGTGATGGTAACTACTACTTACTGAGTGCCCACTACGGCTCAGATACTTTACTCAGGCTCTTTCATTAATCGTCACAACCCTGCAAGGTAGATACCATCCCTTGATCATCTTCTTACAGCTAACAAATCTGAGGTTCAAAGAGGTTAAGTAACTATAGCTAGTTTGCTAGAAAACTGGAATTGTAACCCAAATTGGCTTGATTTAAGAGCTATCTTTTCCAAAACATCACACTACCCTGAGAGATACGCAGCTGTGTTCTTTAAGCCTAAAGAAGAGTAATTCTGGCATTTTTCTCTGGAGCTCTTATTGCCTTTCTTTCTCCCTCACTTCTGTGTTCTGTACCCTGAGGGTCAGTGCTGTGGATTCACTGCTCTCTGGGTCAAGAAAGCTAAATTTCACTTTCATCTCCCTCCTGCAGTCAAAAAGGTTATCCCCTCAGGCAATGTTTTTCTTTTTAAGATTTAGTTCCAATTCATGAGTGAGTCAAAAAAATAATCTAACAGGCTGAGTGTAGCTTTTAAAACATAAAAAAACTGAAATTAGAGGGCACAGCAAATGATATGGATTTTTTTTGTAAATTTTTGTTTCAGTTACGTAAGTGTGTACACCATTTAGTTATATGATTGTGTATGGTATGAAATAATGTATTTGATTCTGAAAAGAATGGTCAACCAAGTTAGATAAAAACTGTTAACATTTCATGACTTAAGAGCCATCTTTGGGGGATAGGGACTGGGTGAAGGTGGGCAAAGGGGGCGAAAATGGGGACATCTGTAAGTCTTAACAATAAAAATACAGTTAAAGAAAAGCCATCTTCAGCCTCAGAAAACCAATAGATAGGTTTCCACTAACCTTAAATGTGGTAAAAATGTGCAGAAAATGATCTTTTCAAAGTCCAAGTCACAGATTATTTTTATTTAATCTAAACTAGCAAAGGTTAACCTCTGAGTCACATCAACCTAAATCAAAACTCTTTGTAAAGTTTCTATTGAGCAAAAAGGTGGTCCAATTAGCTTAAATATTATCTAATATAACTAAATTTTAGGAAGGTTAATCCCTGAGAGTTCTTTATAATGGGTTAGTAGTAGTTGAAAACTCATATCCAACAAACCATTGGGGAAAAGCAATTAACACTTACCTTCTGGAAATTTCAAAATCAAATGCTTTTGAAAACTTACTTTCATATTTATCCTTTCCCATGTAAATAGTGTAAGCAGATGAGTTAACTAAGACAAAACAAAAATAAAAAGTGGTTAGATAACTTCATCACCAAAAGTGTTTCATGGGAAAAACAAGTGACAAATGCTTAGATTTGGGGTTGGCAAAAAACATGGTCCATAGGCCAAATCCAGCCCTGTTTTTAGATAGCCCTCAAGCTAAGAATGATTTTTATGTTTCAGCAGGTTGAAAAAAGCAAAACAAGAAAGAACAAGTTATAGATATGTGGCACACAAAGTCTAAAACATTTACTATCTGGCCCAAACAGAAAGTTTACTGACCCTTATTAAAAACTAGAGGCCTGGTGCACGAATTCATGTTCCACTGGGGTCCCTTGACCTGCCCTGCAGGATTGGGCCGAAACCAGCTCTCCGACATTCCCTGAGGGGTCCCAGATTGGGAGGGTGCAGGCCAGGCCAAGGGACCCCACTGGTGTACAATCGGGGTCAGGGAGGGACCGTGGGAGGGTTCCAGGGAGTGTCCTGCCCATCTCGCTCAGTCCCAATCGGCCAAACCCCAGCAGCAAGCTAACCTACCAATCAGGGCATCTACCCCCTGGTAGTCAGTGCTCATCATAGTGACTGGTCGACCAGTCAACTGTCTGCCCCCTAGTGGTCAGTGCACATCATAGCAAGTGGTTGAGCGGCCTCAGCATATCATTAGCATATTACGCTTTGATTGGTTGAATGGACGACTGGACACTTAGAATATTAGATTTTTATTATATAGGATAGCTACTTTCCTTAATAGAGTTCAATGCAATTTTAGTTCAGTTCTTTGCTTTTGCCTTCTTCAAAAGAATTAAAAACAAAAAAAAACCCACAATACAATACCTTCACCCCAATCACTTATATAGGTTCCTATACTTAGCCAAGTTTTATTTTTCAAAATTCTAGTTAGCTAATATTAAATTATATTTCAGGTGTGCCACAAATTATAATAGACTCCCTGTCCCATTAGGAAGAAACATGACTCTTAAACTTGTAAAAGTGACATTGTAAAAGTCATGAAATGTTACTCTGAATTCTGATTACATATTAGAATCACCTAATGATGCCTCAGCTCCACCTAAGACTAACCAAATCCTAATCTCTGGGGGCAGGCACTGTTTTTTTTAAAGATCTCCAAGTGATTCTAGTGTGAAATCAGCATTAGGAACCATTATCCTAAATCAAACCAAATATTCCAGGTATGGCTTACCTTAGGAATGACATTTATTTTGCTGAGCTAGTGTTTAAGGAGGGCATCCTCCATTTGGAGTAAAACAAAAAGTTAAGTTTTCTAATTGAAATCCTAACTGGATACTGGGTTTCCAAGCTAGTCTACCAAAATTTATTTGACCCCCTTTGGATCTAAACTCAATTAACAGTTACTGGGTTCTCAGTCTACAAAGCCTGACACACAGGTGGCAAGGTTGGGCTACCAGTGATCGGCAAACTTATTAGTCAACGGAGCCAAATATCAACAGTACTTCTTCAAAATAGACTCGTCCAGGCCGAAAACCGACTTCTGCACATGGGCCACGAAGTTTCAATCGCACTGTATGTGCGCCCGCACGTGGTATTTTGTGGAAGAGCCACACTTAAGGGGCCAAAGAGCATCATGTGGCTCACGAGCCGCGGTTTGCCGACCATGGGGCTAGGCAGTCTGTTGGCTGTCACTCCAGAACACAGAACTACCACATGGAAGTGGAGCTCTGAAGGCCAAGGAGCAGCATTCTTTCATTGTAAATTCTAAAATTCAGGATTGCCTGTACTTTCAGTAATGAAACACTCCTTAAGTCATCAATCGTGGTTGCCTCTCTTGGGGAGAGAAAACTCCCAATTCCTTCAATTAGCAGTTATAATGACTACAATCCATAATTACTTGAAAGTAGTTGAGAGAAATATCTTGAGAGAATGTTTGCATTGATTAGGTAACAGAAATACGGTACTTATCTACAATTGAGCACTATATTAGCTTGATAAGGCCTTAGTATGGCATATAGCAAATGCCAAAAGTACAGGAATAAAACGAAAAAGTGTTTCAGAGTTTCTCTGCACAACCTGACAATATTATATGTGTGTACCTTGTTGATCCTATAATGTCACCACTTGGAATATATCCTACTAATTAAATACTCCATCAAGCAATGATGTTCTTCTTACAACCTAAACACTAATTAAGACTGGTTAAACACATTATAGTACATCCGTGAAAAAAAAATGCCATGTACCCATTAAAAAGAGAGGGCCACAGTATTTTTGTCTCTCTATATACAGTAATATTCAATTGGTAAAAAATAAGTATGTAGTTGAGTATGCATATACATATTTAAATATCTATTTTTAATATATGCACCCATTTTCTTTATATGTACGGAAGGATATACATCTTAGCAATAGTTACTTTAGTTTGCTCACAGAATATACAGATGGTTTTTGCAATCAGAACAAAATTAATATTAAAAATGATTAAAATAAAATAAAGCTGTCTTTGTGTTGGCTAAGCTATTTAACTTAAGCCAAGAGAATGACAGATGATTGTTTGGATGGTTGCCCTATAAAATGAGATGATTAAGAACATAACTGCTAGTAACCCAAGTGAGGGGCATTCTACAAAACAATTCAACTAACAGTGTCATGAAAGACAGAGACTGAGCACATGCTCCAGATTAGAAGCAACTAAAGAGTAATGAATGACAACTGAATGCGGCAATGATTTATAATTTTCCTTTCTTATAAATACATTATTAGGACACTGATGAAAACTTAGTAAAGGCTGATTAGATAATAGTATCGCTGCAATGTTAATTTCCTAATTAAGAATGTCTTTTAATAAGAGAATGCCCTTAATTTAGAAAAAAAATACTTAAGTATTTAAGGGTAAATTGCAGCTTACTAACTGTTCAGGAAAAAAAATTGTGCGTGTCTGTGTCTGTGGGGAGGTAGGGAAGGGAAGAGGAAAATTAAGATAAGGCAAATGTTAGAATTTGGGAAAAAAGAACGTTTAACCGAGAAACCAAGATGGCGGCATAGGTAAACACCGGAGTTTGCTGCCTCGAACAACCACTTCAAAAATACAACTAAAAGACGGAACGGACATCACCCAGAACCCCAGGAAGGCTGGCTGAGGAGGGACTCTTCAACTAAAAGGAAAAACAACAGCATTACGAGGCTTAGAGGAGGCGCAGTGTGGAAAATTTAAAGGTACGGTGGTGCGGCGGTGCGCGCGCAAAGCGGGCTGGTGGCTGAGGGCGCGGTTGTCGTTTTCAATCAGGAGTGAGTCTCAGACTCTGGGCTACAGATCCGGGCGAGTCTCTAGGGACCCAGACTCAAACGGGAGAAGCGGGACTGTCTGGCTACGGTCCCTACGAGGTTTGCAGCGGTTGCGGGGACAGAGAGGCAGAGCCCCTGGAGACGGACTGAGAGCGGCCATAGCTGCTCCCTCCCCCCGCCCTGTTGAGCCCGCCCCGCCCAAGCCCTGCGCAGAGCCATTTGCCGATCGCCTCAGGCAAAGGCTGGACTAGCGCCTCCCCAGAGGACTGAAGTTTTCCACACAGCTGATTCCTATAGCCAGTCGGCCTGGTGGTCAAATCCCTCTAGTGTTAACTACAACAATTAAGGCTTGGCTAGAACAAGACTGCGCACAAAGACCACAAGGGGGTGCACCAAGAAAGCATAAAAGATGCGGAGACAAAAAAACATGACAGAAATGGAGGATATGGAGCTAAGAATCGCAATTTTGAGGGCTTGCAAAAAACTTGTGGAGAGCCTCACGAAAACTAATGAGACCCTCGATGCTACGATAAAGAAATTAGAAAGTAAGCATACACGGACTGAAATAAAGAATATTATACCCAATAGCAGACCAGAGGAGCACAAGAATCAAACCAAAGTTTTGACAAAAAACACCCAACTGGAAAAGCAAAATGAAAAAAGAACCCGAAAGTGTGAAGATAGTGTAAGGAGCCTCTGGGACAGTTTCAAGTGGAATAATATCAGACTTATTGGGGTGCCAGAAGATGAGAGACAGCAAGATTTTGAAAACCTATTTCAAGAAATAATGGCAGAAAACTTCCCCCACCTGGTGAAAGAAATGGACTTACAGGTCCAAGAAGCGCAGAGAACCCCAAACAAAAGGAATCCAAAGAGGACCACACCAAGACACATCATCATTAAAATGCCAAGAGCAAAAGACAAAGAGAGAATCTTAAAAGCAGCAAGAGAAAGAGACTCAATTACCTACAAGGGAATACCCATACGACTGTCAGCTGATTTCTCAACAGAAACTTTGCAGGCCAGAAGGGAATGGCAAGAAATATTCAAAGTGCTGAATACCGAGAACCTACAACCAAGATTACTTTATCCAGCAAAGCTATCATTCAGAATTGAAGGTCAGATAAAGAGCTTCACAGACAAGGAAAAGCTAAAGGAGTTCATCACCACTAAACCAGTATTATATGAAATGCTGAAAGGTATCCTTTAAGAAGAGGAAGAAGAAAAAGGTAAAGATACAAATTGTGAACAACAAACATGCATCTATCAACAAGTGAATCTAAGAATCAAGTGAATAAATAATCTGATGTACAGAATGAACTGGTGATTATAATGAATCAGGGACACAGAAAGGGAATGGACTGACTATTCTTGGGGGGGAAAGGGGAATGGGAGATTCGGGAAGAGACTGGATAAAAATCGTGCACCTATGGATGAGGACAGTGGGTGGGGAGTGAGGGCGGAGGGTGGGGCGGGAACTGGAAGGAGGGGAGTTATGGGGGGGGGGAGAGGAACAAATGTAATCTGAACAATAAAAATTTAATAAAAAAAAATGTTAGAATTTGGTTAGAAAAGGTAAAATGTTAAGAATTTGAGGAATCTAAGAGAAGAGTATAAAAGGAAATCTTTTACTATTCTTGTAACTTTTCTGAAAGACTGCAATTATGTCAAAATAGAAAATTAAAAAAGAGCATAATTGCTGAGCAAGAAGCCTGAATTAAACTCCTCTCCATGTTAAAAGAAATAAAGGAAAAATAAACTGGATTGTTTTATTATTCTCACCCAAAAAAAAGAGTTGATTAGTATGGGAACGAATCATCTTGAGGAGACCTGATTCAGGGGTAGCAACCAAACCAACTTTAGAGGCTTTGTGATAAATAATTTCATAATTTACAGAACAATTTATCCTAAGATAGATGCTATTAAAGGTACTAAAAGTACAAGTGGACTTAATGAGCAAAGTGCAGGTATTTTGTGGGTCCTTAAAACACATGGTCTTGAATTTGATACTGGAAATATAATAAAGCTAATGTGTCATTATGCCATTATGAGAAAGCATGAAAGAATAGAATTGAACAGATTTTAGTCAGAGATACCAATCTTAAAACAAAAGGAAAGGCAAACACTTTCTACTGAGATTTTCTCCCCATTAAAAAAAAATGTTTTAGATGAACAAAAATAGATACAGAGGCAGAGCAGCATCGAACAGACTATCAAACTACAGCACGAAGGCTGGGGAGGGTTGGGGGGCAAGAGGGGGAGGTAAGAGATCAACCGAAGGACTTGTATGCATGCATATAAGCATAACCAATGGACACAAGACACTGGGGGATAGGGGAGGCCGGGGGAATGTCATGAAGGGGAAAAAAAGGAGACATATATAATACTCTTTGTGATACTTTAAGCAATAAAACAAAATTTTAAAAAAGAATAGAATATTTAAAGTAAAATTTTCAAAATAAATGTCAGATACTTAATAAAAAAAATGTTTTATGTGGTAACCACTTAGTTGAAAAGCTTGGCCGTCTATACGACGTCATTTCCTGAAGATTCTGCATTTCAAGTTGTTTTCTTTCCGTTTGGAATATGTAGTTTTACTCTTTCGCGGGAAAAGTTATAATTTTTCCATTAACTCTGCAATTTTAAAAGATTTGCTGCACAAAGGCAGTTTTATTATTTATAATATTTTTCCAACAGAAAGGAATTCTGACATTATAACGGAAGCCAATGAGAAAAATATGATTCACAAATCTGTTGAAGCACTCTTGTTCTATTAAGGGCACCTGTACATGTATGACTCGTGCTCAAAGAATTAGAATAGTTTGAGGAGAATAAAGTAACCAGCATAAAAACACATTTAGTACCTGTATACCCTGCCTGTACTTTTTATTCTGTTTTGAACTTGAATAGATATCTGTGTTGTTGGAGATGTTCATGAGTGGAGAAGCTCCAAAGAGATGCTCAAGTGATCTTATGACAGAGGGAGCAAAACAGAACAGAGGAAGGATTGAAAATGCTCTCAGGGGCCTATAATGATTTTTTTTTTCCAGGCTAGTTCGAAGTTTGTGTGTAGTGATTTTAATATGGGTACGACAAACCAAATCTACAGGGGCAGAGAAATAGCATATGGCAGGCACACTGTGGAAGTCTAAACTATTGTACTGAGAAAAATAACGGGATGTGACAGTGTAATTGAGTAGGTTGGGTCTGTGAGTTACAACTTCTCTGGACCTCAATGTTCTCATCTCTAAAGAGAAAAGTACAAAACGCCATGTACCCATTAAAAAGAAAAGAGGGCCACAGAAACAGCACGGAGCTCACCTTTAACAAGCAAGCACAGTCAGCAGCAACAGCAAAGCGTGCTATTGTTAAGTAAAAAGATTACATTCATTTACCCAACAAGCCATCTACTGAGTAACTATTATGAGCCAGGCATAGACTATGCTAGGGAAACAGGAGAGAGAGATCTTGTCCCTGCCTTCCGGGCGTTAACACTCTAGCTGAGCAGACGGCGTTTAATACCCCAAGTACAATGCCAAAGGCGTACACGGAGGGTTAAGGGGGTCCCGAGGAGGTATATCGAAGCAATGCCTGGGTGGGAGCTGGGGGAGCGGTGGGGGAGGCACTTGAAAAAGGTAAGCCAGAGCTCTCTGAAGGGTGAAGTAGTTAACTGGGCACTGATTTTAGCAGAGGGAACCCCATAAGCCGAGAAACGAAGTCTAGACACAGCACTGAATGCCAACAACAAATCAGAACCATCATCATATGTCACTTTCCAAGGTCTGGGACGTCAGTTCTGCCCAGCGAGTGGCTGTATTACCATCCTAGGGTCTTTCCATTGCTCTCCGTTGCATCCCAGACCCTGCAACTCTTTTCCTAGAAGGTCAGGGCGTACTTGCCATAAGGCGGAGTTGCTGGCAAGTGCCTCCTTTTTCTTTTTTTAAATCAAAGTGCATAATTACCAGGCACAGCCAGACTAAAGGCCACGGGTAGTGGTGGTGGTAGTGGGTCTTGAAATGAGGTGTAAAGAAGTCCCCAATTCCAGGTAACGACGGGAGGTCATCCCGAGAACACTCCGGGTGCGAAGATCGCAGGGGGGTGCGGGGCGGGGTGTCCCTCCGCGCCCTCCTCACCCCCGGCCCTGAGGAGGGGGCACTCGGAGGGAGACCACACGGATGAACAGCACAGGGGACCGGGAGGGCGCGGGCAGAGGCAGCCGACGCGGAGGAGGCGCTTTCCAACGAGGTCCAAGCTCCGCGACGGCCGGGGGTCCCGGCTTCGGGAACACCCCGTGCAGCAGGGGCCCCGGAGCTCGCGGCGCCCACTCACCGCTGCTGGTGAAGTAGAACACCATGGTCGCGGCGGCGCGGCGACTCCAGCGTGGAGCAGCACCACCCAGTTCTCGAAGCTCCGGATACCAGACGCCGAGGCCGCCGGTTCCCTGGAGCCTCTGCGCGCACTTCCGGCGGACGCTGGGTCGCGTCATAACGCAGGCTGGGGGCGCCATTTTTGATCCTGGCGCGGAGGAGGGCGTTGGGCGGGGCTGGGGTGCTTCCGGGCCCAGAGGATGGTGCCTGAGCAACTGGTGGTTGGGAAATATAGCGGGAAACGACATCTTTTATATTTTCTTCTTCTTCTTCTTTTAAATTGAATGTATTGGGGCAACGCTGGTTAATAAAATTATATGGGTTTCAGGTGTATAAATGTATAATATACATCATCTGTATATTGTACTGTGTGCGCACCATCCCAAGTCACGTCTCCATCACTGTTTATCCCTCCTGTATCCTCTTTTACCGACCCCCAACCTTCTTGAAAGGCCACCATCTTAAAAGAAAAATGTCATTAGCTGACTTTATTTTCAGAGCCTTCACCCAGTGGTCGGTTAAGTCCTGAGGCTTATCAATTGGTTTTATCTGCTTCCCCACCCCCACCCCCGGACTCCACGTGGGCTCCCAGAGGAGCAGAAACTGCCTTCTTCACAGCTGGGCGTTCACTCCACCCATCGCGGTACTTGACACTTCCTTAATTCATTAAGTTTTGAATGAATCCAAATTCCTTCACTATTGTCATTCTAGCTCCACCACTTGTAAGGCACACCTTTGGATATATTCTGTGCTTCACTTACTTCACCTGCAAATGTAGATGATATAGATAGTGGAGCAGCTAATTCATAGATTATTTTGCTAGGGTTAAATACGTTCATGGGAGGAAAGGGTTAGAATATATCACTCAAGTGAGTTGTTAATATTCCCCATAGGCAATATGCCTCTTGGATTGGGACTATGACTGTTCTGCCTTTAAGATCCACCAACTTCCCAAGTTGGTTTGACTTGGTGGATAGAGTATTGGCCTGCAGACTGAAGGGTCCCAGGTTCGATTCCCAGTTAGGGCACATGCCAGGGTTGCCAACTTGATGTGCAGGAGGCTGCCAATCAATGATTCTCTCTCATCAATGATGTTTATATCTCTCTGGCCCTTCCTCTCTGAAATCAATAAAAATATATATTTTTTAAAAATTGACCAACTGTTACCTGTGAGATGGGGCAAATTCCAAACCTGTGAACCTCAGATCACTTCCTGCTATAAATTGGTAATGATTTTACTCCGGTAAAGCTATTACTCTTATTTCATTCTTAAGTTAAATTTATTTAGAACTAAAAATGTTCCAGAGACAGTACCAGGAGCTGGTAACACAAAGATTAAAGTAATAGCTAACAACTAATGATTGTGTTAGGAACATTTGAGCTCCCCAAAGCAAGAACCTAGTTATATCCTATAAATAGTAATTGTTTTCAGGTCCTCTATAAAATGGGAATGATAATACATATCTCATAGATTGTGATGTGTAGTAAATAAAACACGTAAAGCGTGCAAGAATGTCTGGCACATACCAGATATTAGTGCCATGATTTAATTTTTTAAATTTAACCTGAAAAGTAAAAAAAAAATTGCTAGAAACCTAACCTATGACTAATAAAAATATTTAACTAACGCTAAGGCTTCAAATTTGAAATATGAGTGCCTCGAGAATATGGAAAAGGCTACTTCACAAAAACAACACCAAGGATGTTGAAAGGGCGCCTTTATTTTACGGAAAAACTACAATTCCCAGAATGCACCTAAACAAGTCCTGAGGCGTAGGACCCGGCGTGGCCGAAAGGGATTGTGGGTGGCTTTCGGGGAGAGGCTTTCGCCTCCCAAGGGCGGGAGAATCTTGGAGACCGCCTTTAGGTGGGTGGGGCAATAACTAGAGTACGACCAATCACCGAGTCAGCCTCTGGAAACTCCGAGAAGCGGCGAATCAGAACGCAGCAGCTTCAGCCTTGCCTGGCGCGGGACAATTTGAATACAGTGGCGGAGCATCTGGCTCGGCTGAGGAGAGCTCGGCAGCCCTGAGGTGCAGGTAATTTCCGCGGAGGGCTGCGGCTGGGGTGGGACGCGGAGGACTGGAGATTCTATAGAACGTGGTGGGGCTGAATGTCAAGGAGTCAAAGAACTTTTCCTCTGGGCTTGGCGCGTCGCGGCTCGAGACCGAAGCCACCAACCCGTTCGCCACACTTCCAGGTCACCGGGTTTCCGCCTTCCCCTACGCCGGAGTTTTCTTGTCTTTTTGCCCCGAAAGGCATTCTTTTCCTCATTCAGTCTTACAGGGGTCTTCCCTTAAGCCGCAGCTAGACATTAGTTCCCGGAGGCCCTGGTCTTTCTGTTTAACTTTGAAATCACGCTTGTGTCATTTTAAAAAATATACCTGCTCCGAAGGAAGGGCAAGAGGAAACTTTCGCTGAGCAACATGCCATCTGCTCGAGAGTTAAGTTGCATGATTGTTTATTTTCAGCCGCCTTAGAAGGTCAGGGTGTTTTATAAAAGGAAACTGGCGGCCCTCGCCGGCTTGCTCACTGTTGAGAGCCTCGGCCTGCGTGCTGCAGGGGCTCAGGTCTCGGGTTCTGTTCCCGTCAAGGGCATGCATGTTGGTTGCTGGCTCGTGCCCTCCCGTGGGGGCGTGTTGGGGAGGCAGCCAGGCGATGTGTCTCTCTCACTTGGATGTTTCTCTCTGTCTCCCCACCTCCCTTTCATTTTCTAAAAAAATATATATATATCCTCGGGTGGACAACAACAAATAAAATGGTGACAAGAATAAAATGAAAAGTGAACAAGCGGCTTGGTCAGGGATCCCCGGCTGGTAAAATAGAGGATTATGCTTTCCCCGTTGTCTTGCTGGACTCTGATGCAAATGGGAAACGAGTCAGTGGGTGTACAGGCTATTGAGAAACAGTTACATCAACAAGAAGACGTGTTAGATGGAATGTGAAGGAAGCATCGATGCGATGGAAGCATAGGGCAGCATCTGCTGATAACAGTGGCAGGGGCGGGGTGAGGGCAACCGCAGGAAGGCGGTCCAGATGAAAAGTGTTTACACTCGGTATGAGTTCATCAGGCTAATTAAAAGAGAATGTGCCCTAAAATGGGGTAAAAAATACTTCCTTCCTGGTAGGGTCATTTCCCTGCTTGTATTTCCTGTTCGAATTGCTACTGTGATGTAGTGTTTTTCCTTTTCTTTTTTATATATTTTAAATCTTTATTAAAGTGATTTGTTTTAAAAATAATCGTTTTCTTGGATCTCTGAACCATTACCCATCTGAAAGTTTTTTCAGACTTCTAAGATAGAATTTCGGTATACTGGTTTTTATGCACATTGGATGAGTTTGGTAATTATAATTGTCTTGTTGCTTTTAGGGGTTCAGGTAAGAAGATGTCAGCTTTTACTCCAAGGAAAAGGAAGCAGAATTCTTTGAACTGTGACAGGTGAGTCTCATCCTATGGGTAGAAATTCAGAAAAGAAGAATTCACCTATGGGCTTTCTTACCTTCTCTTAAAATTTCCATCCTTTCACTGGCCTACTCCTTGTGGCTATAGTAATATTTTATATTCTAATTCTAGTCTGGAAATACTGTAAGCTTTTATAATTAACTAGAGGTCCGGTGCACAAAATTTGGCACTCGAGGAGTCCCTCAGCCTGGCCTGTGCCCTCTTGCAGTCAGGAGCCCTCAGGGGATGTCCAACTACCAGCTTAGGCCCGCTCTCTGCGGGGAGTGGGCCTAAGCCAGCAGTTGGACATCCTTAGCACTGCTACGGAGGTGGGAGTCTCCCGCCACTGCCGATGCACTTGCCAGCTGTGAGCCTGGCTCAGGGCTTCTGGCTGAGCGGTGCTCTCCCTGTGGGAACGCACTGACCACCAGGGGGCAGTTCCTGCATTGAGCATCTGCCCCCTGGTGGTCTGAGTGTCATAGCGACCGGTCATTCCACTGTTCGGTCGATTTGCATATTAGCCTTTTATTATATAAGATTATTTAATGCTTTTGCCAAGGAATCAGAGAAAGAGCTGTTTCTCTGTGGCTTTGAAATGTATGCCAAATCTTTAATTATCTTGCTCCTTTCTACTCTCTTATGTAATACTTAACATAGCATTTTGCATACAATAGATACTTGTTTATAAGCAATCCTACTTAGTACTTACTACATGTCATACCATATATAAATTACTCCCCACAGAACAGGCCCTAATTACATAGAATTAATCATTTTAGGGCACTTATAGCCACTCAAGCAAAGTATATGGGCTATAATTTGTATATGGCCAGGACTTTGAAATAGGTTTTAAAACACTCACTTATCTCAAAGCTTCTTTGTAAACTGTTTTCACAAACACTGTCTTTTGAAAAATATTTGAATGCTTTGTTTGGTAAAAACAATTTGAGAATCCTACTGTTAAAACTAATACATAATGTGTGTGAATGGATGTTTGGTGGAGAGGGTGTATTGTTTTGTAGTGTGACCATTGGGTAGAATTGTTTATTACTTAGCAGTAGATTGGCATAAAAAATTGAAGCAAAATAACAGTTCTTATCAATGGACTTTGTTTTTTTTTTCATAGCCTATTATCTGACATTCCATCAAAGAAATTAATTTTGGATTTTACTGAAAATATATTTTCATCACCTAATAAAAAATACATTTGCCAACGTAATGAAGAAAATGTGCATTGCTCTCAACAAGGCCATTTCACTTCAAGTCTGCTCAAAACAACTAAAGAAGATAGATTACCATCAGCAAATCAAGGTTCACCTTTTAAATCTTGTTTGTCTACTGTATCCTTTTACAACAAAAATACTAGTAAGTGTTACCTCAATCCATTGGAGAGAAAGATGATAAAAGAGAGTAGATCCATTTGTCTAAAAACTAATAATGAAGATACATCTTTTCCCAGTGTGACAGAAAAAAAGCAAGAAAAACCAATCTGCTCCAAGAAGATGAAGAAAAAACCACAGAAGAGTTTAACTGCTAAGTGTCAACCAAGTTATAAGTGCAACAAGCCTGTATCAAAGAATTCTAAAAATTCCAAGCAAAATCGAGTGGCCTACAAACCAATTGTAGAGAAAGAGAATAGTTGTTATTCAGCTGAAAATAATTTAAATGCTCCTCGAGTTCTAAGCCAAAAAGTCAAACCACAAGTAACACTCCAGGGTGGAGCAGCATTTTTTGTTAGGAAAAAATCCTCTCTTAGAAAATTGTCTCTGGAAAACAAGCCATTACTGGGACTCAACCAAGAGAATAAATCAGAAGTGATTAAAGATTCTGATGTAGAGACTGTTAATGAAAGAAAAAGTTTTGAGACAAGGCAAGTGCCAAAGTGCTTGTTGCTGGAAAAGGAACTGAACATTGAGCTGCTGGGTATAAGAAATAAAAATGAAGAGAAATTAATAAAGGTAAAGAAAACTAAACATTTTAAAAACTAACAAAACTATATACATATAACAAAACTTCAGTATACATTCTATATATGTAACATAATTGAACAAAATGTTATTTTCTTTGCAGTCTGGAGGACTGCTTTTATGAAACCAAATAGTATAGTTTAATCACTAAAGAATTTAGAGGCAGGATGGAAAGATAGGACATTTCTCCCTTTTTGGCTTAAGGAAGCCTACCAACATTTCCTTGGCATTAAGGTATACATTTTATTAAATTTCCTCATGATGAAACTAAAGTCCAGAGAAGCTTAACATCTTTTATTTGATGGTGTTTTTAGAAAGTAGAAATAACAAAATTCATGTAGTAGGTTTCCAGAGTATGAGCATATGGTTTTTGTTTTAGCTTATTATTTAAAGTACTAGATTCTAGAAAATTTAGAGATCACAGAAGATGATCTCTTGGAGATGATCACTGTTAACATATAGCTAGTTGGATTTTTTTTTATTTTATGTAGTATGTTTTCATGGTTGCCATTCTATGCTTTTTGATCTTGCTCATAAATTTAACACAGCTAGCCCAGACTAGTGTTGTCTGATAGAAATAGAATACCAGCTGCATGTAATTTAAAATTTTTTATGGCCACATTAAAAAGTTTTTTTAAAAAATGTTTAGCCTAATATATATAGGTATGTGTATATATATTTTTTTAATATATTTTTATTGATTTATATATAGGTATGTGGATATATATATATATTTTTTTTAAATATATTTTTATTGATTTTAGAGAGGAAGGGAGAGGAAGAAAGGGATAGAAACATTAATGATGAGAGAATCATTGATTGGCTGCCTCCTGCACACCCACTTTTGGGGATCAAGCCCGCAACCCAGGCACCCTGATCTGGTTCATAGGTCGACGCTCAACCACTGAGCCACAACAGCCAGGCCAAAAACCTATATCTTGATGGGGGTTTTGAGTTTAAGTTACATAGGTATATAAGTTTACCAAAACTCATCAAACTGTATACTTTATATCTGTGCACTTCACTGTATATAAATAAAGTGCCTAAATTTTTAAGAATTGGGGGGACCGTTCAAACTAAAATTAATTCTCAATCCAGCAAAACAAAGTGGAGCACCCAGTCATCTCCTAGTTAGTATTCTCTCTATATCTGTTTGGTAGAGTGACATGACAGATTCTCTGGATGCTCTTTTCTGCTTTATTTTCTGAGCATCATTTTAAGGGGCTGGATATTGGATTCTATCTAGTTGTCATCAGTAGCTGCATCTTAAATTTGTGGAACTAGGCTCTCCTCTCTTAGGATTTTGCTAAATACCCACTACTAGTATTCATTTCTACTAGCTGGGGGTGAATCCTGCTTTCCTTATTGGGTTAAAACCTTTCACCAACTCATTATGGAGCCCTACAAAATGGCAAATTGATGGATTGTCCCATCTCTACTGTGATATTATGGTCTTGTAAAGCAGTTCTACTTTAAGCAAAAGGTTTTTTTCCTTTTCCCCAAACTATATATTTTCTAAGTCTCACCAAACTATAGTGTTAGTAAAATTTGTCAGAATTTTTTTCTAATTTGCTTTTTCCACTTCCTAGCTCCTGCCCAAAAAGTGGACTTAGAAGCCTCCCCAACTACTCCAGAATGTTCTTTTTCTTTCGTTTGCTGCCTGTTTTTAAACCTTATGACAAAAGGTCCCTTTCCAGTTTGGTGGCTACTGGGGAAATTTGCCATTTTCACTAATTTTTGTTTTTGTTCAATTACAGAAAGGATGTTCAATAAGCTTAAGTCTGCCATCTTTTCCAGAATTATAATACATTTTTGATAGGATGACAAATTACAGACTTGTCTTTTAACTTTTTTTTTTTTAATTGATTTTAGAGAGAGAGAGGGAGAGAGAGAAACATCATTGAGAGAGAAAATATCAATTGGCTACCTCCTGCATGCCCCCAACCTGGGCATGTGCTCTGACTGGGAATCCAACCGGCAACCTCTCAGGGCATGGAATGATGCTCAACTAACTGAGCCACACCGGCCCAGGCCACACTGTCTTTTAAAAGGTTATGTAGCCCTGACCGGTTTGGCTCAGTGGATGGAGCGTCGGCCTGCGGACCGAGGGGTCCCGGGTTCGGTTCCGGTCAGGGGCATGTACCTTGGTTGTGGGCATGTCCCCAGTGGGGGGTGTGCAGGAGGCAGCTGATTGATGTTCCGCTCTCATCGATGTTTCTGGCTCTCTATCCCTCTCCCTTTCTTGCTGTAAAAAATCAATAAAATATAAAAAAAATAATAAAATAAATAAATAAAAGGTTATGTACACTTAGTAAGTATACAGGAAATTCTCCTTAAAATAGGATGAAAATTGAGAATTCAAAATCATGTTATAAAGTAATTCATAATAAACTAGATATTTTGTTTTAAAAACATCTATTGGAATTCATTCAATAAGTGGAAAATGATTAAGAATTACAAGTTTTCTTAAATTTTACCTATTCATTAGCTCCAGGATTCATCAAGTGGAGTAGTTTCTTCAAGGGAGAATAAACCTGAAGAAAATAAGTGTTATTCTTCAGGAGATTCTCACAGTGAAAACAAGGCAGGTAAGAGAAAACGTCTCTTCTCAAAATGAGTTTATTAACTAATGATAATACTTCATTACATGTATCAATATAAAATCATATACAATAATGTTTTGGTTTTTTATATATATATCAGTATGTGTGCCTGCGTTTGTATCTTTGTGTTTATTTTGGTGACACTATTTTGTGTGATAAGCAATGCAGTGCATTTTGTTTGGGGGTTTGTTTGTTTTGTTTTCTAATGCAGTGCATTTTAAAAAGGAGGAGACAAGAAGGCCTTAAGACTGGAACTTAAGACAAAATATTGATGTTTAATTGTTCTATGGCAGGGGTGGGCAACCCCTGGCACGCATGCCAAACATGGCACGCCAGTAACTTTTGCTGGCACGTGAAACCCTCTCTTATAATTTTCCATTTACAGTTTTTTTCTTAATATCGACTTTTTTATTTTTCAGATAAATTCAGTGTAGGTGCATCTTAGATAAATAAATAATTTTACATAACATGTATACATTAAAAAATAAATGTATTTTTCATCATCATATACTGTGTTTTTGTCGCTTGAATGAATTTTATTATTTCTTCAAGGTTCTTCACATACGTACACCGTAAGAGATATCAAGTAGGCGTAACATTCTCAAAAAATTAGGGTTGGCACGCAGAAGAATTTTGAGTCAGAGATTTTGCTGGTTTTGGCACACACTCACAAAAAGGTTGCCCACCCCTGGTCTATGGGATGTGGCCAAGTTACTTTAAACAATCTAGAGCTAGGTGTTCTCATACCTACCCTACCTATCTTTTACCCTATTAAATAATAGGAAAGACTAAAAACAATTTATGTTATAGATTTGATCAAAGCCCAGATATAAGTGGAATTTACTAAGCCATGGAAAAGACACTGAATCGAGCATCAGGAACCTTGAGATTTTGTCTAAATCTGCCACTAATTAACTGTGTGATCTAGAGAAGAGATTTCTAAAGAAAGGGGTTAGTCGTAATTTGTAAATTCCTCTTCATTCTGAAATTCTGTTATTAACTTATGGTGTCATTGTTCAATTAAATAGTGTTTACTAAACTATGAATTTATAGAGGTTAATTAACATTCTATTTACAGATTCTTGATAACTTTACTTCATTGGTTATATCTACAAATTTGGGGAATTAAATTCTAGGAGTAGACATACTGACTATATGGTGAGAAACTAACTCATAGGAAGAAAACAAAAAAAATATAAAAACTAAAAGCATAATCTGGAACAATAACCCTTATAAGGATCTAATTTTATTTATATATAAACTTTAGGCCCGGTGCACGGATTCTTGCACCGGTGGAGTCCCTCAGCCTGGCCTGTGGGGATTGGGCTGAAACCAGCTCTCCAACATCCCCCGAGGGATCCTGGATTGTGAGAGGGCGCAGGCCAGGCTGAGGGACCCCACCTGTTCATGATCAGGGCCAGGGAAGGACTGCAGGAGGGCTCCAGGGTGTGTCTGGCCGTCACGCCCAGTCCCGATCAGCTGGACCCCAGCAGCAAGCTAACCTACCAGTCAGAGTGTCTACCCCCTGTTGGTCAGTGTGCATCATAGCGACTGGTCGAATGGTGGAATGGTCAGACACTTAGCATATTAGGCTTTTATTATATAGGATATAATTTTATAAATACCTATTTCTATAAATATTTGTATATAATGATTGTTCATAATGGTAATAGCTAATATTACTGGATACTGAATATGTACCAGGCAGTGCTAAGTACTTAGTATGCATTATGTTTTACCACGGTTGTGTTATCACTGATACAATGGAACATGTAACAGAAAAATAATGGCTTTCTATTTACAGTAGTTATAAAATTTTTTGTGTTTATTTCCCATGTATATCTTTGTTGAACTGTCTATTCAGATCTTTTTCCATTTTGAATTGGACTATTTTCTTATTGTTGAGTTGTAAGAGGTTTTTTTTTGTATTCTGGATACAAGTCCTCGATCAGAAATAGGATTTTCTCCCAGTCTGTGGCTTGTCCTTTCATTTTCTTAAATAATTTTTTGCAGAGCAAAATGTTTAAATTTTATAAATTCCAACTTAATTTTTCTTTCATCTATTGTGTTTTTGTGTAAAAACTTAGCACTAAACCCAGGTTCATGCAGATTTTTCTCTTATGTTTTCTTCTAGAAGTTTTATAGTTTCACATTTTACATTTAAATAGGTGATCCATTTTGAGCATGGGTATACTATACTAGTACAGTGGGGCCTTGACTTACAAGTTTAATTCATTCCAAGACCGAGCTCGTTAACTCAAATTACTCTGTCAACTCAAAGCAAAAAATCGGCCAAGAGACAGCTGGTATCTCAAAAAACTCGTTAGTCGGGACACTCGTAAGTCAAGGCCCCACTGTATATGTAAGTATAGTCATTCTTTTGCATATGGATGTTCAATTGTTCCAGCATTTGTTGACGATCCTTTCTCCATTAAAGTACCTTTGTCTTTTTGTAAGAAATCAGTTGATTTTATTTGCATAGGTCTGTTTTTAGGCTCTCTATTTTGTTCCATTGATCTATTTGTCTATCTTTTTGCCAATATCATACTGTCTTGATTGCTCTTACATCTTAACTTTAAGTAATGTATTTTGGTTTTATAAGCCTTTAAAATCTTAAGATATAAAGCTTTGCGTTTATTTTGTAATACAAATTATTGTCAACTTTTCCTTCTACCAGTTTCGTCTGAATCCATTGTCTATCCCATCTTCAGTGCGTCTTCAGTCAATACAAAAAGGTAGGAATTGTTTTTATTTTAATGTTCTATGAGTATTCAATTACTAAAGGCCTGGTGCACAAATTCATGCATGGGTGGGGTCAGGCCTGCCCTCCCCGGGCTGGTTGGCCGCCACAGTGTGCGTCATAGCAACTAGTCCTTCCAGTTGTTCTGTCGTTCCAGTCGCTTGGCTTTTATATATATAGATGAGTTCTATGGATCTCTTTTTTTTTTCTTGTACTATTTAATTTGGAGAGCAATTTTTCCTTTTCCACTAAGGAGAAATTAAGGATAGAGATGAAATCATATCTTTTCATAGAAACTTCCTAAGAACCTGAGTTGAGAGAAGAAAAAAGATTTTTATGAGCTTGAGAGAAGAGAAAGGTCTTTATAATTGCTAACACTTTTATGTATAACCTGGCCCATAATAAGCAGTTTATATCCATTATCTCACTTAGTCCTCACAACAACCTAGAAGGAAGATAGCATTATCAATTCCATTTTTAGCTGAGGAAACTTAGTCATTCAGCCACAGTTACACAGCTATTAGGTGGCAGAGCCAGGACTAGAATCCACATCTGAATCAAAGTCCTTTAGGCTATATTGCCTTCCCTGGGTGATACTATATTAGTAATGGTTAATGTTTAATGAGCATCTACAACCTTATGATGTAGGTACCATTATTATCTCTGTTTTATAGATGAGAAACTCAGGCAAGAGGAGTAAGTAATTTGCAGCAGCTTAATAAATTCCAGCTGAAGCCCTATCCTGGTCAAAGCTGAGTGGGATGTGGGGAGGCATGGATAGATGTGAGCATGGTAGGTGGAAAGTGCTAGAAAAGAAGTTTGTTATGGTCTGAACATCTTGCTAAGAAGCTTTGGTACTTCTCTTCCCATTTGATGATAAATAACTACAGGTATTGAGAAAGGCACTTCCTAGCTAAGTTCTCCTATCCTTAGGGGTTCCTCACCTGAGAGATTGAGTTGGGTGGACAGCTTTCCCTCTTCAAAGGCCATAGTCCTATTTTTTTCACCTTCCCTTTTCTCAACTATGTCTTCCTTCGTGACTGTTTCTTAAGCGCTGAAATCTATCACAATTAGCTGATAAAGGTGTGTAAACTAATTTAATCTGGCATAGGGAGATATTAGGATACTATTGGTTGAGTCATTTGAAATAGCTCTTTATGTAGGACCCAAAAGGTCAAATATCATCAGTTTCTTGTGGTTTAATCTATTACTTTAGGTAGACTACAGATTCTCTGGTTCACAGTTTCACATTCATTTTTGTTTGTTTATTCCTTTATTTGGTGAACACTTACAGAGTACTATGTGATATTGAACTATACTGAGTTTTTAGAGCTGTGAAGATAAATAGTACATGGTCCTGCTACGATTAGGGGAGGATAGGCATTTAAATGAGCACATATAATAAAGTGTTAAAATTGCTAAGATAGAAGTAAAGAGATTGCGGTCATGCATGCTGGGATGGGAAACGCTGAGTCACCTTAGCAAAGGTTGCATAAAGAAGAGGGTGTCAACAGCCTAGCTGAGTGTTTTCTATATTACAGGTATTTAACATTAATAGCTTGTCAACTAGTTTAAGGGCATTATATCCAGCATTTAAATGGAATAATGCAGCTCTCATAGTGTACTTAGTGAAACATTTTTTTAGTTGTGTGTCTATTGGTCATGATGTAAAATATAATTCTTACAATAGGTTTGTGAAGTCACTGTGAAAGCCATTCTAATACAATGATCACAAAACAGTTTGGCTTAGCTTAAAGCATTAGACATTTTTTTCCCCAGTGTTTCCTTATCAGGTTTTTTTTTCTGTTTGAATCTCTTGCTTTAGGCACTTGGTTTGTTTCTTTGCCTATTTTCTCTTACCTCTACTTTAAGGCAAGGGTTACGAACTCAAATGCCTGCAGAGCCAGCCAGGCTGGGTGGAGACTGGAGCCAACTGGAGCATGTGCTGTGTAGATTGATCTAGTAGGTTCTTTGAAGAAATAGAGGTCTAGAGAGAGATCTTATAAGTGTCTCTTACAATGCTGGAAATATATATTTTCAAGTGAAACCTCTAGATTTTTAAAATATTGGTAGCTCATCCAAAGCTTTCAACACCATGGGAGTCATTCAAAACATATCTGCTAGCTGACTTTAGCCTGGGGCGGGGGCTTCAATCTGCAACCTCTAACATTGTTTCCTAATGGGAAAAAGTTTCCTCAACATCTAGGAATTTGAGAACAAGTGCATGTATTAGCCTCAACCACTGCCCAAGTAAAAAGATGTTTATATGCTGATGGCTAACTTCCTGTGGACCTACCTGTAAGCTTTAATATTAGAGCATACTTATTTGTGTGGTATTCCAGGAATTTCTATAGACCTACATGATTAAATATCCTAAGGCTTGATAAAGCAAACAAAAGATTATTTTTTACAAGTGAAATCAAGTTACTAAGGGATCCTGCATATGTGCATCTGATACAATAGATGAAAGTCCCTTGTGCTTGTAGTTATAAGATGAGGATTTGAGTTCCCACCATTCTTTACTAGTTACTTTACCCTGAGTAAATTACCAGTCCTCTGAGTGGTTCCGAGGTTTCTCATTGTTTCTGGTATTATTACTTTATCAAGTTATTGTCTATAAAAAGCACTAAAAATTGTCAGGTGCTCTGCAGATTAAATAATGTTTATCAACTTTCTGTTTTAAGATCTCTAGTTGGAGAACAGTCTTCTGTGGCATCCATCACACCTACTAACTTTTTGAAACAGACCAATACACAGAAAAGTATTAATGCCAGAGATGCAAACAAAGAAATGAAAAACCAGCTCATCATTGTGAGTAGATTCAAAACAAAGCCCCTCGTGTACGTGGCTCTCACATATAGAACCTGTTGTCTTAGCATAGTTAATATGGGTTATAGATATTCTGAGTTTGTAAATGCCAGCTTTGTTGTAGTGGCAGCACTTAAAGCTACTCAAGTATATTTTCAAATGGATAGTGTTGGGCGAAGCTAGTAATTTAGCAGAATGCTGATGAATGAGTTGTCTTCAGATTAGGAAGATTATTGTTGATGAGCAAAAGATTTAATGAAAATAGCTACATTGTATTAGACCTGGATTTGGCAAATTGTGACCATGGTCCAAATCTGGACCATGGCCTTTGAGCTTAAAATGGCTTTTACATTTTTAAAAGGTTGGGGAAAGGAAAAGAATATGTGACAAATCATGTGTGCTTTGTAAAGCGTAAAATATTTACTATCTGGTTCTTTGCAAAAAAGTTTGCCAGCTCCTGTATTAGACTTTTCAGAACCTAGTATTTTCAGTAGCATTAAGCAAGGCCTTATTAGATAGAATGCAGATTCATTAATGAGCCATGACATTGAATATTCCTGACTTCCCTATATATTTGTTAATTTATCTGTGCTTTCCCTTAACTATTATGTATTATATTTATTTTTATCAACTCCTGGGGCAAAGGATTTTTATATTCCTAAACACTTAAGGAAAAAAATACATAATGAATGTACAAGTCCTAAAATTTTTGCCCTTCCTCTTTGAAATAAGGCTTTTAGGTCCCTATTTAAGAGCTTAATAAAGAAGTTTCCCTTTATCTTAGCTATAAATTTTATGATTTAATCTTTTACTTCTTAGAACTATGGATCTATCTAGCTAAAGAATCTTGAGGTTTTTTTAATTCTTTTTTTTTTCTTTTGTTTGAATCTTGATTTTAAAAAATATATATTTTTATTGATTTCAGAGAGGAAGGAAATGGGAGGAAGAGAGAGAAACATCAATGATGAGAGAGAATCATTGATCATCTGCCTCCTGCACGCCCCGCACTGGTGTTCGAGCCTGCATTCCAGGCATGTACCCTGACCAGGAATCAACCGTGATCTCCTGGTTCATAGGTTGATGCTCAACCACTGAGCCACGCCAGCCGGGAGATTTTTTTTTTTCACACTGTCCATTCCAAGAGATAATTCCATTTCTTTTCTTAATTTACTACAGCCCAGTGCACATATTTGTGCACCTTGAAATGAACTGTGGGTGGTGAGGCTGTGGTGGGCACAGGGGCAGGTTTTGGCCCATCCTCTGTGCCCTAGCCCGGCCCCTCCCACCACGGCCCCTGGTCCCGTCTGCCAGCAGCCCCCTCCGCTCATACCCTCTGACGGCGCAGAGAGCAATTGGGGTCAGCGCCATCAGCGGGTGCAAGTGGCGGCTGCTGGCCCCGATCGCGCCTCAGGAGCAGGGGATGGTGGAGAAGCCCTAAGGGGCAATCAGGGCCAGGAGCCATTGCTCACACCCGCTGACGGCACCAAGCAATCAGAGCCGGCGCCAGGCTCGCCCTGATGACAGCGACCAGCACCCCGCCTTGGTCTGGCGACCCCGCTCACTTGATCCACCATCCCACCATGGCCAACACCCACCATGTTCCAAGCTCTGCCGCCTGCTGCTGACGCCCACCATGTTCCACATGCGCCCCCTGGTGGTCAGTGCACGTCATAGTGACCGATTTTTCAGTTGTTCCGCTGTTTGCTCTATTTGCATATTAGGGTTTTATATATATAGATTGCATTTTAAGGTCTTTTTCATTTTGTTTGGTGGGAGTGAGGAGGATATTATAACCAAACTTTCACTTAGTATTTCACTTGTGCAAGCATAAAAGAAAAATAAGGGAAAAATTGAATGAGTGATTACATGTATTAAACGTAGATCTATTTGTGATATGTTTAGATGTGGCCTCCCCCTTCATTAACAGGACGCAGGTCAGAAACATTTTGGAGCCACCATGTGTAAGTCCTGTGGCATGATCTATAGTGCCTCCAACCCTGAAGATGAACTGCAGCATGTTCAGCATCACCACAGATTTCTGGAGGGAATCAAATACACAGTAGGTCAAAAAATAGTCTTTCAATTTGTTCTAAAAGTAAAAGTGCTTTAAAAGATATATATATATCTTTTTTTGCTTAAATATTGAAACAGCTATATATCCATAAATATTTCATCAACTGCAGTTTTGTTGTTCTTAATATTTGAGGCTGACAGTATTTAAAAGTTAACTTTTTTTTTTTTAAAGTGCCATTTTTAACTATCCTACTATAAGAGAAGTGTTGTTCTAGGTTAAGTGAATACCCTGTATTCTTATCTCTAGCTTTCTGAACAGGGCTGAACAGTCAACAAAATTAAAAGACTTGAGGATCGTCGTCCCACTCCCCACCACCACCACCACCATTTTAATTTCTTCTTTATAGATAACCTTAGAAAACAGCTTTTTTATGACTTATCCAGGATTTTTCTTTTCTGAGAGAAGTTTCTTTATCAAGCAACTTTCTAGTCCAAATACATCCTATTTTGGGCCTTATCTCTATGATTGATCCTGCTACTCAAATCATCCTTCCCTCCACCACCACCCCCCCCCCCCCCCCGGTTTTTATTGCTGTAGTTCATACCTTCATAATATTTTTAGCCTGGTTTATTATCCTCCCCCTCCCCCACTTTCCCACTCCTAATAATTTATTCTTTTCCAAGTTAGTAGGTATGATGGATCCTACACATTCTATGAGGAGCACTTATTTGACTTTGGCTTGTTTCATAATAGATTACGTATATACATATCTCCCAGTAGGATGTCAGCCCCTTGAGAACAAGCACTTTGTTTGGGGCATCTTTTATTTCCCTTCCCCCGTTTTTTTTTGTTAGATTTTGTTCTTTCTTTTAAAATATCATTTATTCTTCTTTTTGTCTTCTCCAGGGCTGGAAAAGAGAACGTGTAGTAGCAGAGTTTTGGGATGGGAAAATTGTGTTGGTCCTGCCACATGATCCAAGTTATGCTATCAAAAAGGTATGGAACATTAGCTTTTTAATTGTTCTCCCATTTCCTCCATTTCCCCCACCAAGAAATCACATATGTTGAAGTATGAACTACTTTTGTTGATAGATAATCCACTTTGGTACACATGTAAGGATGATTTTCATACTAGTTCATACAAAACTAGCCTCAGAATTACAAGTAAAGGAATGGCAGTTGGAGATTAAAGACAATAGCGTTAGCCCTAACCAGTTTGATTCAGTGGATATTATGTCAGCCCGCAGATTGAAGGGTCCTGTGTTTGATTCCAGTCAAGGGCACATAACTCGGTTGCAGGCTCATCCCTGACCCTTGTCTGGGTGAGTGCGGAGGCAACCAATGGATGACACATCGATGTTTCTCTCTGTCTTGCCTCCTCCCTTCCACTGTCTAAAAATCAATGGAAAAATATCCTCGGGTGAAGACAACAACAAAAAAAGACAACTTTACCTTTATCTTCCACTTGTGAAAAACATAAACTTATTGAGAGATGAATGGCCCCAGAGTCTGTTTCTTATGTTAGTTTTGCCTCTGTTTCTTGGGCTAGATGTTTAGCCCCAGTGAACAATGAATAAAACTGAAACAAAATCTGTTTTGGCACTTCCTACTTTTTCTCCCTCCCAGGAGTCTGGATTTCTTTCTCCTGAAAGTGATCTTTAAAATAGGTTCTTAGAAACCTGTTGTTTCCAAAGTGGCAGATACATGCATCAATAATGAAATGATTGGGGGGGTGGGGGTTTATAAATTTAGGAAATAGAGATAAAATAGGCTAAAATGATAGTAATCATAAATTTTGTATATATAATTACATATCGTTTCAAGTATAATTTTTAAAACATATTCACCTCTTTTGATTTTTTATGTCATTAGGCAGAAGAAGTGCAAGAACTTGTCGATAATGAGTTGGGCTTTCAGCAAGTTGTTCCCAGATGTCCAAACAAAACCAAAACATTTCTCTTTATATCTGATGAAAAGAAAGTAGTTGGGTGTTTAATTGCAGAGCCCATCCAACAGGTATGTTATAAGTCTTTTAAATTATTGGCATAATTTGTGACCAAAATAAAGTAGTTAGGAAAAGCCTCAATAAGTCTCAAGCATTTAAGACTACTACCATAAATAACATTTTTTCCTACTAAAACATTTTTGACCATATGAATAATTAAAGTTATTTATTTCTGTTAATATTTGATATTTTGCTATATATAAACAGGGTAAGTCAATCTTATGTTCATGTAGTCATTTCTATACCCGGCCTTTAAACAATGGTGATTCAGAGCCCAGTTATTGAATATTGGCTTATTGCAAAAGTCATGATTTGTCCCTTAACTAGAATCTACTTTAGGTACTAATTAGCAATGTTCTAGAAAAGGTGTTGGCAAACTTGCCTGTAGGCCAAATATGGCTGCCACCTACTTTTATAAATAAAGTTTTATTGGAACATAACCATGCTCATTCATTTCTATATTATCTGTGGTTGCTTTTTTGCTACAATGGCAGGGTAGAATGGGTGCAAAGAGCCTAAAATATAATTTGGCCCCTCACAGGAAAAAGTTGTCAACCCTTATTCTATAACTAGAGGCCTAGTGCACAAAATTTGTGCATGGGTACAGTCCCTAGGCCTGGCCTGTGATCAGAGCCATATTCTCCAGCTGCCGGCAGGCGATCAGAACCTGCCAGCCAGGGGAAGGAACCGAAAGGTTGGCTGGCAGGCCCCCATTGGGTGATCAGGGCCTACAGGCTGAGGGCAGCTCCTGCATTGAGCGTCTGCCCCCTGGTGGTCAGGGTGTGTCATAGCGACCGGTTGTTCCGCCGTTTGGTCAATTTGCATATTACCCTTTTATCTACACTAATAAAAGAAAGATGCAAATTGACTGTGCCTTCGCAACGCCCACCAGCCAATCAGGAGTGAGCATGCAAATTAACCCAACAAAGATGGGTTAATTTGCATATGCAGGCGCTGAGCAGCCGGGCAGGACGCTTGCATCATCACCATGGCGATAACGCAGGCGTTCTGCACTGCCCCAGCTGCTCCTGGACTCTGGGCAGCGTGGGAAGGCGGAAAGGCGGCTCCAGGCCAGAGCAAAGGTGGTGCCAGCAGCCAGGGGAAGGCAGGCCCATTCCTGCACGAATCTTTGTGCATCGGGCCTCTAGTTATATAGAATAGAGAGAGTAGTTTTTGCCTACAAGGAGCTTACAGGGTAATCTTTAGCTAGAGATTTATAGTTGAAATGTGTTCTTACCTGACTGTATCATATTGCACACTTATGCCTCCTTCCTTTTAAAAATACTTATCTCAATACATCTTGAAATGAAACTGGCATAAATTTATCTAATACTTTCTGGTGGAGGGAAAAGCTGGGTATGGTTATAAAGAGGTAGCAAGAGGGAGAATTTGTGATGATGCAATACCTGTATTTTGAGTGTGGTGGTGGTTAAATGAATAATGATAGAAAGTAATGAGTGGTCATGAAAGTATACACATACATTATACCCGTGTTTTCTTGCTATGATTGTATCATAGTTATGGAACAGTTTCCTTGGGGAAAACTGTCCTAGTTTTCAACTTCCTGTGAATCTATAATTATTTCCAAATACAAAGTTTTCTTAAAAAACCTTACATGCCGCCCAGCTGGTGTGGTTCAGTGGTTGAGCATCAACCTATGAACCAGGAGGTCATGGTTCAATTCCTGGTCAGGGCACATGCCCGGGGTTGTGGGCTCCATCCCCAGTAGGTGGCATGCAGGAGACAGCTGATCAGTGTTTCTATTTCCTTCCCCTTTTCTCTCTGAAATCAATAAAAATATTTTTTAAAAAAATAAACCTTAGCTGCTAACCAAATTTCATAGTTAACATGTAAAAATCTCCTTTGTGTTACCAGTTTTTAAAATATCATATATACAGTTTAGGCTGGAGAGAATGAGAGAAGTGTATGTATTTTATGTACTAAAAGTCAGAGTCGGATTTTTTTACTTTTTTTTTTAATAAAAGAAGTTTCATAATGTTGTGTAATACACTGGCATGTTAGGAATAGCTCAATACCACTAGTAGTTTTTTCAAGCATTGTGTGGCTAAAAGAACAAGTATTCCATAAATATGAATGAATTTTAACATTTTTGGTGACGGTATAGGAAGGATAATTCTAAATTCTTCAGTTTTGTTTAAGGAATGGTTTTTAAAAAATAAATGTGAACTAATCTGTATTAACTCTAGATGCTTCAATATATCATTACAGGCCTTCCGTGTCCTGTCTGAACCAACTAGTCCAGAATCCCCAAACTCTAAAGAATGTCATAGGGCTTGGCAATGTTCAAATGTACCAGTACCTGCAGTCTGTGGAATAAGTAGGATCTGGGTCTTCAGATTTAAGAGAAGAAAGCGCATTGCAAGACGACTGGTAGATACACTCAGGTAAGAAATAAAATAAAATGGATTTAGACCCAGATTAGCTTTCCCAGAACCTTTTCTGGCTCATGACCCAAAGAGATGTTGATAAGACACCTCTGTATAAATTCTATCCAAGTCAGGCTAAGTAAGATAAGTGCTGGCAATGAAAAAAATATACTCAGTTTAGGCACATTCCAGGTCTAAAACATTCTAACCCAGTGCTTTCAAACTACCTGCAGTGAAGTTTGTTACAGACCAACACTTTAATAAAAGAAAATAAAGATGAATTGCTAGAATATTAAATAGAAAAACCAAAAATAAAGGAAAATGCCCTAATTTTATTCGATTCAACAGATGTAAAATTAACATTTCAATAAATATATTTAACATAGTTATATATAAAACAAAGAAAATTTTAAAAAGAAAAAATAAAATAAAACGAAGAAAATAAAGGTTTAAAAAAAGAATTACAGGGGTCAACCTGAGGAGGGGCAGTGAAGGATTAAAGAAAACAGACAAGAGAATACATTTGGGGCCAGGTAGGATCACTGTGCCTAGATGAGGAAACAGTGACAGCCTGTAAGCCGAAGCTTTATTTTATAGTCAGAGCACACAAAGCAAAACAAGGGCAAGATGTTTACAATGTTCTTGTGAATTTCAAATCTGCTTCTTTCCTGTTGTTGCCATTCTCTGAACTCTTTCAAGCCTTGTTTTGACAGCACTTGCTGCACACACTCCCCCTACCCTCTGGGCAGCCCACATCCCTTAGCTACCCTGGACTTCAGGGTCGGACTATAGGTCAAGCTTACAACCATAGCCTTTTGGCTATAATTGTGCTGGGAGGGCTTGGCCCTCCAAGCTGGGACTTGTATGTGGCTTTGCCACAAGTCAGTCTGAGGCTTGAACCTGTCCAAATGCTGTAGCCGCTCTCCACATTGTACATGTCCATTGATAGTGTGTAAGTAATTCTTACTGTAACTCATAAGTATAACTAAATGTAAAAGCAAATTAGTAAGACAACCCACAGAATGGGAGAAAATATTTGCAAATAATTTACCTAATAAGGGTCTATTACATCCAGAATAAAAGAACTCCTTTAATCCTATATAATAAAAGGCTAATATGCAAATTAACCAAAGGGCAGAACAACTGGTCGCTATAACCAAAAGGCGGAACAACTGACCTCCAGAAGGCAGATGCTCAATGCAGGAGCTGCCCCTTGGTGGTCAGTGGGAGAGCACCGCTCAGCCAGAAGCCAGGCTCATGGCTGGCAAGTGCAGCAGCGGTGGCAGGAGCTTCTCCCACCTCTGCAGCAGTGCTAAGGACCCTCGGGATGTCGCTGACGGGGGATGTCTGCCTGATGCGGG
>NW_005871049.1:38952091-38954434 GCF_000147115.1 Myotis lucifugus | reverse complement strand
ATCGACCCCCCCCCCCCACCTCCCAGTGCACCAATGTCATGCACCGGGCCTCTAGTACAATAATAAAAAGACATAACCCAATTTAAAAATGGGCATGATTTCAATAGACATTTCTTCAAAGAAATACAAATGGCTGATAAACACATGAAAATATGCTCAACATCATTAGCTGTAAGTGTTGGTGAGGATTTGGAGGAAATTGGAATCTTTGTACTTTGCTATAGGAATGTAAAATGGTGCAGCAGCTGTGGAATGCAGTCTAGCAGTTTCTCAGAAATAAACTGTTACCATATGACCCAGCAATTGTACAAATAGCTATATATGCAAAAGAAAGGATAAGTCCACACAAAAACTGGTATATGAGTGTTCATAACAGCATTATTCTTAGTAGCCACAAAAGCAAACAACCCAGTTCATGATTAATGGATAAATATAATGTGTTATATCCATACAGTAATATAGTAAGACTAGAGGCCCGATGCACGAAATTCATGCAAGGGGCTCAGCTCTCACAGCCCCTGCTGCCTCGGCTTCGTCCAGACAGTAGTCTGGACAGTCGTTCTGCTCTTCAGTCTAATTAGCATATTAGCTCTTTATTATATAGGATATTATTTAGCCACAAAAAGAAATGGAGTACAAGACATACTACAATATGGATGAACCTTGAAAACATTATGCTAACTGAAATAAGTCAGTCATAAGAGTCCCCATATTTTATGACTTCACTTAAAGAAAATATCCAGAATAGGCAAATTCATTGATAGAAAGTAGATTGGTAGTTTCCAGGCACTGAGAGACAGGTGAATGGAGAGTGACTGCTAATGGGTACAGGGGTTTTTTGGGGGGGTAATGAAAGTGTTCTGGAATTAGATATTGGTGATGGTTGCAGTTTTGTGACTATTACTAAAAAACAACTGAATTGTATACTTCAAAGGATTGAGTCTTATGGTATATGAATTATATCTCAAAACTAAATTAGTGACTCTCCATTTTAAACTTCGCTGTGTTAATACTGCATATTGATACTTAAAGTTTCTAATGTGACAAATGAGTTTATTTCTTGTTCACATTAATTTACCTAGTTTAGGTTGGATAAGTGAGCTTCACAACACTTCTGTCAACTTCTATACTTAATAACAGATTACAAACCAGTGACCACCTACACCTTAACCCAGGGGTCCTCAAACTTTTTAAACAGGGGCCCAGTTCACTGTCCCTCAGACTGTTGGAGGGCCGGACTATAGTTTTTAAAAAAACTATGAACAAATTCCTATGCACACTGCACATATCTTATTTTGAAGTAAAAAAACAAAATGGGAACAAATACAATATTTGTATTTGCATGTGGCCTGCGAGCCGTAGTTTGAGGACCCCTGCCTTAACCAAACCAAGAACCACACTTTGAGTAGCACTATTCTAGCCTTTTGAGTTACAGCACCAAAGACAACTGTGGGGATGCAATCTTTGGCCATAATCCTGCCCACCCATAAAGGGGAGCATTGAGGAAAAACTGGTGTCTATAGAGATTTTTATTGGGTAGTTAATTATGAAATACCTCTATTTTCTATACTTTATATTATGAGCTATATAAATTTGACATGAGAAATAGCAGTATCTGAGCTACTTCCAGCAGACAGTAGTCTAGTGCTTCTCAAACTTGAAAGTGCATATGAATCACCTGGGATCTTATTAAAATGCAGGTGTGGTTCAGTAGGTCAGGGTGGGGCCTGAGATTCTGCATTCCTAGTAAGCTCTCAGGTGATGCTGAATGTTGCTGGTCTATAGATCATACTTTGAGTACTAAGGCATCTCTAAGCAATAACAAATGAGAATTAAGTTGCCTTCAAAGGAAAAATAAACACATTCATTTGAGAACGTATCTGTCTTTTCTCACATATCTGAGTTGAAGGTACAAGTAACATAATTGACAGATCATCCTGTATATGAGGAGACTTAGGTTGAATTGTCTCTTGTCTATATAAGCAATCTATACTAATAAAAGGGTAATATACTAATTAGACCGGGAGACCTTCCGGATGTCCTTCAAGACAAAGCCATGGTGGTAGGGCCGAGGCAGAGGCGGTTAGGGGCGATCAGGCCAAGAGGGGGAGGGGCAGTTGGGGGGTGATCAGGGCTGGCGGGGGGGGGGGGGGCAGTTTGGGGGCAAACAAGCCCACTTGGGGGGGGGGGGGGTGGGGGAAAAAAAAGCCCCCTGGGGGGGGGGGGGGGGGTGGGGGGGGAAAAAAAAAAAAAAGGGGGGGATGTTTGGGGAGGAGAGCACAAAAAGGGGGGGGGGGGGGGGGTTGGGGGGGGGGGGGGGGGGGGGGGGGGTTTTTGGGGGGA
>NW_005871049.1:38904794-38951991 GCF_000147115.1 Myotis lucifugus | reverse complement strand
ATAGGAAAATTCGTTGGTGGCAAGCAGGCCACTGGGGGGGCAGTTGGGGACGAATAGGCCACTGGGGGTGGGGGGCAGTTGGGGGTGATCAGATCAGCAAGGGGGGGCAGTTGGGGGTGAGCAGGCCAGCGGGGGGGGGCAGTTGGGGGCAAGCAGGCTGGCAGGCAGAGTTGTTAGGGGCGATCAGGTAGGCGAGCGGTTAGGAGCCAGTGGTCCCAGATTGCGAGAAGGATGTCCAACTGCTGGTTTAGGGATCGGGCCTAAACGGGTAGTCGGACATCCCCCGAGGGGTCCCAGATTGGAGAGGGTGCAGGCCAGGTTGAGGGACATCCCCTCCCCCCCCCTGCACAAATTTCATGCACCGGGCCACTAGTATGTTTAAATAATCACAAGAGTAGAAAATTATTCCTAGTTATTTTACATAAGAATCACCTGAGGCTCAGATGGGATTATATAGTACAAACTTACATCAATGAGCTAGTATAAGTACAGAGTAAGGATTCAAACCTACAGATGTAATATTTTTCCTATAGCTGATATCACTAATAAAGACAATAAGAACTTTTAATCAAACCAATATTTTGCTTTGGACATTTAGCAATAAACTTTGTATTCAGTTATATAGTAAAGATACGAAAAGCTTGTATCTTAACTTCTAATTGAATCTAATTCTTTAATTTTTTACTTTGAAGTAATTTTAAACTTACAAGAGTAGCAGTAGTTAAAAAGAGCCCCCATATGCCTTTGCCCAGATTCAAGTTTTAACATTTGCTTTACGTTCTTTGTACTTTAGTGTATATTTCTTAGGAACAAGGATATTCTCTTACATAAGCACAGTTCAATGATCAAATTCGGGATATTTAATATGGCTGTAATGCTTCTGTCTAAAGTATAGTTCATATTTCAGTCTTGTCATTTGTCTCAAGTGTCCTTTATAGCATTTTTCCCCCTGTGCAGGATCGAATATTGCACTTAAGTCATCATATCTCTTTAGTTCTCATTTTCTTTAACCTGGAACAGTTTAGGCTTTCTTTGTCTTTTATGACATTGAAGAATTTGAAGAGCACAGGCCAGTTACTTTATAAACTATCCCTCAATTTTGTTGAATTCTTTCAACCATTTCATCTTATATTACTTTTAATCCTAATTGCGCTCTGGATCAAGGAGATTCCAAGTAAAAATGTGGGATAGTTTTTGCCTTCTTTTTCCCCCCAAAAATTTTGGTTGCCTCCCAAAATAAACTTTGGGAGAGAGAGAGTTTTTGCCTTCTTAAAGCTCTGAGTGTGTGGTGTAGTTGAAAAGAATATAGTATTGGTTATTGGTGATGGATTTCTTTAATTATCTATGGTTTTAATTATGTTTTTTTTTTCATTAATCACCACCTGAGGATATTTTTTCTATTGATTTTTATTTTTTTTATTGATTTCCAAGAGGGATAGGGAGAGATAGAAACATCAGTGATGAGAATAATCATTGATTGGTTGCCTCCTGCATGCCCCGCATAGGGGGCCGAGCCCACAACCCGGACATGTGCCCTACCAGGAATCAAACGATGACCTCCTGGTTTCCTAGGTTGGCAATCAACCACTGGGCCACACTGGCCAGGCTCTATTGATTTTTAGAGAGAGTGGGAAGGGAAAGACAGAGAGAAACGTCAATGTGTGTCAATTGGCTGTCTCCCCCACGTGCCCTGACCCGGGCTGGGGACAGAGCTTGCAACCGAGGTATGTGCCCTTGACTGGAATTGAACCCACGACCCTTTAGTCCAGGGGGCCGACACTAGCCATTTAGCCAAACTGGCTAGAGCTATTGATGGCTTTTAATTAGCAATATTACCTCTTATTAGTTGCTCATTCCTATGCATCATCAGTCAGCTGGTTGGTTTTTAGGACTCCCTTTACCTCAGCAGAATTTCTTCTGGACCTCAGCTTTCTCTGTGAAATAGGCTTCCATCTCTAAAATCTAAAGCATTAAGTCATTTTATCACTTAAAATGTGGATTTTAATTGAGTATTTAGTTAGATTGAATTTTTATATTTGGATTGATAAAATAAAGTGTGCTAAAGTTTAATCAAAATTTTAATTTGGTTCCATTGTTAAATTGTCTTTTCCTCTTTTTTCTCTTTCTTTTTTTTTTTTTAGGAATCGCTTCATGTTTGGCTGTTTTCTCAGCACTAATGAAATAGCATTTTCTGACCCAACACCAGATGGCAAGTTATTTGCAGCCAAGTACTGCAACACCCCTAATTTCCTTGTATACAATTTTAATAGTTAAAACCAATTCCAACTATAGAATAATTATTATATGGGTGAGTTAAGACAGTTTCTTATCATATAATAACTACTTAGCAAATGTCAAAATAAAAATACTGAACCGCATGCACACACACACAACCTGGCTGTTTTATTCCTTATGAATTGAAAAGTCAGGGATAGATTTCTTGAAAATTATCTGGAGATTCAAAGAAAGGAAAAACCTTTGGATGATGTATACTGACACACTCTGAATCCTTAATTATGAAACTTTGTAGATATAACTGGAAAATTACTTGCCCCTTACATAGGATCACTGACATGTTTTCCATAGAAATGTGACCACTTACATTTTATTAAGCACTTTTGAACCAGGATTATCTCATGCT
Organism: Myotis lucifugus; assembly: GCF_000147115.1. Taxonomy (NCBI): domain Eukaryota; kingdom Metazoa; phylum Chordata; class Mammalia; order Chiroptera; family Vespertilionidae; genus Myotis; species Myotis lucifugus. Next base: position 38,949,350 of record NW_005871049.1, on the reverse strand, counting down.
TAATCAGAAGCAAACAGGAAAATTTAAAGACAAATACTTTCCATGCTCAATTTTTAAAAGAAATTCCTGAATTCTGTACACAGAATTCTCACCTTATAGGTAGCAGCTTAGTTGAATATATTCAGAAAGTCTTTAAATTTCTAGTTTGTAATAGGGTAACATGGTAAAGAATAAGATTTTCATGTAGAACAGAATTCTATAGCTTAATGTTTCAATCTTTTTAAAAATCTTTACTCAAAAGAAATTCTCACCAGATTTCATTAAACTTAGTAATTGCACTACTGTCATTTAATTTTTGGTGTATGAATATGTTAATTGTGCTACTTATCTTTAGTGTACTTACTACTGCTAATTGAAATAATCAACAAAATGGATGCCCAATTGGGATTAGATGATTCATATTGTTACATTTAAAAATGTTTGCATGTCTAAAATACATCTTACTTGTTCTGAGATATATCTAACAAAATGTATAGTATCAGAACCAAGGTTAGTGAATAAATATATCTAGGTTGATGGGCCAGAGAACATGACATTATGTAGATACACCTAAATGTTTTAATCTCTCTAAAAATCAGTTTTCTAGTATAATTCTTGGGTACTTTGAAAAGCAAAGGATTATTCAGATTGTTGATTCTAAAAAACATTTAATTGCTATCTGGCAATAATACTCTAGGGAAGTAGTTTTCCAGGTTATAACTTTATGTAGAATATGTTCATTACATTCTTTTATTTGCCTGTAAATTAACATGGTTCCAAAATTTAAAGGCTTGGGTTCCAAAAAGAATGTGGAAGTGTTAAATGTGCGTAATTATGCAAACACCTTATTTTCTGCACTGCTGTTTTGTTTTAAATATTTTATTTAAAAATTTTTATTAACATTATTTGCTTGTTCAATGCTTTTATGATGCATCAATTAAAAAATTTTTTCAATATTTTGTCTATTCTCATATAATAGAATGTACTGATTTTCTTAAGTTATTTTTTGTGGCTATAAAAATAGTATATGTTCCCCTGGCCCAGTAGCTCAGTTGGTTAGAGCATTGCCTCAATATGCCAAGTTTGCGATTTTCCCCGGTCAGGGAACATACAAGAATCAACCAATGAACGCATAAATGAGTGGCACAACAAATTGATGTTTCTCTCTCCCCCTTCCTCTCTCTAAAATCAATAAGTAAAAAATTTTTAAGTACATGTTTTTACTTGTTTAAGTAAAAAATAACCCAATCATTGAAAATATATCTATCTACACAAAAACTGCACACAAATATTTATAGCAAGCTTATTCATAATTGTCAAAACTTAGAAGCAACCGAGATGTTCTTTAGTAGAACAAAGAGCTACATCCAGACAGTGGACTAAATTCGGCACTAAAAAGAAACCACAAAAAGGCATGGAGTAACCATAAGTGACTATTACCAAGTGAAAGAAGACAGTCTGAGGCTACGTTCTATATGATTCCAACTATATGACATTCTGGACAGGCAAAACTGTGGAGACAGTAAAAATATATGTGGTTGCCCTGGCCAGTTTGGCTCTGTAGAAAATCAAAATATATTTAAAAATATATATATCTATATGGCTGCCATGGGTTGGAGGAACATAGGATTTTTAGGCCAGTGAAAATATTGAAGTATACTGTTATATTGGTGGATAGATGCTTTTATACATTTGCCCAAGTTCAGAATGGATACCAAGAATGAACCCTAATTTGTCACTGTAGATTCATCAGTTTAAACAAATGTACCACTCTGGTTGGGGATGTTGATAATAGGGGAAGCTAGTCTTCCTCTTGCCCTCTTCAATTATTATATCATCTTCCTCAAATGTAACTACTTTTTTAAATCCTCACCCAAGAATTTGTTTTTATTGATTTTAGAGAGAGGAAGGGGGAGAGAGAGAAACATTGATTGGTTTTTTCCATTACATGTCCTGACCAGGAATCAAACCCGCAACCTTTTGGTATATGGGATTCTCCAACCAACTGAGCCACCCAGTCAGGGCATATAACTACCTTTGGATTACTAACTCTTTAGTCTCTTTTTGAATTTCATAGCAATTAAATCTTCATATATGTCAAAATACATTTATGTTATTACATTTAGGTGAATCTCACTTTTTTTACTATATATTATTCCACCCTACTTCACCCTACTTCGGGGCCGAGGCAGAGGCGGTTAGGGGTGATCCGGCCAGGAGGGGAGGGCAGATGGGGGCGAGTAGGCCAGCAGGGGGGACCAGTTGGGTGCAAGCAGGCCAGCAGGGGGGGCATTTGGGTGCAAGCAGGCCAGCAGGGGGGGCAGTTGGGGGCGAGCAGGCTGGCAGGCAGAGTGGTTAGGAGTGATCAGGCAGGCAGGCAGGTGAGCAGTTAGGAGCCAGCGGTCCCGCATTGCAAGAGGGATGTCCAACTGCCAGTTTGGGACATCCCCCAAGGGATCCCAGATTGGAGAGGGTGCAGGCCAGGCTGAGGGACAACCCCTCATGCACAAATTTCATGCACTAGGCCACTAGTACTAACAACTGGAGAAACTTCTAAACCTGGATTGGAGACTCGAAACAGGCGTGACCCTCCCAGCACCAAAATGATCACAGGCAAAACAAAAACTTTCCTTGAAATGTTTAAAGGCTGGACCCGGCCATGATGTTGAATTTACTGCCAGCTCTGAGTGATTTAAATGATTCAAGAATTGTTCTTTATCCATTAGATCATGTAATGAGTGGTAAGTCTGTAAGTACTGATGTGAAAGCAGGTAAAGAATTTTTGGGAACTCTAGGTAAGCTGATTGTGGAGGGAAATTACATGCCAGAACCTAAATTCAATACGGATGAAACCTCCTTATTCTGGAAAGGTCTTCCATCCAGAGGGCAAGATTCAAGGCTTTTAAGGACAGGGTAAGTCTTGCTTGGGGACAATGCTGTAGGCTACAAATGAAAACTCTGTGACCTGCAGTGAGAACCCCAGGGCTTTCAGCCTCTTTTCTAATATTTAAGACTATGAATCTTGATAAGCACATCTTTAGCCATACCCCACAAGTTTATATACATTTTTTTATTAAAAATATTTTCTAGCCCGGTCAGCGTCGCTCAGTGGTTGAGCGTCAACCTATGAACCCGAAGGTCACGGTTCGATTCCTGATCAGGGCACATGCCCGGGTTATGGGCTCAATCCCCAGTATGGGGCATGTAGGAGGCAGCCAATCAAGGATTCTCTCTCATCATTAATGTTTCTCTCTCCCTTACTCTCTGAAATCAATAAAAATATATTTTAAAAATATTTTCTAGAGACTGGGTTCTTAGGAACTAGTCATTCCTTCAGTACCAGTTCAGCTCTTAGGACTAGGCTTGGCTCTTTGGGGCTAGGCTCAACCCTTCAGGACTTGGCTAAGCCTTTGGGACTAGGTTGGGCTCTTTGGGGTAGGCTTGGTTCTTAGGCACTGGGTCATCTCTTTGGGACTAGAGTCAGGGCTTAGGGCTAGTCTCAGCTCTTTGGGGTTAGCTTGGCTTTTGGGGGCTACACTCGATTCTTCTGGCTAGGCTCAGCTCTCTTCAGAGCTATGGTTCACAGATAGAAATTACTGACCCAAGTCACCCTCATTTTACAGATTAACAAAATAAGGCCAAGAGAGGGAAAGAAATCTCACATTCATTCTGCAACTTTAATGACAACACTCAGATCAATGGGAGTATAAAATAGATAATACACCTTCTGGTTAACTAAAGTGTCCTTTATTCTATATCATCCTATTAGTTTTATTATTTTTACACCAGAGCTCTAAAATGCTTAAGAGCTAGATTAGTAAACAAAAAATAGAAAAGGATCTCAGTACAGAAATACATTTAATAAATGAAAGCAAACACCAAAGATCTGAGGAGAACCAAGAGGACAAGACGAGCCTTAACCGACAATGTTTGGAAATACCCAAGGAGCTACTGTGCCATATTCTCTCAGCTTCCAATGACTATTTAATAAGCATATCAGCCAAGAAAGACCAGCATAGTTTTATGTTTTAATAGATAATCAAACTTCTGTACTTCAAAGTGCTAATTTAAATTGATCCATTTAAGTAGAGAATATTCAAGGAAGATCACTAATAAAAGTATTGGTTCCCCTACCCAAATTAATGTTAGACATAGGAGTTTTAAATGGGCAGAGGATCAAAATAGACACAGCTAGACTCACCAAGAGGTAAGGAGCTGCTATGAACAAATTTCTAAATCTCTATGAACAAATTTCAATACTTGTTCCTTAAGCCTAAAAGTTTTTTAAGTTTCATAGAAAACCCACTACGATATTAAATACTAATAAGTATACATGAAATACCTTTATAATACAAAGTTTTTCAAATGTTAAGGTGCTATGGTTCTAAAATAGGCCACTTTCAAACAGTCTAATAACTATGGATTCTCACAGTAACTACATAAATGTATTACAGTAAAGAGAACAGTTATATATATGAGCCCTACTTGAAACTCAGGTAGTTGTGAATATGAGATCACTGGACATGTATTTCCAAAGCCTCAACAATGTGCGCAGCCGAAGGACGGTCTTTAGGGTCTTCATTAGTGCACACAGAGAAGAGCTCGATTACTTTCTGGTAGGTCTCATCCAGTTCTTCCATATTAAGAGGTGGCCTCGTTCCCAAAGCTGCATAGTATGCTTCATCATCGAAGTCACTTTCATCAAAAGTTTTATCTGTTCATGAGAAAGTATGAAACAAATAAAATCACTTTAAATCATGGAAAAACTTATCGACTGCTCACTCACCCTTCTGAAACATCATCCAGCTTGCTTTTCATTATACCAGTCTCTTCCATTGTCCTGCCATGGTGTAGATTAGCTATTGTCATGCATTTGTTACATGGATTTAGTCTATGATCATCAACCCTTACTATAATAGCTTTCTAATCTTCTCAGGCAAAGAGAGTTTTTAAGGTAACTTTTTGCTCCTCTGAATTTTCTCAATTTACCTCTGTTCTGAATTAATCTACATCTCATTTGTATGAAATTAAACCAAGATGATACCAAATTAGTCAACAATAATATAATCTATAACTCATGCAACTAAATCAAACACCTTGTTCTTTTTAAAATTAACTTAATAGAAAAATAAAAATGTAACTTTATAAACTAATCTTATTTCAAACCAAAGAGATTGGGTTTTACATTAAAAATATGTAGTTATACCTTCATCATAATCATCATCATCTGCAAGAGTAATGTGTGGAATACACAGAGTCATCATTTCCCACAGAGTAAGGCCAAAGGCAAATATGTCTGCTTTGTCAGTAATAATACCATTCTCCTCCAAAGCTTCCTTGGGTTTCCAAGGCTCAGTGCCAATGTAACAGGCCTCAGGGTCAGTTACTGAAACAAGCAAAACACAGGTAGAACTGTCATAAGGGCCAGCACAAGAACTCACTGAGAAAGGCAAACAACGACCACCAAAATGGGCAAATGATTTGACAGGTGGTTTAAAGGTTATCAAGTCCAGCCAGTAAACATGGAAAAATACACTCAACCTCAATAATTAATACAAATTACTTTTTCTTTATCAGATTGATAAATATTTAAAAAGCTGGATAGTTGCCAAGGGTGTAGAGAATCAGCAATTCTTTTAGAAAGTGGTAAGAATATAAATAGATTGTGGATGTTAGTACAGACTCTAGAGCAAGATTGTCTTGCCTGGGTTCAAAGACACAAGCTCTGTAACCTTAAACATTTACTCTGTGCCTGTTTCTTCATTTTTCAAACTGCTATTATTAGGCTGAGAGAAATACCATTTCTATGTTTCTATGATTGCTAAATCAGGGAAAAGGGAAAGAGTCGAATCACATATTGGCTTTTGCTCAGGAAATGACTCAACTTCATAAAGGTTAAATAATGAAAATGTGTTCCTTTGTGTAGCTTTGTCCCTAACAAATCGCTTTTAATTTGTTGTTACATTCTCATTGTTTTCTAAATATTTTACAACTAGAATTTGATTTCTTCATTCAGCCTAGAATCAATTATAAGTATTTTAAATTTAAAAATTTGATTTTTTTTGTTTTTTTTTTTGTTTCCAACTATGTTACTAATATCTAGATGTATTTCACTAAGGACAATGAATGTCAAACATTAGGCTACTTCTACTTTTTGTAAACCAAGGGTTTTTTTATATCCTAACCAATATATATAATCAATTTTCTAATGCATAGATTGACCTTATCTACTCAATCTTTTAATTTTTTTTACATCTTAGTTTTATCTACTTCATGTATTAAGGATTAAGAAAATTACGTTAGAAAATCTTATTTTTATTCTTTTTAAAAAATTCTCCTTTTCTAAAGTTTCATATCTGTAGTACTTACTTAGACTGAGGGTTCATGACTTTATTTTGACTTTTTCCTTCAATTCAACTTATAGACCTTAACTTTAGCTGGAAATTAAGGTGTGTGTGTGTGTGTGTGTGTGTGTGTGTGTATATATTCTAAATAGCATTCATATAAAGAGAAAAATTTAAATGTTATTAAATATGCTAAAAGCAGAAGCTTTTTCTTTGAGGCTGTCTCTTGGTTCTCACTAAGAATATATCTTAAATTCCCTAAGAGAATGAACAGTATCTATATATGTAAAAGGCTGTGTTCGTCAGTCCGAATGGTAGCTATGATGCACACTGACCACCATGGGGCAGACACAACACAGGAGCTATCATGATGTGCAAACAGAAACGGCACCACGGACCTGGCACCGACAAACCAACACTCAGCTTCCTCCAAGTGGAACACAGGCCCCCCACCACCTTGGAGCAACACCCCACCAAATCGCAGCCAACACTGCCAAGACCCCATGGTGCAAAGTGCAGCCCACAGCCTAGCCCAGCCCAGCAATGGTTGCTGTGGGCGCCAGGTAATGATGTCACATAGCAACGCCTGGCTTCCTCTCCCTAGCGACTAGCATCCTTGGAGTTTCTTCAGCCCAGGAACCTAACTTGCTTTATAGCCAGGTGCAAACATTTTACAGTTTAACCAAATGTTTGTGAAGCATTTTCCCGTGCCACATCTCATTTCATCCTTACAGAAGTCCTAGAGTTGGTAGATAGGAGACTCAGTAGAATCCTATTTTCTTTTCATTAGCAAGACGCGAATAGAGATATTAAAATATTTCTTCTAATTAACTTTCAATGTGCACGAATCCGTGCACTGGGACACTAGTTTACAATAAAGTGAGAAGAATGAGTGGGGTGGGACGGGGCAAAAAGCAGAATACTGGCCTTTGCTAGCACCTCTTTCCTACTTCCACTCTAGTTTCTTCTTCTATCAGTTTCCCAAACCTTGTCAATGTATTGATGCTAAATGAATTCCTTTATAAAATCTTATTAAAATTTTATTTTCACCCTGGTTGGTGTGGATCAGTGGTTAGAGCATCAGCCCAGACACCAAAGGGTCACAGGTTCAACTCCTGGCCCAGGGCACATACCTGGGTTGCAGGTTCGGTCCTGGGCCCCAGTTAGGGCATGTGTGGGAGGCAACCAATCAATGTGTGTCTCTTGCATCATGTTTCTCTCTCTCTTCCCCCCACCCCACTCCTTCCCATCCACTCTCTAAAAATCAACAGGAAGAATATCCTCGGGTGAGGATTAACAACAACAATTAAAATATTTTTAAAAATTTTCATTTTCTATTCCCAGATCTTCTACCATTTTTTAAAAATCCCAATCTAGGTTAGAAATAGTTCCTAAAGTTATCTTCAGTTAAAATAATATATATTAATAAGAAAATAATTTATACTGTGCATGTGGCAAGAGATGGGGCTGGAGGCTGAGTGAAAAATACAGGAGGGATAATTTTTATTGTACACTTTATTAATAGTTTTTTATTTTTGAAGACTGTAAAGTTATTTATTTAAACGTGTAAAAATTAGAAATTTTAAAATTACATTAAAAAAATGTTACAAATTAGAATACTACTCACCTGTCATATTTTCATCCAATGGTAGAGAGACTCCTACATCACAGATTTTAATTGTTTCAAAATCACCTTTAATTACAACATTTGAAGACTTTATGTCTCCATGAAGCAACTTCTTATCTTGGTGCAGATACTAAAATAGTGGAAAATTTAACATATATGAACAAAAATACAAACTAAATACACATAAATAACCTTCAAACAAATATAATTTGAACTCCCTTCCTAAACTACAGGATTATACCATCATTTCAAATTATTTGAAGCTAGAGAAGGAAATATCTCATGTTATCTTGGTCTGTCAAACACACCAGAAATCTAAGAGATTTGTTGGAAATCTTGTAGATAAGCTTTTTATTTACAAACCCTTTTTACATACTTTTATATCAAAAGATGCTACAGCAGAAGCCCCAGCCGGGTGGCTTAGTTGAAGCTTTGTCCCGTACACGAAAAAGTTGTGGGTTTGATTCCTGTTGGGGCATGTACCTAGGTTTGGGTTCAATCCCCAGTCAGGGCGTGTGTAGGAGGCAACTGATCGAACCCTCTCGCTCTCTCTCCCTCCCCCTTTCCTCTCTTTAAACATCAGTAAGCCCAGCCAGTGTGGCTCAGTTGGTTGAGCATCTTCCCGTGCATCCAGTGGTTCTACTCCCAGTCTGGGTGTGCCGGAAGCAGCCAATCAATGATTCTCTTTCACTGATGTTTCTCTCTCTCTCTCTCTCTCTCTCTCTCTCTCTCACTGATGTTTCTCTCTCTCTCTCTCTCTCTCTCTCTCTTCCTCCCTCCCTCTCTCACCAACCGATGATTCTCTCACGGACGTTTCTCTCTCGCTCGCTCCCACCCTCTCTCTTTCACTCTCTCGCTCCCATTCCCCCTCTTCTCTCACTCTTGCTCTCGCTCCCTCCCTCCCTTCCTCTCCTTCTCCATCTCCCTCTAAAATCAATTAAAACATATTTTAAAAAAATAAAAATCAGTAAAACACATCCTTGGGTGAGGATTTAAAAAAAAAAAGAAAAGAAAAAAAAGATGCTATGGAGATATCAAAATATACCGCAACTTAATTTGAAGCTAGAAAATTTTAGGAATGATTTTGGAATCTTCAAAATGAGACATACTTTTTTCTAACTGAGATGATGCAAAACAATACATAACTCAGGTCTACACACAATACATAACTCAGGGCTACAAGAAGAGGAAGCAGAAATATAATCTTAGAATTGACAACTAACAACATTCATCCATAATAAAAAATGTCTTACAAACCTGTTATTCATTCATCAGCATTTGAGCATTTACTCTATGACTGGGTTTGAAAATGATGCAGACATAAATCTTGGAATATAACTTGAAATACTCACTGTGCTTCATTTAAATGTTGCCCATCATAAAGACAATATGCTCAAATACATAATTTATTAATTCCATTATATATATTTAAAGTCATTTATTAAATAATCAAATTGTTGATTTAGTTTACCCTATCCACTTAAAAGTTTTTTTTTCTATACGCTTATTAAAAATATATACTTAGCCTGACTGGCAGGGTTCGGTAGTTGAGTGTAGACCTATGAAACAGAAGGTCTCTGTTTGATTCCTGGTCGGGGCACATGTCCAGGTTGGGGGCTTGATCCCCAGTGGGGCGCATGCAGGAAGCAGCCAATCAATGATTCTCTCTTATCACTGATGTTTCTCTCCCTCTCCCTTCCTCTCTGAAATCAATAAAAATATATTTAAAAATAAAAAATAAGTATCTTTAGAAATATTGCCTTTCTCCAATTTTATACTTCATAAATCAATTTTAATTTAAACTCTCATGTACAATTTTGACATCAGTATCATTACATAATCTGCATTTGAGTCATCCAACAGTTTTCTGGGGTCATCACTACTTCTGTTTAAGTTATTTAGGATATGGAATTATTTTTATTTCTAACACTGTGTCCATCCAAAGGCACAATAATTTATTTGCATAAAATTGAGAGCTATTTTCACTTGACTTATAGATCAGCGGTTGCCAACTGGTGGTCCACGGACCACTGGTGGTCCGTGAGGTCTGAAAGGTTGGCGACTGCTGTTATAGATGACTATTCATGATGCCAAAACCTATATCCCAAATCTTTTTTTTTTTAAATATATTTTTATTGATTTCAGAGAGGAAGGGAAAGGGAGAGAGATTGAAACATTCATGATGAGAGAACCCACTGATCGGCTGCTTCCTGCATGCCTCCCACTGAGGACTGAGCCCACAACCCAGGCATGTGCCCTTGATCAGAATTGAACCCGAGACCCAAGTCGCAGAGCTGACGCTCTATCTATCCACTGAGCCAAACCAGCTAGGGCCACAAAACAATCTTTAAGAAGCTTGTTTACATCAATAGGGGGTTAGGCTACATCCCCAGTAATAATTAGTAAATTTGTGTTAAATTTAATCCTTTCATAACTAAATCTAACATGTGATCTCTGTAAGCAAAACTGCCTAACTTGGGTTATTTCGTTATTTTGGACTATGTGAAGGTCTTTCAAAATAAGGAAATAGTACACTCTGCAACATAAAATATTCCATAAGGCAGCGGGTCACCAACTGGTGGTCTGTGAGGTCCGAAAGGTTGGCAACCGCTGCCATAAGGAAACTTTCACTTAAGGCAGTGGTTCTCAACCTTCTGGCCCTTTAAATACAGTTCCTCATGTTGTGACCCAACCATAAAATTATTTTTGTTGCTACTTCATAACTGTAATGTTGCTACTGTTATAAATCATAACGTAAATATCTGATATGCAGGATGGTCTTAGGCGACCCCTGTGAAAGGGTCGTTTGACCGCCAAAGTGGTCGCGACCTACAGGTTGAGAACCACTGACTTAAGGCAACCCCTTCTTTTGTGGGGTTGGGGAAGAATCCTACCATGTGATTAGGTATGTAATGTACTTGGTTTTGCTTTGGGTTTTTTTTTCTGTTTTTTTTTTTAAATATATTTTATTGATTTTTTTTATTGTTTAAAGTATTACAAATAGTAGTACATATATCTCCTTTTTTTCCCCATTGAGAGTTAGAAACATCGATGAGAGAGAAACATCAATCAGCTGCCTCCTGCACACTCCCTACTGGGTATGTGCCCGCAACCAAGGTACATGCCCTTGACTGGAATCAAACCTAGGACCCTTGAGTCCACAGGCCGATGCTCTATCCACTGAGCCAAACCAGTTAGGGTGGTTTTGCTTTGTTTTTAATATGTTTTTATTTCTTAGAGAGAGAGAAAGGGAAAAGAAGACAGAAACACCCATGAGTGAGAACATCGATTGGCTGCCTCCTGCACGGCCCTCACCGGGGATCAAGCCCAAAACCTGGGCACATACCCTGATCAGGAATTGAATGGGCAACCTCTTGGTACATGGGTCAATGCTCAATCCCTTAGGCACACCGGCTAGACCAGCCGTGGGCAAACTACGGGCCGGATCCGGCCCGTTTGAAATGAATAAAACTAAAAAAAAAAAAAAGACCGTACCCTTTTATGTAATGATGTTTACTTTGAATTTATATTAGTTCACACAAACACTCCATCCATGCTTTTGTTCCGGCCCTCCGGTCCAGTTTAAGAACCCATTGTGGCCCTCGAGTCAAAAAGTTTGCCCACCCCTGGGCTAGACTGTACTTAGTTGTCTAATGTTCCACAAAAGTCACGTAAAATATAATGGTACAGTTACCTTTAACCCTCTTGCCATGTTCAAAGCAACTTTTAAAATTGTGGCTGCTGGAAAAGGATTGTGGCTGTCTTTATTTCGTTCTTCGATTAAGTCATTTAGAGACTTTTCACCCCCGTATTCCATAGCAAGACATAGACTACCATCATTGGCTTCAGTGAAAGCACGATAACCTGAAAGAAACATAACATTTTCTACTAGAATAGGGAAGAACAACAGTACTTATGTTTTTTATAGTACTGTGACTGAAAATGGACCTGGATTAACACTGACAAATATATAATGAAACAGCTATCTATCTATCCTATATAATAAAAGGCTAATATGCAATTTGTCCCCTCAGGAGTTCAACTGAATGGGAGTTCAACCACTTGCTCTGACGTGTGCTGACCCCCAGGGGGCAGCATGGAATGAAGGAAGGTTCCAGCCAGCAGCCGGCAGCCAGCAGCTGGGGGAAGGAAGGCCCCGATCAGCCCTGATCTCTGGCCAGGCCTAGGGACCCCGTGCATGAATTTCATGCACCAGGCCCCCAGTGTATATATAAAAGCCTAAGCGACCGTTAAGACGGAACGACCTGAATGACTGGTCGACCAGTCACTATGACGTGCACTGACCACCAGGGGGCAGATGCTCAACGCAGGAGCTGCCCCCTGGTGGTCAGTGCACTCTCACAGCCAACCTCCAGCGCCCCTATCCCCTGGCCAGCTGGCCCCGCCATCGACCCCCCAATTATGCACAAATTCGTGCACTGGGCCTCTAGTTTATATATAAAAAAGCCTAAGCAACTGGCTGGTAGCTATAATACACAATGACCAACAGGGGCAGACGCTCAGCGCAGGAGCGGAAACCAAAGGCATGGAAACATGGAACAGACTGATGAATCACAGAGAGAAGGGGGGGGGAGAGGGCAGGAAGAGATTAACCAAAGATCTTATATGCATACTAGAGGCCCGGTGCACAAATTCGTGCACTGGTGGGGTCCCTCAGCCTGGCCTGTGGGGATCAGGCAGAAACTAGCTCTCCAACATCCCCCGAGGGGTCCCAGATTGCAAGAGGGCACAGGCCAGGTTGAGGCACCACACCAGTGTACAAATCTGTGCACGGGGCCTCTAGTTATTTATAAAATTAATTCAGTCATCTAATTTAAAATGCCTTCAGTTTTTACAAATAGTATCACAAATTAAAATTTTAAAATATCTTATGCATTCCTAAATATAACGGTTCGAGCCCTACTTATATCTAAATGAAGATCACTCTATATTCCTGAATTCTCCACAGTACCAGCATCATGACTATTTTTTTAAAATATATTTTTTAATATTTTTATTGATTTCAGAGAGGAAGGGAGAGGGAGAGATAGAAACATCAATGATGAGAGAGAATCATTGATGGGCTGCCTCCTGCACACCCCCTACTGAGGATCGAGCCTGAAACCCAGGCATGTGCCCCTGACCAGAATTGAACCCAGGACCCTTTAGTCCACAGGCCGACACTCTATCCACTGAGCCAAGCCAGCTAGGGCATTACTAACTATTCCCATGATTTTTTAAATTATTATTTTTTAAAATTTATCTTTACTGTTGAAATTATTAGATGTCCCCACTGACTCTCTCCACCCTGATTCTGCCTCCTCCCCAGGCCTTGTCTATCCATGGCTATGCATATATGCTCATAGTTTATTTGTTAATCTCTTCCCCCCCGCCTCCTGCCCTCCCTCTGAAACAAGTCAGTCTGTTGCATGCTTTAATGTCTCTGGATCTTTTTTGTTCATAGTTTATTTTGTTCATTAGATTCCACATATAAGTGATCCCATGATTTGATTCTTACCAAACTCTACCACCATCCTCTTCATTTTTATTACTGAAAATGGTTAAGAAATTATATAAACTGTTTCTGATAAACAGAATAATATATAAGATCCTGCTACCAAATAAAATTTAAACTTACCTATAATATTTGGATGATGAAGGTTTTTCAAAATCTTAGCTTCATCAGTTAATCTCTTTTGATACATACTTTGATAATCACCATTACATTTAGAATTAATCTTTTTCACAGCCCAAGGAGAATGAGACAAGCCTCTTGGAGATCTTAAAAAAAATAATCAATCATAAAATGTATAAATAATAATAAACATAATACATTTATTTCCAAATAACTAACAAGAACTTCCAATTTTTGAAAAGGACTTGATAATTTGTTGTTTTATTTTAAATTTACAAAATTTTATACTATCAACACCTCTTCTACATTTCCTTTTCAATCTGGAAGATAAATAGCTGATATATCTTGATTACAAGAGTAGTCTGATATCTATTGCTGGAAAGGAGGAATAAAAAGAGAAAACCAGAAGAAAAAAGATGGATTGTCATAAATTTTAAACTTCAAGATTACTATTTTTAAATTTTTCTAATCAAGCATGTTGCACTACCAACTACTTATCAAACATTTAACCATATGTACCACAGACAAGTTCTAGAATGCTAAATAATAAACACTAATCTCTAAGAAACAATTTAAATAAGAGACATACAAGAAACATTTGGCCCATATGTAATCGTCCATATAGCAGACTGTTCTTCTCCAACAAATATTATGCCTCTCCACTAACCAATCCATCTCTACCTTCACTGAATACTTAGACATGAGCTTAAGGCAATAATAATAAAGATATAAATGAGAGAGAAAATGTAAACTGTGTTGATTATCTAGCTTAATATTTAAAGTGCAAATGTTTTGAGACCTAAATAAACAAACAGGTAAAACAAAATCAGAGAAATATTTACCTGACAAGGTAGCCATTTATTTACGAGTACAGCAAATTATGGAAGTAAAGTATATACAGCATATAGGCACAAAGGTTAGTAAAATAGCCTCAAAAGTTAAAGTTTACCTGTAAGAACACAACAACAGATTGAACTAAGAATCCATTTAGCTTTGTACTACCCTCATAAGCATACCTCTATGACTGCAGGACTTTTTCTTCTTTAAATCAAAAAACATGTACTCAAAGGATCACTAGATTTCTTATTTCATATACATCTATCATTCATATGTTTATCTACACTATTCTTATACCTCTAGTTTTAGATAACAAGAGCATTTGGGGATAATCTCTTTCATATCATCTTCTTATGAAAAATATATTTTTTAAGTTTTAACTCTTGAATGTTTAGAATTCAGTGACCAAGTCCATCCTTTACCTTTTCCATAACATATCCTGATCTATATAATGACAAAAACTATAAAATCTGAATAAAATACTTAATCAAGCTAAAAGTTAGTTTACTGAAAAGGCTAATAAAACAGAGATTGCACAAGGAAAAAAATAAAAGGAGGCACAAATAATATTGCAATAAAAAGTGAGGACATAACTATAGAAACAGCAGAGGTTAAAAAATAAAAGTGAATAAATAAAACTTTTAGTGGGCTGAAGTGGATCAAGGGGGTAGAAGGGGGACATATGTAATACTTTCAACAAATAAAGATTAAAAAATAATAAAACTTTTAAACAATAAATTTAAAAGACAAAATGGTCAAATTCTAAAGAAAAAAAAATCTAAGAAAATTGATGAGAGAAAAAATTTAATCAAGATTTTAAAATCTTCCCACAAGAAATACAAAGCCTAGATAACTTTCCAGGTGAGTTTACTAAACTTTCAAGAGACCTAGCATTCAATCTTTTCCAAGGAATAGAAAGAAAAGGAGTTAAGAGCCTAGTATAAACTTAACTACAAAAATTAAACAGAGCCTGGCTGACGTGGCTCAGTGGTTGAGTGTTGACCTATGAACCAGGAGGTCACAGTTTAATTCCTGGTCAGGGCACATGCCCAGGTTGCAGGCTCGATCCCCAGTGGGTGCAGGAGGCAGCCAATGATTCTATCTCATCATTGATGCTTCTATCTCTCTTTCCCTCTCCCTTCCTCTCTGAAATAAATAAATATATAAGAAAAAAATTAAACAGAAACAGCAATAAAATGAAAACCACAGGTCAGTATCAATTATATCACAGATGCAAAAATTCTAAACAAATAGCAAACTAAATCTACCAGTATATATTTAAAAAATAATACATCAAAACTATGTTGGGTTTATTCTAGGGATGCAAACTTGATTTAACATTAAAAATATACTTTAGACCAGCGGTTCTCAACCTGTGGGTCGCAACCCCTTTGGAGGTCGAACGACCCTTTCACAGGGGTCGCCTAAGACCATCCTGCATATCAGATATTTACATTATGATAACAGTAGCAACATTACAGTTATGAAGTAGCAATGAAAATAATTTCATAGTTGGGTCACAACATGTGGAACTGTATTTAAAGGGCCAGAAGGTTGAGAACCACTGCTTTAGACCAATGATACCTTGAACATGCATATACAATTTTGATCCCCTGAAGCCTCAGTCATGTAAAAAAAATGGATAGTTTAAGACATATACCCACCAACAAGGATGGAAATAACAAAGGAGACACAACAAACTTTTGGAAGCTAGAAAGCAGATGAAAATAAACGACTTAACAGGCCCCATGAACTTCTTGAACTTATTCATAAGCAGGTAGATTCCTAGATACCTTTCCTGATACTGTATCTCTAGGCAGTTACCCATTCCCTATCTCCTCAGCTTCTCAAGACTGAAAACTAGTTTTGAAAGGGGCTAAAGCAGAGGGTCTTTAGTTTGAGGTTTATTGGTAAAGTTGAATGCCTGTGAACGAACATACAGGAACACAGTAATTCATGACCATATGCATACTAAATGCTCAATGAGTTTTCATATGTGCTATCACCATCAAGGTCAATATATAGAACATTTCTAGCACTCCCAAAAGACTTAGGATGCCATTTTAAAAAGGAAAACTTTCAGATAATTAGTTAAAAACAAAATAGACAAAAATGAAAAACTCAATAGAAGTATCAGAAGATGAGGTTGGGAAAATCTCTCAAAAAATAGAACAAAGAGAAAATAGGAAAATCGGGGAAAAAACAGAGATCAGTCCAGTAAGTGGAACATCCACATAACGAATAGGAAGACAGGGGTGAAAAATGTCAGTAAAGAATTTTAAAAATAACTTCCTAAAAATTAAAGAACAGGAATTTTCAGAATCCCACACCTATGCATGTCACTATGAAATTTCAGAACACTGGTGACAAATAGATATACAAAGTTCAGAACACTGGGAGGAATCCTATCTAATAAAAGAGTAATATGCAAATTAACCATCACACCCTCACTCCATCAGTCCAACACAAAGATGGCGGCGACCACGGAGCTGGAGTGAGCAGGAGGCTTAGGTTGCCCCCGGCAATGGAGGAAGCCAAGCTTCCCGCCTGCCCTGAGCTCCGCTCAAGGCTACAAAGTTTCAATTATAGAAGATAAATAAACCCCAGATACCTGCTTCCAGCTGGCCTGGCCTCCGCTCAAGGAGGGGCTGGGAACATGGGTTGCCAGGGGCAACCCAGGCTTCGAGCCAGGACCAAGGCTACAAAATTTCAATTATAGAAGTTAAATAAATCCCAGATACCTGCTTCCAGCCCAGGGCCATGGCCAGCCTGAAAATGGCCATCAGCCCCTCACCCAAGCTGGCCAGGCACCCCAGTAGGGCCCCCCACCCTGAAGGGGCTGTGGCCAGCCTGAAAACAGCCATAAGCCCCTCACCCAGGCTGGCCACACTCCCATGGGGTGAGGGTCCCCACTGTGGGGCTTGACCAGCCTGCAAACAGCCATCAGCCCCTCACCCAGGCTGGCCAGGCACCCCAGTGGGGACCCCCACCCTGAAGGGGGTGTGACCAGCCTGCAAACAGCCATCAGCCCCTCGCCCAGGCTGGCCAGGCACCCAGTAAGAACCCCCACCCTGAAGGGGGTGTGGCCAGTCTGAAAACGGCCATCAGCCCCTCACCCAGGCTGGCCAGGCACCCCACCCAGTAGGGACCCTCACCCTGAAGGGGGTGTGGCCAGCCTGCAAATAGCCCTCAGCCCCTCAACCAGGCTGGCCACACCCCTATGGGGTGAGGGTCCCCACTGGGGGGCTTGACCAGCCTGCAAACAGCCATCAGCCCCTCACCCAGGTTGGCCAGGCACCCCAGTGGGGACCCCACCCTGAAGGGGGTGTGGCCAGCCTGAAAACAGCCCTCAGCCCCTCACCCACGCTGGCCAGGCACCCTAGCAGGACCCCCACCCTGATCCGGGACACCCTTCAGGGCAAACCAGCCAGCCCCCACCCATGCACCAGGCCTCTATCCTATATAATAAAAGGGTAATATTCAAATTGACCCTAACAGCAGAACCACTGGGAATGACCGGTCACTATGAAACACACTGACCAGCAGGGGGCAGACGCTCAATGCAGGAGATGCCGCCTGGTGGTCAGTGCACTCCCACAGGGGGAGCTCTGCTCAGCCACAAGCCAGGCTGACAGCTGCCAACACAGCGGTGGTGGCGGGAGCCTCTCCTGCCTCAGCAGCGCTAAGGATATCCGACTGCAGCTTAGGTAGGCCTGCTCCCCGCTGGCAAGTGGACATCCCCCGAGGGCTCCCGGGCTGCCAGAGGGATGTCTGACTGCCAGCTTAGGCCTGATCCCCCGGGGAGTGGGCCTAAACCAGTAGGTTGACATCCCCCGAGGGGTCCCAGACTGCGAGAGGGCACAGGCTGGGCCCCCCTGAGTGCACAAATTTTTGTGCACCGGGCCTCTAGTAGATAACATAAAACAGGTAACAAAAGAATCGGCAATCAGAAAGGCTTCAGAATTCTCAGCAGCAACACTGCAGGCTAACAGATAATGGAACAATGTCCTCAAAGTTGTGGAGGAAAATTATGTCCAAACAAGAATTCTGGCCCAGAAAAACAAAAAGAGCCATTCAAGTATTAGCGTAGAATGAAAACATTTTAGAAATGCCAATTCTCAAAAATGCATCGCCTGTGGCCCTAGCCGGTTTGGCTCAGTGGATAAAGCGTCAGCCTGTGGACTACAGGATCCCACGTTCGACTCTAGACAAGGGCACATCCCCGGGTTGCAGGCTCGATCCCCAGTAGGGGGCGTGCAGGAGACAGCCGATCAATGATTCTCTCTCATCATTGATGTTTCTATCTCTCTCTCTCCCTCTCCCTTCCTCTCTGAAATCAATAAAAATATTTTTTTTAAAAAATGTACCTCTTGTGTACTTTTTCATATGGAGCTACCAAATGTCCTCAAACAAAACAAGATGTAAACCAAGAAATAGTAAGACATGAGGTACAGAACAACAGAAGATCCAATTTCACCCGAGAAACAAAGGCAATCTCCATGTTACCAGGAGAGGAAAATCCCAGGCTGACAGGGACACATTAGTAGAATCAGGCAGGGACTGCTATTTTTCAATCAGCCACCATATGAAGCTTTTTGATTGTTATATACAGTAGAACTTTATTAACAACACACTTTACATTTAAAGACAATTTTTTAAGAAAGGGAAAAAAAAATGAGACTAGCCATGAGTCTACAAAAATTTTTTTCTTTCAAAATAACTAGATAACTGAGTTTTTATTCACTAAAAAACACATGTTCACAAAACAGCACACAAACACAAAAGGAGTGTTCAAGTGGCCAAAATGCTTCGAGACACCCACTCACATATTATTGCTATGCTATTCTCAATTAATTAGCTTTATATTAAAGAAAGCATTTCTATGTAGAAACAATATAAACCTAAAAACATATTGTGTTAGTCAGGCTGATTCCCTTCCCATAAAGCCAAGGAAAAATTATAAGGTAGATTACTGTTCCTTTAATAATTCATTAGGAGAAAAGTTAAAAGAAATGTATACCAGGCAGAGAGCTCTGGTAAAGTTATAAAAGGTTCTGAGACTGAATATAGCAGGATCAGGAACATACCTCAAATCTAAATACTTGAATTTTCCTTTGTCTCCAAGTACAGTTGAACTATGGTTCCATGTAAAAAGGTTAATCTAACATCGTATACTCACCTTTTCATAAGGTAGACATTGACCCCTGTGCCATAGCCAAGCTTCTGCATAAACGGAGAGGCAGGAATTTTTATACATGGAGTTGAACATAACGCTAAGTGTCAGAAAGAATTAAAAATTAGTATTTGAAAAGACTTCTACAAATGCATCTAAACATTTGCAATACACTATTGTTAAGAGTATTAATTGGCATAATCTTTTGGAAAGTAATTTGACACTATCCACCCTAATTTTAAATGGAGACCCCTTGGTCAAGTCTACTTTTGGAGTTCTATCTTACAGTAACACTGAAGCTTGTTTTTATATGGTCCAGAAGTTAAGAAATGTTTTTGAAAGGGTTGATTAAAAAACACACACACCCAAAAACAGGTAAAATAAGAATATACAATAGTGTTTCTGTGTGGCCAACAAAGTCTAAACTATTTACTATCTGGCCCTTTACAAATAGTTTGCCAACACCTCAGTACAGCATGTGCCCAAAGACATCATACACATACATGTATGCAAGCATATATATTTGAATACTAGAGGCCCAGTGCACGAATTCGTGCACCAGTGGGGTCCCTCGGCCTGGCCTGTGGCATCGGGCCGAAACCAGCGCTCCGACATCCCCCAAGGGGTCCCAGATTGTGAGAGGGCGCAGGCCAGGCCGAGGGACCCCACCGGTGCACAATCAGGGCCGGGAAGGAATGTGGGAGGTTGGCCAGCTGGGGAGGGACTATGGGAGGGCTCTAGGGCGTGTCCGGCCCATCTCACTCAGTCCCAATCAGCCGGACCCCAGCAGCAAGCTAACCCCTGGTGGTTAGTGCATGTCATAGCAACTGGTCGACCGGTCAACTATCTGCCCCGGGTGGTCAGTGCATATCCTAGCGAGCAGTTGAGCAGCCTAGCATATCATTATCATTTTACGCTTTGATTGGTTGAACGGCCGACCGGTTGACCGGACACTTAGCATATTAGGCTTTTATTATATAGGATTGGGATTCACTTTTGTGGCTGCAGAAAAACACACAAAAACACCCCTTAGTAATAATCATTGGTCATAATTATAGTACATCTATATTACAAAGCATTATACAGTCATAAAAAAAGGTAAAATATAGAAGTCTTACTTTTGCTAGTGAATAATTAATTGCCCTTGGAATTGCCATCTAGAAAACTTGACCCAAAGCACAAAGAACAGAGCTCAGAGGTCTTGTCAAGTTGAGGAGAGAGATGTC
The DNA here is from genome assembly GCF_000147115.1 of Myotis lucifugus. Taxonomy (NCBI): domain Eukaryota; kingdom Metazoa; phylum Chordata; class Mammalia; order Chiroptera; family Vespertilionidae; genus Myotis; species Myotis lucifugus. The sequence continues at coordinate 38,928,529 of NW_005871049.1, read as the reverse complement.
ATAGGTCAAGGAAACCTAAATAGCTAGAATTTATGGAGCAGAGAACTAAAGAGGAAGCCACAAAATAAGAAAGCTCCAGAGATCTAAAAAGAGATCTCCCTTTAAGCATTTGACTAAATACTTTCTGTACATATAATGGACATGATTCCCCAAAGCTGGAGAAACCACCAAACCCAAGTAATAAGCTAAATCATGATGGGAGATTACACAGGTCTAGGAATAGTTCACTTACGATCAGCCAGAGTGTGGTAACTCGAACACAGGGCATTGAGTAAAGTCCTCTAAAGCAGTGGTTTTCAACCTTCCTAATGCCACGACCCTTTAATACAGTTCCTCATGTTGTGGTGACACCCAATTTCATTGTTACAAATTGAACATAATTAAAGCATAGTGATTAATCACAAAAACAATATGTAATTATATATGTGTTTTCCAATGGTCTTAGGCGACCCCTGTGAAAGGGTCGTTCGACCCCCAAAGGGGTCGTGACCCACAGGTTGAGAACCGCTGCTCTAAAGGGTCATGACTTAGTAGTACAGCTAAATTTTAGCCTACGGAAAAAGCTTAGAACAAAGCCTAAAAGCAAGACTCAAAAGAAAAAAGCCAATGTGCAGGAAACTTAACTGCAGGTTCAGCACAACAAAATCACACACCCTTCAAAGGAATAAAGTTCAGCACTTGACAATGTAAAATGTCTCACAGCCAATAAAAAATTACCAGGTATGAAAGAAGCAAGAAAATATGACCCTTTCCAGGAGAAAAATAAACCAACAGAAACATACAGATATAGAAGTAGCAGATAAAAGCCTTAACATATAAATCTTAAAAAATACACGAATGATGTAAAGGAAAATGCAAGCATAACAAATCAAGACAGAAAAATAAAAAAAAGATCCTAATGAACTTAGAGAAATGAAAAATACAAAGGATAAGAATGATACCATCTTAGAGCAAAAGGTCACTAAATTTTAAGACAAAACAACAAAAAATATCAAAAATGAAGCACAGCCCTACCTGCTTTGGCTCAGTGGATAGAGCATCAGCCTGCGGAATGAAGGGTACCAGGTTCGATTCCAGTCAAGGGCACATGCCTGGGTTGCAGGCACGATCCCCAGCAGAGGGCATGCAGGAGGCAGCCGATCAATGATTCTCTGTCATCATTGATGTTTCTATCTCTCTCTCTCCCTCTCCCTTCCTCTCTGAAATCAATAAAAATATATTTTTTTAAAAAAATGAAGCATAGAGAAAAATATTAGGAAGAAAAATAAAGATATCGCCAATTTGCTATGGACAATAAAAAAATAGATTTAAATCCAACCATAGAGAATTACATTAAATGTAAATGGTCTACACAGTGTTATCCAATAGAACTTTCTGTCATGATAGAAATGTGACTAGTATAACTAAGAAACTAAATTTATAATTTTATTTAGTTTTAATTCATTCGAATCTAAATTTAAATAGCCACATGTAGACAGTGGCTAAACAGTCCAATATAAGGCAGAAGTTGACATGATAAAACCAAAACAAGACATAAGTAACTGCATGCTGTGTAATAAACTCACTTTAAATATAAAGACACAAATAGGTTAAAAGTAAAAGGTTGTAAAACATAATATTCAAACACTAATCAAACTGGAGTGGTTCAATTAATATCACATAAAGTGAACTTAGAAGAGAGTACAACATCAGATAAATAAAAACAATTCATATCAGTAAGGGGGTAAATTCATTAAAGAATAACCTTCCTAAATGTATATGTACCTAATAACAAGTTTCAAAAAATGTAAAACAAGTGATAGAATGGAAAGAAAAAAATAGACAAATCAAGCCCAGTTGATATGGCTCAGTGGTTGAGCATCAACACATGAAATAAGTCACTGGTTCCATTCCCAGTCAGGGCACACGCCTGGGGGTTGTGAGCTTGATCCCCAGTGTGGGCGTGTAGGAGGCTGCCAATCAATGTTTCTCTCACTGATGTTTCCCTCTCACTTCCTCTCTCTTTGTAAAAACATATTTTAAAAAACAGACAAATCCACAATTGTAGTTGAAGATACACCTCTCTCAGTAACAGAATAGACAGAAAATCAATAGGGATACAGAAGACCTGAACTTGTTCAACATAAGTCAACTAGATTGGCCTCATCGATATTTATGTAACACTATACCAAAAAACAGCAGAAAATGTGATCTTTTCAATTGCATGAAACATTCACCAAGATAACTGATCAAGGAAGAAAAATCAGTACCAGAAATCAAAAAGATATCACCACAGACCCTGCTGACATTACTGACAATAAAAGGATAATAAGAGTATGTCATAAATAACTTTATGCCCATAAATTTGACAACTTAGAATAAACAAGTTCCTTGAAAAACACTAACAAAGTTTACACAAGAAGAAATAGATAACCTGAATAGCCCAATATCGATTAACTGTGAAGTCACGGTTAAAATCTTCTTATAAAGAAGATTTTAGTACTCATTGATTCCAAGGCTAAGGATGGGAAAAAAGTAAGTATTAGTCTGGAGAGCTGTAGCTAAACATCCAGGAAAACTAGACAAATTTAGGACTCAGTTCAATTCATAGGTGAAAAATAAAACTTCAAAACAATTGGAGATTTAAAATGGCAGCAGAGTAGGAGGATGCTGCATGGACATGCTCCCAGGAACAAGCTGGAATTGCAAGTGAAATATGGAAAGGCTTCCTGAATAATCAATGGAAAACTCACAGGAGAGAACCCTGATACCCAAGGACCAAAGGTGGAGACTGCATAGAGACTGGTAGGAGGGGCGGAGGCGCTAAAGGACTGGTGGGGCACCCACAGATGGCAACTGAAGTCCTGGAGAGATATCTCAGCTGTGGGGGGGTGCCACTGCGAACTCTGGGATCTAATCCCGAAGTTGGGCTCCCTAGCAGAGAGCACCAAAACTGAGGAGGGTACCCACATCTAGCTGTGAAAAGCAGTGGGATGCTGTCTGCCAAGGAGTGACAGCTAAAAGTTCGGGCACCCTCTTAAAGAGCCAACGCACAAAAATTCCCTGAGCCACCCATCTTATGCCCTGGCAGAGGGACAGTAAAGTGGACTGGAGCTGTAAGAGCAAAACTCAGGACTGGGGACTCAGGGGATAGAGCTCAATAGGCAGACACTCCAAGTTTCCTGGGCTGTGTAATTCCCTCACACTGTGGAGGACATCTTTCCCACATAGACATCTGCCTTGCCTTGGGGGAAGAGTCTTGCCACACCTGAGGACCATTGCCTGGCTGGGGGCAATTCAAGTCGGAATCCTATTAGTCTGTGGACAGAGGCAGTCTCTGGAGGTTTGGAGTCTTTGCCTGATCCAATTAGTCAGAAACAACCTTTAACACTATCCTGCACTAGAGATTGAGAGGTATAGAGGATCTACCTAAAACATAGTCACAAACCCAGAGACAACCAAAACGAGGAAACAAAGAAAGAACCCCCAAATGAAAGAACTAGCGAATTCTCCAGAAAAAGAGATAAATAAAAGAAAGAGATAAGAAATTTATCTGAAACAGAATTCAGAGTAATAAGGTTAAAAATGCTCAACAATATGAAAAAAGATATAGTAACTATGAAAAAAGAACAGTCTGAGATCAAGAATGACATAACACAAATAAAGAACACATTGGAAGGAATACACAGCAGATTAGGGGAAGCTGTGGATCGAATCAGTGAATTAGAAGACAGAGTTGAAAATATCACTCAATTAGAGAACCAGAAAGAAAAAACAATTAAAAAACAGGACAGCCTAAGGGAGCTGTGGGACAATGTGAAACGTAACAATATTAGAATAGTATGTATGCCAGAAGAGGCAGAAAGGGAGAAAGAAATAGAGAAGGTGTTTGAAGAAATAATGATAGAAAACTTCCCTAACCTGGAAAAGGAAAAAGTCACACAAGTTCAGAAGGCACAGAGAACACCAAACAAGAAGAACCCAAACAGACCCACACCCAGACACATCATAATTCAAATGCCAAAAATTAAAGACAAAGGGAGAATTTTAAAGACAGCAAAAGAAAAGAAAGTTGTTGCCTACAAAGAAGTTCCCATAAGGCTGACACCTGATTTCTCATCAGAAACTCTACAGGCCAGAAGGGAATGGCATGAAGTACTCAAGGTAATGGAAAGCAAGGATCTGAGACCAAGATTACTATATCCAGCAAGGCTATCATTCAAAATAGATGGTCAAATAAACAGCTTCCCAGACAAAAAAAGACTAAAGGAGTTCATCACCACCAAGCTAGCATTACAAAAATGCTAAAGGGATTGCTGTAAGGGAATGCTGAGAAGAAACAGAGAGAGAAACCTAGCCATACAGAATTAAAATGGCTATAAATAAGTAGTTCTCAATAATAACCCTAAATGTAAATGGATTAAATGCTCCAATCAAAAGGTGTAGGGTAGTTGAATGAATACAAAAACATGATCCAATCATATGCTGTCTACAAGAGACCCACCTCAAAACAAAAGACACACAGGATGAAAGTGAAGGGATGAACAAAAAATTTCCATGCAAATGGAAAAGAAAAAAAAGCTGGAGTAGCAATATTCATATCCAACAAAATAGACTTTAAATGCATCATGCTAAGTGAAATAAGCAAGTTGGAGAAAAATAAATATCATATGATCTCACTCATTTGTGGAATATAATGAACAATGTAAACTGATGAACAAAAATAGTCAGAGGAGAAAAAAGTATTCTAGAATATAATAGAAATAATCCTGTTATTTGCAGATTTTTAATATTTCCTACAACTTCTGTGATATCATACTATGTTAGTACAGTTTTGGTAATATTATTATACTTAAAATCCTTTTATTCTTGAAATGTTAATGTTTATTGCATGTAATCTATATATGTATATAAACGCCTAATATGCAAAGTGTCCCCTCTGGAGTTCGACCAACCAGGAATTCAATTGTTTGCTATGACATGCGCTGACCACCAGGGGGCGGCGCAGAACGAAGGAAGGCCCTGGCCAGCAGTTGGAGAAGTTCCTGCACTGGGCCTCTAGTATTATTATATGTAAGATCATTTTTCTTGAATAACTGGTGTTTATTGCATGTAACATTATTATATTTAAGATCGTTTTTCTTAAAATATTAATATAATATTAAAATAAAAAACTGGAAAAAAAAACTTCCTATAAAGAAAACTTCAGGCCCACATGGCTTTACTGGTGAATTCTACCATTTAAAGAAGAAATATATTACTTCTACATATACTCTTCAAGAAAAGGGAACACTTCCCATCTTACTTTATGAATACAGAATACCCTGATACCAAAACTAGACAGACATTCCAAAAAAAAAAAACAAAACAAAACAAAAAAACAGCAACAGTCCAATATCCCTCTTGAACACAGAAAATATTAGCAAAGTGAATCAAGCAATATATAAAACACATCATGACTAAATTGGCTTTACCTCAGGAGTGAAAGTTTGGTTTAACATTTTAAAATTAACAGAATTTACCATATTGACTGACTAAAAAATAAAACTATCCCAATAGATTCTGAAAAGTTCAACATACATTCACGATAATCAGGAATAAAAGAAATCAGGTCATGGCCAGGATGACCATGTCCTGGCCTATAAAGTAAGTCTAATTTGTTAAGATCAACATTATAAAGAGGACTTAATCTAAATTTGTGGATGGTAATTAAAGCATCAAACTACAGTTCTAATAACAATAACAATGAAAAAAGGTTTTACTAGTATACCTATCTTACCAGATTTTCTTTTTTCAGATAATTTGCTTGGTGTCTTAAAATTATTGATTTCTTCCATTGTAATAATCACTCTAGGTCCTATGATAAAAATAAATTGAAAGTTACACTGCAGTTATAAAGAACACAACTCTAATTCATTAAGAAAAACCTCCTATAGTAGCTCTCATTTTATCATATTAAGCATTAAATTTGAGAACTGAAAAAGACCATGATCTAGTCCAGAGCCTCCCTTCTCCAGCACGGGAGCCTCTTAGACACCTGGACCATGGACCCCAGGGAATGCTCCTGATGGTCTGGAGGAATATGCATCTGTAGAGACAACTACAAATGCACAGCTTGCAACTGTAAAACATGTTGAAAAAGCTACTGCTCCCCCAGCCCCCCCCAAGTGTGCCTAGGGCTGCATCTGCAAAGGAGGCTCCAGCAAGTGCAGCTGCTGCCATTGAAATGCAACAGTTGTGCTGAGGGTGTGGCCCGGGAAGCTTCTGTACAGTGCGTTAGTTGAGAAGATTGTGCTTTTTATATATTTGCCCCAATGAGGTGTTGGTGACATTCATGTAAATTGCTTGGAGCAATAAAGTTTTCACTCGTGGTAAAAAAATATTTTTAAAAAAAAGAAAGAGCCCTAACCGGTTTGGCTCAGTGGATAGAGCGTCGGCCTGCGGACTGAAGGGTCCCAGGTTCGATTCCAGTCAAGGGCATGTACCTTGGTTGCGGGCAAATCCCCAGTGGGGGGAGTGCAGGAGGCAGCTGATTGATGTTTCTCTCTCATCGATGTTTCTAACTCTCTATCCCTCTCCCTTCCTCTCTGTAAAAAGTCAATAAAATATAAAAAATAAAATAAAATAAAAGAAAAAGAAAAATATCTAGTCCAATTTTATTTACATGAGAAATGAGAAAACTGAAACCCAGACAGGTACAATTCCTTACCCAAGGCCATACTATTAGTGAAAGATTTTTTCTGTTGTCTTTTTTTTTATATATATAGTTTTTTTGTTTTGTTTTGTTTTTTTATTTCAAAGAGGAAGGGAGAGAGAGATAGAAACACGGATGAGAGAGACACATCCATCGACTGCTTCCTGCACTACCCCTACTAGGGATCGAGCTCGCAACCCAATCAAACCCAGCAGAGAGAAAGAAACATGGATGTGTCTCACTTGTGATACGTTGCCTCCTGCACAAGGTGGGGGCCAGGCTTGAGCCTGCAACTGAGGCACGTGCCCTTGATCGGAATCGAACCTGGGTCCCTTCAGTCCCCAGGCCAACACTCTACCCACTGAGCCAATCAACTAGGGCATTTTTTGTCTTAATTAAAAATATATGAAGTTGGTTAAAAAAAAAATTTGCCACTACAAAAAGGTAAAGAGTCAATCTCCTTCTCACACTTCCTGAAAGTACTTAACAGGTCTTTCATACCCTTTAAAGAAATTGTCTATGCAAACAGCATTATTCATAGCAGCCCAAAAAAAGGGAACAGAAATACCCATCAGATGATGAGTAAATAGGTAATTCCATTTACACGGAATGTCCAGAATAGGCATATCCAGACAAAAATAGATTAGCAGCTGCTAGGGGGTTAGGAGGAAGGGAGGAAGTGGGTCTGGGGCTTCTTTTTGGGGTGATGGAAATGTTCTAAATTAGGTAGTGGTTGAACATATTCAACAATGGGATTGAGTCTATCACTGAATTATATACTTTCAAAGGATGAAATTTATGCTGCGTGAATTATATCTCAGTAAGCTATTATAAAAATCGTCTATGCAAATAAAATGTACATACTGCACATACATGCAAGTTAATCCGGGCTTTCTATTTCTTCCATAACATAGTTCTTAAAGAACCTTTTTTACCAAAAAAATAATAATTTTTTAAGTGAGGTTTCATATTATTCGTTACTTACTGTAAAACAAACCGTTCCTACATGTCTAAAGCTCATTTGGTTGTCTATAAAAAATACTTGCTTTAATTTCTTGTAGAGCCCTTAATACGCGGCACCTTTGAAAACTCTGTGCCAAGGAAAAAGAAGTCATCTCAAAGGCCCGGCTTTACTTTTCTATTAATAAGACGCTTGTTTATTGTTTAAAGGTAGCTACAACCACCACCACTGCCTTTAGATTCACACGGAAGATCCCCTTTCCATACGCTTGTCAGCCACCATCCGGCTAAACAAACACAGAGACACCGCGGGCGAAGCTAAGTGTAGATGAGCCAATAGGAGCACCGCGGGGGGACGCGGGGCGGAAGTTCTGATCGGATTATCCCGAAGGTTCCGCACCCGGGGCGCCCTCAGGAGGACTCCTGGGGACGGAGGCACAGCCCGTGCACCCCCTAGTCCGGGAGTTTACAGAGGCCGGTGGTTTAAATCCTCCCTCCACCTGGAAACCGGGGGCAACGTTAGTTGCGGGGTTCGAAGCAGGGAACTGTGCGTCGCCCTTCTTCCTCCGACTCCAGCCCCCGCGTCCCCGCCACAGACCCTTCACCGGCTCTAACTCCCTGCGGAGTGGAAATCGAGACGACAGTTCCCACCGGCATACGGCCTGGTGTTCGGATCTGTGCACCCCGAACACCGGCCTAGAGGGGGGCCTCCCCGCGAGCCCTCCGAAACCCACTGCAGCTGGCCAGGCCGGGGCTCCCCCATCTGCCTGACCGACGTATTCGCCCACGGAGCTTCCACCACCAGGACAGATGGCCGGGCTTCGCTTCGAGAAAGAACAACTTCTCCCACGAAATTCCCTTCCTACCTCGTGATTCCGATGCGCACTCGAGTCTGGGTCGCAGGGAAGGATCCTAAGATAATTCCCAGCTTAACGCCCAATTTCCAACGTCTTCAACTTTCCTGCTAGGCCGCGAGCTGTTACAAACGCCAACGCTCGACCCGGCACCCAGGCCCCCGCGGTCAGGGCCCGAGGAAAGGGCCCCCCAACACCCCCTTACCCGGGCGGCGCGGCGCTCGCGCTCCCAGGTGGAAGAGGAGCCGGCGGACGAGAGGCCCCGGCCAAGGTTACCTGAAAAACTGGTCCCGAGGGGCCGCCAAAGGGACCCCGCGGCTACTTCAGCGTCGCGCCGGCCGAGCACTACACCCGCTACGGTGGTTGTGCCTGGAAACCGCGGGGCTTTCAAAAACGCGCGCACGTTCCCAGCGCCGGCCGCAAACTACGGGGTGGCGCGAAGGACAAAACTAGTCGTGTCCGTTCTTTTTCTTTCCAATCTTTCTTTGTACTGATTCCATTTTATCACCCAATAGGGATCCTTTTAAGATAAATAGAAGGAAAAAAAAGAAAAGAAAAAAAGATAAATAGAAGGAAGAGAAACGCAGGGAAGGACAAACTGCTTTTTATATCCAATGCCAGCCCTTCAGAGGAACAACTCTGGCTTAATAGACTATATATGCCTTTATTTAAGGCTGAAATTCTCCCCCAATTGCAAATACTCTCAGAATGTTTAATGGTTATTATGTAGTTTTTATTACAAATTCATTTGGCCTTGAAACACTATTAACTAAAAGCGCATTAACATAGAGTAGCAATCATTTTTGGCTGAGAAGAAACATAGATATTTAGAAATTCTGCTAACTTATAATAACCACATTCAGTTCAACATGTGTTCATTTATTCAACGAATATCTATAGAGCACCTACTATTGATATATTGTAGGTCAGAAGATGCCTTAATCAATAAGCCAAATTTATTTGGAGTTTTTTTCATTTCGCTAGCGCTAGCGGGCCCAGACGAAATATTGCTTCTCAAATTCTGGGGCCCAACATGGTGGCAGTCCTTCCTATTTATAAGTTTTTCAGCTTTTTTTTTTTAAACATATTTTATTAATTTTTTACAGAGAGGAAGGGAGAGAGATAGAGAGTTAGAAACATCGATGAGAGAGAAACATCGATCAGCTGCCTCCTGCACACCCCCCACTGGGGATGTGCCCGCAACCAAGGTACATGCCCCTGACTGGAATCGAACCTGGGACCCTTCAGTCCGCAGGCCGACGCTCTATCCACTGAGCCAAACCGGTTAGGGCGTTTTTCAGCTCTTTGTCTCCCAAATTTGGAATGACACTTCCGGACCTTCTGAGAAAGAAGGCCTGCATGCTGGGACAGGGTCGGGAGACTATACCTCAAGGCCTGGCCTGGCGCCAGCACTGACAGCTCTGTCTGGGACATAGTTTATAGCCTCTCTGGGAGTAGTCTTATTTTTCCCTATTATTTAAGCAAGCAAATGTTTACAGAAGCCAGAATAGCAGGGTTAAAATTTTAAACAGCAGTTTTTACCCAAGATGAAGGTTACTATGCTTCACTATGTTGCAGGTGTGTATTGAGTGCCCACCGCATAGGAAATACTGTAGTAGATAATGCAACAGACACACCAGTGATTAAGCCACAGAACTTAGGAGAATAGACTCTGCTGGGTAGCGGGTGGGGAAATGTCCCAAGAACAAACACACACACACACATACACACACACACACACACACACACACACACACACACACTTCATAATACAACCTACACACTTCATATTGATACGGGATTTGGGGGCTAGAACACATGGTGTTCCCCTAGGCAGGATGGCTTCCCGGATTCTTTGTCCGTCAGAGTTGGAGAATGAAACCAGGGACAGAAGGTGGTATAACAAAGGTGGAAATTTATTGAAGGACAAGCACAGACTCCCATGTGGGGAAGGGGAAAGAATCGCACAGCACAGACTCCCACATGGGAAGGGGGACAGAGTCCCTCCCAGCCCCCCCACCCCCCCACCCCCCGTTTTATAAAAGCAGTAGTTTTTGTGCCCTGATATCCCCTCTGATTGTCCACCATTCCCTTTTGATTTGGGTCACTAAAGCAACTCCTGAGCTCAAAGGTCAAACCTCACATGGGCCCCTGTGAGGCCCTCCTTCATTGTCCTCCTATTCCCTCTGGGCTTTCTTCCTTCTTTATTTTGTAAACTAGAGGCCAGGTGGGAAGCTAGCGGAAGAACCTTCCAAGTAGAGGGAAAGGCAACTGCAAAGGCATTGAAGTGTTTGGGGGACTGAGAAGAAAGTGGGGTGGCTGGACATAGTGGGGAGTGGGTGAAAGGGACCCAGGATGAGGTTGGAGAGTCCGTGTCCTCTTGGTGCAATAAGAAGCCATTGAAGAATTTAAACCAGACAATGATATGGTCTGGTTTTTAGTTTAGGGGAACACTGGCTGGAACATAAAAAGAAAACAACAAAAAACCCTGTCATGCCTTTCAACAAATGATTCTGTAGTAATTGGACATCCATAGGCAAAAGAAGGAGGAGGAGAAGGAGGAGGAGGAGGAGGAGGAGGAGGAGGAGAGAAGGAGGGGAGTGGAGGGGGAGGAGAAAAGAATCTTTACTTAAACTTACCTTATACAAAAATTAACTCAAAATATAACATTATCTTCATCTAGATATATACCCAAATGACATATACATAGGTGCACCAAAAACCATGCACATAATTGCTTATAGCAGCATTATCTGTAGCAGCCACACTGGTAAACCACTCCAATGTCCATTAACAGCAGAAAGGCTAAATAAATGGTGATAGATTTATACAGTGGAATACTACACAGCAGTGACACTGTGTGCACCAAGTGGGATTAACCTTATAATGTGGAGCAAAGAAGCTGGACACAAAACTATGTTGCATAATTCTATGTATATTAAGCTCATAAACAGGCAAAAACAACTGTAGTGTTTGGGGGGCTGGGGTTAAATGGCAAAAAAAAACTAAACAAATTTAGAAACCCACCGAAATGATGTCCATAAAAATCAGGTTTGTTGTCACTTAGGAGGAAGGGAGCAGGAAGCGATTGGGAGGAGGCTGAGAAGGGCTCCTGGAGTGCTCGCTGTCTAGCTCTCAACCTGAGTGATGCTACTCGAGGGTTTGCTTTGATAAATCCTTGAGCTGAACACTTTGTTTTGAGTGATTTCTGTATTTGCGTTACATTTTGTAATAACTAAGCTTTATTTGTTAAAAGTAAAGGCAGGAGAAGAAAGTATGCGATGAAACTGCACCTGGGAAGTTTAGTGACCTGTACAGTGGACATGGTGAATGGGCTCTGGTTGTGAATTTGATTTTGCCAATGAGAGGTACTTGGTGCAATTTGGAAGTCAGAGTGAGGTGGAACCACCTTCCTGCCCCTTCACCCATGTCCCCTGGCAGGCAGAGTTGTGTGTGGGGTTTGGGAGTTTCTGCAGCTGTGTTCTAGTACCTAGTTACTCACTTCGTGGGCGTTGAAAGGCATCTAAAGTGGCAGTGATGGTCTCTTGACTCCTGGGTCACAGCTATAGTGTATATCCTTGGACCTGACAGTTTCAGGCTCAGTCTCCTGCCTGGCAATGGGCTCAGATATATAATCTTCATAAAAGGACGAGAGAGAGTGAATAATACAGTCCACCACAGTCTCCTAGAAATGTTCATAACTATGTAATAAAGCTCATCATGGCAAACAACAGAAAAAACATGGATTCAAATGTAAAATATAAAACATAGCATTTTTCGAGAAAAAAGTAAAGCAAACTATAAAACTTTTTTGAAAAAAATGTAAGACGTAAAACTATAAACCTTTTAGAAACAGACTGGAGCTACTTGGGGAGAAACTTCAGAGGCGAGGGCTAGGTGAAGAGTTCATGGACTCGACGCTACAAGCATGCTCTGTAAAAATGAAAATGGATAAACTGACCTCATCACAATGAAAAACTGTTCTGCAAAAGACCCTGTGAAGAGGGTGAAAAGACAAGCTCTAAACTAGGAGGAAATATTTGTGAGCCACATATCTGCAAAGGATTTGTATCTAGACTATTATATAAAAAACTCTCAAAATTTCAACAGCAGAGAAAAAACAATCCAGGCAGAAAATGGGCAAAAGACATTATAATAAGCTGCATAATGGCCCCCACAGACATCAGGTTCCAGTCCTTGGAATCTGTAAATGTCAGCTCATTTGGAAATGGAGTCCTTGCCGATGGGATGAAGTTGAAGGATGTTGAGCTGGGGAGATTATCTGGTGAGCCCTACATGTAATCACAGGTGTCCTTCGAAGAGATTTGATACAGACACACAAAGGAAAAGGCGATGTGACGATGAGCCGAGAGAGATTTGAAGATACTGGCCTTGAAGACATAGCCCGAGGCCACAAACCAAGGGATGCCGGCAGGCACTAGAAACTGGAAGAGGCAAAGAATACATCATCCCTCAGTCTCCTCACTCACACTCTTCATTCCATATAGTTCCAAACATCTGTTAAAGCTTGCTGCTGCCTCTCAGACAATGTGACTATCATCTTTGCCCTTTCCACTTAATTTCACAAAGGAACCACCTTTAGTCTAATTTTTGTCATCCCCTTCATGGGTGCACCTAAGTGAGATAGGGACAGTAAAACACTGGAAAAACGTAATATCTATATATATAAAAGCCTAAGCGACTGTTATGACCGAATGACCGGAACAACTAGAAGACTGAAACGACCAGTCAACCAGTTGCTATGACGCACACTGACCACTGGGGGGAAGACGCCTGCGGTGGTCAGTGTGGTCCCACAGCCAACCTCCCACAGCCAGCCAACCTCCCCTGGTCAGTTCCCCCGTCCAGCAGGCCCCATCTGGCAGGCCCTGACCCGCGGTTGGCAGGCCTGGCCAGCCTGGCCTCAATTGGGACTGGGCGAGATGGCCCTGATAGGCCGTGATTGTTGGCCAGGCCTAGTGACCCCACCCGTGCACAAATTTCGTGCACTGGGCCTCTAGTCTTATTATAATTGAATTACTTTTAGCTTCATACTGCTCCTTCCTCCCTAGGGACAGATTAGATGGATGGTGGTCATGAGATAGAAATCAGAAAACAGGAATGGGAACATCGGTGAACTCTAACAGGTACTCTGCTTGCCTGGAGCAGTTTCCTAACGCTGGGGGTCTGGGAGGGGGGAAGTGCAGCCTTGGGGCGAAGCAGGAGCTGGGAAGCTCTCCACACAGCTGCCTATTAGGAAGGCTGAACTCCACCAGTCTTTACTCATCATCCTCAATGGCTAAAGGTTTCCACTTGCCCCTCTCTGACTTTTCCTACCTCCCAACAAGAAGAAAAATTGTGCTGGTTCTGGGAACATGGGGTTTGAAAAACAAGAAGTGCTTTGGAAAATGTGCTGGGATCTGAGTGGCGTGTAATTGATGAGTTCCTTCCTTCACTGTGGTCCAGCGAGCTGAGAAGATGTGACAGGGAATTCTAACCCTCCCTCAGGAAGACGCCTCCTTAATGCCTCTACAAAGATGAGTATTCCATCCTCTATGATTGTGTAAGACTCCTGGGCTGGCCCAACATCTGGCCACAATTTCAGTACCCTGGCCTTGTTTTTGCTCCACGACGTTCTTTGCTTTCTAATCCAGCCGGAAAACATTTTCTTGGTTCTCAACTGCTTATGGTGAATCAATATAATGAGTAATAGGAAAGGGTTTTTTTTTTTAAATGTTTTTATTGATTTTTAGAGAGAGAGAGAGGAAGGGAGAGGGATAGAGAGGTAAAAACATCGATGGGGGAGAAACATCATTGATGGGCTGCCTCCTGCATGCTGTCTACTGGGGATGGAGCCTGCAACCCAGGCATGTGCCCTGACCAGGATGATGCTCAACTACTGAGCCAGAAAAGGTTTTTGATGGTTTACCTTTGAATTACTCAACAGTTGGAATGTATAGGGAGGCCAGGGGACTGAGTGGGAATGAAAGTCCTGTTTCCTGCATGCTGTTGGAAATGAACCTGCCAGTTAGGAACAGCATCTACTGAACATATATGTAAAGGGAAATGAACAAGATATCCTCAAGGCATGTGAAAATCATAGATTCGGGCCCTTTCCTTCAAGAAGTAGTTAAATGGAGATGCTGGTTGGGCTGTACACTCGTGTGCCATATATTGAAATGCATGAAGCATAAGCCCAGAGCTTGTTAACACCAGACCACCCTTAACCAGAGATAACTTTTTCAGCAACATGATACATCCAGTTTTTTAAAAAAAAGATATTTTAGCCCTAACCGGTTTGGCTCAGTGGATAGAGCATCGGCCTATGGACTGAAGGGTCCCAGGTTCAATTCCGGTCAAGGGCATGTACCTTGGTTGCGGGCACATCCCCAGGAGGGGGTGTGCAGGAGGCAGCTGATCAATGTTTCTCTCTCATCGATGTTTCAAACTCTCCATCCCTCTCCCGTCCTCTCTGTAAAAAAAATCATAAAATATATTGAAAAAGAAAGATATTTTATTGAATTTTACAGAGAGGAAGGGAGAAGGATAGAGAGTTAGAAACATCGATGAGAGAGAAACATCAATCAGCTGCCTCCTGCATACCCCCTACTGGGGATCGAGTCTGTAACCAAGGTACATTCCCTTGACCAGAATCGAACTCGGAACCCTTCTTCAGTCCGTGGGCCAATGCTCTTTCCACTGAGCCAAACCGGTTAGGGATACATCCAGTTTTTTGAATAATTGCTCCCCAGGCACCCTAAAGAACTAGGTGGATAGCAGAAGGGAGTCCCCCCCCCCCCCCCGCCCTGACCTCCTGCTTTAAGGGCCCAATACCTATGCCCCTTCATGTACCTATTAGTATTAGTAAATTCAGCAATCGTGAATCAAAGAACAGTCCTAAGCTAGGTATACAGCTTATTAGAAATGACTGCTAAAATGAATGGGAGATGGGTTAGCTAGATAGATGTAAATGTAACTCTCAACTAAATGGACTTTGATGACATTCCTCCCTGTGTGTGGGAAGGATTGCACTTTAAAAAATTGCTCTTGAAAACTCCCCAAGTGGGTGAACTCAGTCACTTCTTCCCTCCCTCTCTTATTCATTGAAGAATGATCCTGAGCCAGGGGATGAAGGTTAAACAAAGGAAAAGATGTACATATAAACCAGCCTGCTTTCAGGGAGCATACAGACTAGTTAACAAACTGATACAATACCAGATGGTGAGTAGATAAGGAGAACCTGGCTGTGCTTGAGGTGTGAGAAAGGTTTCACTGGCCTGGTCTTCATGGACGAGAAGTTTGCATGACCATCCCGAATGGGGGGCCGAAGGGGGAGGCGGGGCTCTCCCGAGGACAGAATGTGCAGAGACAAGAGAAAGGATGCATAGTTTTAGAGCAATAAATAGTAGAGAAAGGTGACTGGGAAAAGAGGTAGAGGCCAGATCATGGGCTTTTTTAGTGGTAGGAATTTGAATTTTGTTTTGTAGAGATTAGGGAGCCATAGAAGGACTTAAAGCAGGAGAGTGACAGGAGCAGAATCATGTGTTAGCTGGAGAGATCTCCTTGGTGTGTATCGGAGGGCAGGCAATGGGAGATTGTGGTGGAAGTCTAGGTGAGAAATCAAGCAAGGTTAGGCTGGCCAGTGGCAGTGGGGTGGGAAGTACAAAATTAACGAGGGCAGTGTTTATGGGGTAGAGTCAGCTTGCAGGACTTCTGAGGCCATTAGAGACCTATTGCCAACAAAAAAGGAGGTTAGTCCCTCAAGAAGACTATTGGGACAGGGTCAAAGAGAAAGGCCAAAGGGCTTTCCCAGATGTTGCTCCCCTGCTGCAGGGAGGGGCAAAGAGCTAGAAGGAAAGGAAGCTAGGAAAGGCATCCACCAACCTGAGCTGACATCACATTGAATTCACATGTGGTTTGGGGTTTGGGCCTAAAATTCCAAGTAGAATTTAGGTAAACATTCCAAGCCGAATCAAGACTGAAGGCATGCATTTTTGCATCTTCAGTAAATTAAAAAAAAAAACAAAACACACAACACTTTAAAAATGTATTTATTTTAATTTGTATTGAATAAAAATTCACATACAATGAAATGCACAGATTTAAGTGTACACTGATAAGTTAGATGTATCTCACACACATAAATATATACAAGGTAACAAACACTGTAATAAAAATAAGACACATTTCTGCCCTGCCAGTGTGGCTCAGTGGTTGAGCATCGACCTTTGAACCAGAGGTCAAGGTTAGATTCCCAGTTAGGGCAAATGCCTGGGTTGCAAGCTCAATCCCCAGTGGGGTGCATGCAGGAGGCAGCCGATCAATGATTCTCTCTCATCATTGATGTTTCTGTCTCTCTCTCTCTCCCTTCCTCTTTAAAATCAATGAAAACATTAAAAAAAATTACATTTCCATCATCCAGAAAGTTTCCTCTCATCCCCTTTCAGATATCCCCCACCACCCATGGATAATCATTGTTCTGATTTCTATCATATGATTTATCTGTTCTTCAATTTCATATAAAATCATATAGTACGTACTTTTTGTGTCTGAATGTCTATACCACAATTTGTTTCTCTCTTCTCCTGTTGATGGATACTATGCTGTTTCCAAATCAGAAATATTATTAATATAACTCTATAAGCATTCTTGTACAGTCTTTTGTGAATATATTTCTTCATTAGCTATGGGTAAATATTAAAGGTGGAATTTCTAGGTCAGAGGGTAGGTGTATAATTAACTTTATTTTTTTTTATAAAGTGTCTGTTAAAGTGTGTAGCCCATTTTTCAGTTGGGTTGTGTGTTGTTATATTACTGAGTTGTTTATATACTCTGAAAACAAATCCTTCATTGGGTGTATGTGTTGCAAATATTTTCTCCCAGTCTTTAACTTATTTGTCTTTTGATTTTTTGACATCTTTTGATGAACAGATTTTAAATTTTTTGATGAAATCCAATTAAACAGTTTTTCATAGTTAGGGTTTTTTATTGTCATTTAAAAGAAGACTTTGCCTAAAACAAGGTTGCAAAGATATTCTCTGGTTTTCTTCTAGAAACTTGATAGTTTTAGCTTTTAGTGTAGACGTATGGTCATCTCAATTTTTTTGTGTGTCATGAAGTAGGGGGTCCGGTTCATTTTCTCACAGGTATATCCAGCTCTTACGGCACTCTATTGAAAAGACTCTTCGCATTGAATTAAACTGGTGACTTTGTTGAAAATCAATGGACAGTATATATGTGGGTCTATTTCTGAAGTTTCTAGTTTTTATTCTTTCAATCTATTTGTTTGTTTTTAGAGCAAAATCACATTGTCTTGACTAGTGAAATATTATAGCACTTCTTTTTTTTTTATAGCACTCCTTTAAATCAGGTAACAGAAGTCTTCGAGTTGTATTTTTTGTTTCCAATGTTGTTTTGACTATTTTGATTTCTGAATTATCTTATCAATTTGACATCTTAGCAATATTGAGTCTTCACATTTATGAACAAGTATACTAGTATCTTTCCATTTATTTAGGTCTTCTTAGCAATGACTTTATAGTTTTTTTTGTGTATAGATGTTTTGCATACATTTTGTTAAATATGTTCTTAAGTATTTTGTTTTTGTATACAATTGTAAATAGTCTCATTTCCCACTTTAGTTTTCATTTTTTGTTTTTAGTATAAAAGGCAATTGATTTTTGTATGTTGAGCTATAGCCTGCTATTTACTTTATTCATTAGTTCTAGTTAATTTTTTGGACTTTATATAAATAATCATACACATGTTTTGGGATTTAACTTGCCAATATTTTATTAATGATTTTTGTATCTATATTTATGAAGAGTACTGGCCTGTAATATTCTTTTCTCATAATATCTATATTAGGTTTTGATATCAAAATTAGAGAGTTTGTTATTGGGCAAGTATTCCCTCCTTTTCTATTTTCTGAGTTTAAAATTAGTACTATTTTATCCTTAAATATTTAATAGAATTCTTCTGTGATTTACAAATTTAACTACTTTAATAGATATGAGCTATTCAGACTTTCTATTTCTGAGTCAGGTTTGATAAGTGTGTCTTTCAAAGAATTTGCTTATTTTATCTAAGTCCTTGAATTTATTGATATAAAGTGGTTCATTATATCCCCTTATTGCCATTGTCATTTTATTTCTGTAGTATCTGTAGTGATGCCCTTCTTTCACTCCTGATTTTAGTAATTTGTGTTTGCCTCTCTTTTTAAAAAAAATTTTTGGACTGGTCTTGCTAAGATATAATTAATTTTATAAATCTTTTCAAAGAATAAACTTTTGGTTTTGCTCACATTCGCTATTGCTTGTCTGTATTTTTTTTTCATTAGCTACTACACTTACCTTTTTAATTTCCTTCCTTCTACTTGCTTTGAATTTAATTTTCTTTGTTCTCCTAACTTTTTATTTTTATTTTATTTATTTATTTTTTTGTGTGTGCACCGTTCCTGGGGGTACTGCAATGCCAGGTCAATGTGTGGAGTGGACGGAGCAAGCTCCTATTCCGTCTCCCTATTCCATCTCTCTGTTGCTTTTTCTTTTCTTCTGTTAGCCCATTCTATTACAAAAATACATTTAATATAATGTCCTCGGATAGAGGATGTATCAGATATTAAACTGATAAGAACAGATACTACACTTGATCATAGCCAAAAGGCCGAGAAGTGATGTTCTCTAACTTTGAAAAAATCTTAAATCTTTTTACTGATGAGAGAGAGAGAGAGAGAGAGAGAGAGAGAGAGACATCGATGTGAGAGAGAAACATGGGTTTGTTGCCTCCCCATTCAAGGATATAACTGGAAACCTGGGTTTGTGCCCTGGCTGAGAATTGAACCCACCACCTTTTGGTGTATGGGACGATGCTCCAGCCAACTGAGCCACACGCATCAGGGCTTTTCCTAACTTCTTAAGGTAGAAATTTAGATAATTGATTTTACACTTTCTTTTATAATTTAAGTATTTAAGGCTATGCATTCCCTCTAAACATCACTTTAGCTGCATCACACAGATTATGACATATTGCATTTTCATTATATTCTAGTTCAAAATATTGCCACAGTTTTCTAGTAATTTACAGTATTCTTTAATGGAGCATCTTACCTAATAATACACAAACATGTAAACTGACCATACCTTCGCTACGCTAACCAGCCAATCAGGAGAGTATGCAAATTAACCCAACAAAGATGGCGGTTAATTTGCATATATAGGCTCCAAGCGGCAGCTCCGGCCAGAGCCCTGCCAGAGTGCCAGAGTCAAACCGGTGCCAGCAGCCAAGGGAAGGGAAGGCCTATTGCACGAATCTCTTCGTGAAACAGGCCTCTAGTGATTTATAATTTCCAAACATGTGGAGGTCTTTTTTTTTTTATATCTTAGTATTATCAGTTTCTAATTTAATTCCATTTAGTCAGAAAAAATACTCTAAGGTTTTTGTTTGAAATTTATTTTTAAAGTTATTGAGACTTACTTTTATGACCCAACACTGGTCTATATTAGAGAAATTTGCATGTTTAGAAAGGCTATATTCTACAGTTTGGAGTGAGTTAGTTTATACATGTCTATTAGATCATGTTGATCAGCAGAGTTATTCTATATAGTGTCTTCTATCTACTTATTGATTTTCTCTCCACTTGTTCTGTTGGTTATTTAAAGAAGGGTGCCAAAATCTTGATTGTAGACTTTTCTTTCTTCTTGTAGGTCTGTTAGTTTTTGCTCCATGTGTATTAAATCCTAGGTGGTGGCATGTGTTTTCATTAGGAGGCACATATCTGGTTGTCTCTCTTTCTATGATGTTCATAGTTACTGACGTCCAATCCATAGAGCCATTAATTTATGGGAGGTTACAAATTGGTGATTTAAAAAACTATTTTAAAAATTTTTATTGAATTTATTGGGGTTAATAAACATTGGTTAATGAAATGATACAGGTTTCAAGTGTTCAATTCTATAATACATCATCTGTGTATTGTATTGTGTGTTCACCACCCAAAGTCATCACCTTCAGTCTAGTTTTAGCCACATCTTAATCCCAACTTCCAAAAGCAACTATTGCCTCTGAATCCTAAGCTTTTGGGGAATTCTTCATTTATTGCTTACCATTCTAAGTCATTCACCACTCATTCACTAGCTTTCCAGTTTCAAAAACGTTGCTTTTTCTTTTCTTCTGTTAGCTCATTCTTATAGGCTTATGTCTTTGAAAGACAAAATCGCTCTGTCCTTGTTTCACCAGGGTTTTGGGAGGGAGTGAAAGAAGGTGCAGATGTCCAATCTGCCATCTTTTTTTTTTAATCCTCACCTAAGGATATTTTCCCATTGATTTTCAGAGAGAGTGGGAGAGAGAGGGAAAGACAGAGAGAAATATCGATGTGAGAGAAACACATCATTTGGTTGCCTCCTGCACGTGCTCCAACCAAGGCCTGAGTCAGGGAGGAGCCTGCAACCGAGGTACGTGCCCTTGATCAGAATCGAACCTGGGACTCTTGGGTCTGCAAGCTGATGCTCTATCCACTGAGCCAAACCGGCTAGGGCCAAGCTACCATTTTTAGCTCTGAAAATCTTTCCTTTATCTTTGTATTCCTTTTCCAAGTCTAGACTTGTTTGCTTCTTAGTAAATATTTATGGAAGAACTACCCTCTCTTGGTCTTGTTTGGAACAAGGTGGGTCGGACCAGGACGTACTGGGATCATTCTTTTCCTTCCACCCGTCCCTGACTTGGCCGCGCGTATTCCCTGGTAATTGCCTCATCATTTAGGTTTTAAATCTTGAACTTGTGCAACCCCGAGGACTGCTAGTTTCAACACATGTCTGACTGATCTAGACTTTCTGATTCGGTCAGGCTTAGGGTCCATCCTGTCTTGGTTGTTAACCTTGCTACCGACCGAGGGGCCATCACAGTTTGACCCAGAGCTCTGATTCCCAGGTGATTTCACTGTCGTAGAAATCCTTATAGCTGAGCAAGCCCCGAATATGCTCACTTTAAGGCCGGTCGGCCTTCTCAGACGGGAAGAAAGTTACAGGAAAGGACCATTCTGAGCTGTCTGTGAAGCATGGAATGTCATCAACCACATCTCCCTTTGGCTTGATGGAATCTAAGCTTTTCTTCCCACCCTACGTCCAGAGGGGAGACTTTTTTTGGGCCAGAATTATGATTTATTTCAAAGCACATGATATTGTGAGGAAGGGAGGGGCGGGGGGAGACACGTTATTTTTTTGGAATATATTTTGCTTTGCCCTGTTATTCCTCATCTTCCAAATAATTTGTGGGATGAGTGCATTACCTGATTTTTCTTGTGAAGAGGAAAAAAAGGAAGAGAAAAATAACTCATAATTCTCTCGGGGAGTGACATGGAATTAAAAATGGAAAAGGAGGCACCAGTGATACATTCCATTTACCTCCAGCGAACACCGTGTAGGGGACGCCTTGACCACAGAGCCACGCTGCCAGAAACGAATGCCGACTCCTTTTTTCAAAAGTCACATATTTTCCACAGAATTTGATTCTGATCTTCGCTGCGACTGCCTGTGGCCACTCAGTTTCTGGAAGCCTACAGTGCCAAGGATTTGCTAAGTGGCTTTGGCAAGGCCTCTGCTAGTGTTTAATCACAGCAAGAAGGCTCCAGGGACTTTTGGCTATATAAAGGATTTTAGAGAATTAGCCTAAGTTGGACGAAGCCCAGAGCAGCTGCACTGCTCTTCAAGCACAGGAGAATTTCTCAGAGATATATTATGATAACAGAAACGTAACCTGGGATTTAGCCCTAAATTATGTTAATAACGAACTTAAATGTTCCTTACTTTACAAAACAGCTGTGTTCCTGAAAAATGTTGTGTAAATCTGACATTTCATACTGGATCCTACTTCCCCATCCAATACATTATAATTTCACAACTGCTTAATCTCCGGTTATGGCTGAATGTCCATGTACACATTTATCTTTTCAATTCCTCTACTTCTCCAAGTTCCTTCATCAAGCAGCTGAGTATAAAAAAATGTAAATATAGTATACCATGATTGCTATGTATTCAGAGAAGTGCTTGTTAAATATTTCGGTAAAGTAAATATTCACTCAGTATTTTGATTTATATATATATATATATTTTTTCTTTTTTTTTTTAAATATGGAATGCTTCACGAATTTGCGTGTCATCCTTGCGCAGGGGCCATGCTAATCTTCTCTGTATCGTTCCAATTTTAGTATATGTGCTGCCGAAGCGAGCACTGATTTTTATATATTGACAGAAATTAAGTCTTGGCTTCATCCAAAATGTACAAATGGGGGAGGGGCGCCTTGCCAAAACAAGGGAGCCCATTAAGTTTGTCATTTTTTATTTGGTTTGCTTGCACATTTTGATGGTCCCAAAACACCAATTTTCGGATCAGTCTGTAACAGAGGTCTGCCACAAAAGGAGTAAAATAAGGGATGTAAGTGACATTTTAGAAGGCTAAATACACTCAATTAAAAAGATTACCCTTCATTATACCTTCCATGTATGGTTTTGATATGAAGTATATATTGACAGCACTGTTATAAAGTTATTATAAAAGTTTACTTTATATAAGTTTTAATAAACTTTTAAAGCTGTAAGTAAGTAATAGTTAAAATAGAGTGTGTGAAACACTGGCCTATGAGACAAATTCCATGATCCTTCGAACAGTAAAAACAGCTTTGATTATTTTTCTTCAGTAATGGGTTAGTCTTACTTTTGGAAATTTTTTAATTCTCAAGAATGTTATTGCCAAAGATAATAACTTTGAGTCATACTTTAAATCTTTTTTAATTGATTAATTATAAGATGACAAATGGCAAGTTGAGCATATTCTTGATTCCTAGCTACACCAGTGCAATTAAAATTTTAATCAATAAAATTTATATTCTATTATTTCTGGTTGTCTGTCAAATATTTTTCTGACATTTGAATTAACAGAATTTCTGAGAAAATAATTCTTAACAGATTATTACTTATTACCTCTTAATATCTTTTTATTTTGATCAGAGTATAAAGGTTGCTGATAATAGGACTTTAGGTTTAGAGGAGGCTGAAGTCAACATACAGGGTAGTCATATTTCTGGGGAAGCTTTGAGAGAAACAATAGTCTTATTATATCATAATTGCTTGACAAGTGTCATCTCTGAATTATAGTATTCCAATAAAATTTATTATCTCTGTCAAGAAATAAAAAGATTATCCTTCATTATCCTGAGATGATGAATGCCAGGGTTCTTGTTCCAGCATTAAGAA
>NW_005871049.1:38849280-38903814 GCF_000147115.1 Myotis lucifugus | reverse complement strand
ATATATATATATATATCCACACACACACACAAGGTGGTGGTGAATGAGAAAAATATGCTCTTCCTTTTAAAATCATGCCTTAAAATATCTCACTGTTGAAATAGGTGCAGTCAATATGCTTTCCATTAATCATTAAATATTATCACTTTCTATTTAATCTAATTCTTAATTTATTCCAGTGCTTGATTAGTCAACATTAGTGTTTCTCAAAGTGAATTTTATGGAGCTCTGCTTCTCTGCGTAATAGTTTTCTATGCTGTACAACAAATGACCACAATCTGAGCAGCTTTAAACATAAACATTTAGATTTCCACTTTTGAAATGACAGCATCCGGAGCTCAGCAATCTCCAGCAAAGCAAGCATACCTCATGAAAATTATTTTTAAAATCTCTGGAAATTGTCCTTAGGCCATATAGCAAATAAAGAAATATTTATGCAAGGAAACCTAGTAAAACGTGGTAAGAACAGGGAGAGTCTGTAGCATTTGAACCATGAGTCATCCCCTCACTCCCCACTTCCTGCTCAAAATGACAGAAGCTCCATCCCAGGCAGGTGAAGCCAGGAACACAGGCCTTCTCCTCCTCCCAGCTCTCACTTAAGGGGCAGGGTGTCTTCTTGGGAGGGGCAGGCAACCAGAAGTTTTCATCAGCCCCAGCCACGTGTTGGCAAGGATGTGGAGAAATCTGAGCCCTCATACATTGCTGGTAGAAATATAAAATGGTACAGCTGCCTGGGGAAACAGTTTGGCAGCTCCTCAAAAGTTTAATCACAGATTTAGCATCTGACCCAGCTAGTCCACTCATGTACATATACCCAAGAGAAGTGAAAACATATGTCCGTATGAAAACTTGTGCATAAATAGTCACAGCAGCATTATTCATAATAGCCAGGAGGTAGAAACTACCCAAACATCCATCAAGTGATGAATGGATAACCAAGTGTGGTATATCCATATAGTGGAATATTATTCACCAATCTTTAAAAAGTGAAGTGCGCGCCCAGCTGGCATGGCTCATTGGTTATGCTACAGCATGGATAAACCTTGAAAACTTTAGGCTAAGTGAAAGAAGTCAGTCACAAGAGACCACATGTTGTATTATTCAATTTATATAATACTAGAGGCCCGGTGCACTGATTCGTGCACCAGTGGGGTCCCTCAGTGTAACCTGCAGGGATTGGGCCAAAACCGGCAGTCTAACACCGCCTGTTGCTCCTGCCTGCCACTCCTGCTCATCCCGGCCCCGCTGCACCTACCGCCGCCGCCACTGCTGCTCCACTTTGGTCTCTGCGCGCCCGTCATAGGGCGATACCGGCACACCCATGACCAAGAAGCGGCCGCCGGCTTGCACCCAGTCAGTCCCGATGCCGGTCCCGATCCTGGTCCTGGTCCGGATGGGGGAGGGGCCCACAGGGTGAGTGTCTGCGGGAGAGGCTTGCACTGCTGCAGCAGCTGTGCTCACTCGCTATGAGCCCAGTGTCTGGCTTGGTCAGCTGAGCGTCGCTCCCACTGTGGGAGCGCACTGACCACCAGGGGGCAGCTCCTGCGTTGAGATCAGTTCTGGAGGTTGGAAGTCCAAGATCAGGGTGCCAGCATGGTCAGTGAGCGCCCTCTTCCAGGCTGTAGACTTCTCACTGTATCCTCAGATGGTGGAAGGGGCTCTGGAACTCTGAGGGATCTCTTTATAAGGACACTAATCCCATTCACGAGGGCTCCACCCCCATAACCTAATCAGTTTCTGAAGGCCCCACCTCCTAACATGATCACAGTGGGCAATAGGATGCAACATGTGAATTGGGGAGAGTGGGTAGCAAAAATATTTAGACCATAGCAATACAAACTACAAAAAGGCCTGTTTGGTTTACCCACTAAAGGAAAACTGTTTCTTCACTCACAACACTCTGACAGCAAATACGTGGGGTTTTCACACCAAACATTTCTCCAGTTCTCTGGTTATCCCAACAATTTAATTCAATTTTGACACTAACTACCTGGAGGAAGTACAGACCCTACAGGTTAAGGGCTCAGTCCCACAAGACTGCCACCATTTCAGGTGCAAGTTACAAGTCTGGGCCTCCTGTATTTCTGACCGACCAGCTGAAAGTTAGGGGTGCCCATGACTCCCTCCTCCGATTTGGTAATTTGCTAGAATGGCTCACAGAACTCAAGGAAACAAAACCTGCACATGCTCAGCCCCCTCCCAGCACCCCCACATGCTCAGCCCCCTCCCAGCACCCCCACATGCTCAGCCCCCTCCCAGCACCTCCACATGCTCAGCCCCCTCCCAGCACCTCCACATGCTCAGCCCCCTCCCAGCACCCCCACATGCTCAGCCCCCTCCCAGCATCTCCACATGCTCCCCACCCCAGAAGCTCTCCCAATCCTCTGTCTAGGACTTTTTCGGAGGTTTCATTATATAGCCATGATTAATTAAATTACTAGCCATTGGTGGTTAACTCAATCTCCACCTCCTCTCCCTTCCCCAGAGATCAGAGTGAGGCTGAAAGTTCCAACCCTCAAATGGTTGGTTCCTCTGGTAACCAGCTCCAGTTCTCCAAGAGACGCCCATTAGCATAAGCTCAGGTATGCTTGAATGGGACTTATGAGAACCAAACCATGCCCCCTCTCACCCTTATCACTCAGAAAATTACAAGGGTTTTAGGAACTCTGTCCCAGGAACCAGGGACCAAGACCAAATATACATATTTCCCATTATCACAGTAATGCAGGAGCCATTGATAAGCTTGAGACGATGTCAGGGTCCCTAAAGGGGTAGATGGCAGGTTGTGACACACAGAGGAGGGAGTGGGAAGTGAGGAAATGGAGTCAGTAGGTCGTCTCTTGAGATTTGTCTGTAAAGAGGAGACAGATAGGATAGTAACAGGAAGTAGGATCCAGGAAATTATATTCTTAAGCCTTGTCAGAATTTTAGAATTTCTAAATGATGACTTGACTTTTTTTTCATTCACTTGCTCACCATTCATGAGATCCTGCTGTGTGCCCAGCACAGTGGCACTTGCTGAAGAAGCAACGCAGGGTATGATGGATCCCACAGGACAAGCACCTACCTGTGTGCCCAGTCCCCAAGCAGAGCAGACACTTCTGTGCGCGACATTAAGGTACAAGAGCCGGTTCACTCGCTGCATTTTTCTTCTGCAGGCATTGCGAATCTTCTCCTAGGCTAGTGTTAGCACATGTTGTTGTTTTTTTAAGTAACACAGGTTAGAGTCTCATCTTTTATATGAAAAATGTACAATTCAATTTTGAAAAATAAAAATATTTATCATGTTAAAAAAAAAAAGGTCTTAAATTTCGGAACTGGAAGGGAACTGAGAAATCATTTAATGCAGCCCCTTCATCTAACAAGTGTAGGAATTTGAGTCCCAGAGAGGCTGCATAGCTTGCCCAAGGACACACATTTAGTAAGTGGCTGACTGGGGATCAAGCCCTTATCTTCTGTTTCCAGTTCAGGGAACTTTCCACTACCCCATGCCAGATCATATATATGTGTCAATTTCTGCGTTTCTAGATTCATTGCTTTAAATGGTAATGTTAATGAATTCCATGAGTCAGAGCTTAGTTCCATATTCTGCCAATTAATTGTAGTTTAGGGGTGGAATTCATTCCAAAGCCCTGGATTATACAGTACAATGTCAGCGGCTTTTTCAAGGTAACTCATTCCAAATCTTGGGCCAATTACACCCACTATAGCTGAGCGTTAGCTGGACTTGCCTCTAAATGTCCTTGAATTAAACTCAGTAGTCCTGCTGGTTTCCCTCACAGCCTGGCTACAGGGAGCAATTGTGGCCTGGGGGAGGGTAAGTTTCCACAAAACCCGAGGCAGTGGGCACTCCGGGAAATGTAAGGGTCAGGCCTGAGGCAACCCGGCTGTAACCTGGTGGATGATGTGTTAGAGCCACTGCTTTGGGAGTTGGTCATTTTAAAAAATATATATTTTATTGATTTTTTACAGAGAGGAAGGGAGAGGGATAGAGAGTTAGAAACATTGATCAGTTGCCTCTTGCACACCTCTCATTGAGGATGTGCCCGAAACCAAGGTACATGCCCTTGACTGGAATCGAACCCGGGACCCTTCAGTCCGCAGGCCGACGCTCTATCCACTGAGCCAAACTGGTTAGGGTGAGAGTTGGTCATTTTTAAAAAATATATTTTTATTGATTTCAGACAGGAAGGGAGAGAGAAAGGGGTGTGGGTGGGGGAACATCAATGATGAGAGAGAATCATCAATTGGCTGCCTCCTACCCGCCCCCTACTGGGGATCGAGCCTGCAACCAAGGAACATGCCTTTGACTGGAATCTAACCCAGGACCCTTTAGTCCATGGGCCAATGCTCTATCCACTGAGCCAAACCAGCTAGGGCAAGGGAGTTGGCCTTTTTTGTGGTTGTTGTTATTGCAGCCAGAGATGGCAGTAGGAAGAACCTACGGCGATTTCTCACCTTGGCGCCTCTTCAGCAATCTGGACTGGGCTCCTACCCTCTGGGAAATATCAATTTCATTTGGAAACAGGAGCATCTTCGACCTCATTTAGAACTGGTTACCTCCTCAGCCAGCAGCATGTTAAAGAGAAACAGGGAAAAACATTATCCATTGTACAAAACAGCCGTTTCCATGGCCAGGGCGTTTGGTGATGTGATTAATCTTTGGCCTTTGCCATCCAACCTGATCTCTTGAGTTCATCCGAGGAGACTAAGCTGGACCCGTGCTGTTCCATCTGAGCAGTGGGGCCTTGGGCAAGTGACATCATCATTACATATTAGAGGTGGATGCCCTGACCAGTGTGGCTCAGCTGGTTGGGCCTTATCCTCTGCACCAAAGGGTTGCCAGTTCGATTCCCTGTCAGGGCACATGCCCGGGTTGCAGGCTCCATCCCCAGTCAGGGGAATGCGATTGATGTTTCTCTCTCTTCCTCTCCCTTCCTCTCTGTATTAAAATCAATTAAAAATCTTTAAAAAAATAAATATTAGAGGTGGAAAGCCTTTCTGAGATCACAGTTTGCTATTACAGACAAGAAAGCCAGGTTTAGAGAAATGAAACACCTTATATTATTTACGTTTGGGGTGGTTCCTGCTTTCTCTCTGTGCTCTCAGCTTTCTCACCTATGACTTCTAACATCCTTCCCACCTCTGACATTTCCTACTCTGAAAGTCCTTTATAGCCTTGCTACTCAGCAAGTGGTTGTGACCAAGCAGACTTGCAGCATCACCTGAAACACACCTGCAGAATCTTGGGTCCTGCCCAGGCCTACTGAGTGTGAATCTGCATTTAAATAAAATCTCCAGCTGACTCATATGCATGTATAACAGGCTTCAGAAATCTAGTTGATTTTGGCCCGAGACATTTAGTTCTTTCCGTTCCCATTCATTCCCTCATTAGCCTGCAGATGTCACCAGAGAGCCAACAGAGGTCTTACTGAAGAGGAGGAAAATACTACTTAAAGCTTTTTTCCTCCGTGTACTTGATGTCTACTGTTCTCTCCTGACTTTCAAGTTCCCTTAAGCTCCTTGCCCTGTTACCCAGTAAAGTTACAGAAAAATGGGCTATGAAGTGTATTTTGAAGCTGTTCACACTACAGATTCCTCAGCAACTGCCCTTCCAGAGAATGGGACCCTAGGGACCCTCTAGTCTCATTTCCATTTTTATCTAAATTTTATCTATGTTTTAAAAAATACATTGGCATAAAGCTGTTTACAATACAGAATTCTCTTATTTTCTTTTTAATCTCTCTACTTTGTCCTCATTTGCATTCCTGAAACTTTTGTCTTCTCTTTTTCTTCTTGATCAATTTTCCTTCAGACCTATCAATATTATTTGCCTTTTTAAATTTCCAATGTTTGGCTTTGTTCATCCACAATTATGTTCATTGTATGGATATGCCACAGTTTGTCTATCCATTCACCTGTTGGTAAATGGAGCTGGCATTTAGGTCGTTCCAAAGTTTGTGTATTACAAATAAAGCTGCTGTGAGCATTTTATACAAGTCTTTTTGTAAACATGTGCTTGTATTTCTCTTAGGTAAATACTTAGGATTGAAATGTCTGTGTGGGATGGTAGGTATATATTTAAATTTTTAAGAAACTGCCAGATTGTTTTCCAAAATGATGTTATAACTTTATATCCCCGCACAAGTCATTGTTATTATTTTTTGAACAGTTTATTCTTTCTTTTTTATTAAATTTATTGGGGGTGACATTGATTAATAAGAATATATAGGTTTCAGGTGTAGATTTCTCTGATACATGATTTGCATATTGCATTGTGTGCCCCCCACCCAAAGTCAAATCATCTCCATCACCATATATTTGGTTCCCTTTACCTTTTACAAAACCCCCATCCCAGTTCATCATCTTTCAAAGAGATTTAAATGCCAAGGAAAACATTGGTTATATTTACCCACAACTGACCATCATGGCTGCAAGCAGAAGTAGTACCCTAATTTTCATTTTGTATCTTTTTTAATTTAATATTATTTTGAGCTTTATCCATGTTGATATATATATATATATGTGTGTGTGTATATATATATAGCATATATATATAGCATATATATTCCATGTATGTGTATATATATGTAAAATATATATTACATACACACACATATATTTCATTGTTTCCTTTACATGATATTCTAAAGTATGCACCCACCACATTTTATTTATCTGATTCCTTGACATACATTTCTCTGACATGCATTCCTAAGAGTGGGATTGCTTGATCATAGGCTTAATCATATTTAATTTTACTAAATACTGTCAGAATATTAATCAGAATAGCCATATCAGTACTCAGGCCAGCAGTGCACAACAGTTCCTGTCTTCCAGAGCCTCATTCACACTTCACATGCTCCACATTTTTAGTTTTGCAGGTCTGATGTAGCTATTTGAGCTCACCCTCAAGATTCACTTCAGGGGCCTCACTCTTAGGAAACGTTCTTGCACCCCTCCATCTGAGTGAGATGGGCCTCTTCTGTGCTTTTGTAACACTGATAATTAACTTAGTTATTGCCAGTTTTGTTGTCCATCTTTCTTTTAAATTGAGAGCACCTTGAGGCAGGGACTGTGTCCAGAGATGCTAATATTGCCTATTTCCCATCGCTCCTAAGATGAATATTCCACCCACAACTCCTAACACAAAAGCAGGCGCTGTGGTCTCTCATTGGCTCCTCTAGTTGGGCTACAGCTGATTATCCCAGGTAGTGAGTGGCTTGCACAAAATCCTGCAGGTGAGCCTGTTTGAGTGGGTCTCTTCTTTGCAATCATTTGCGGCTTGAACAGACTGTCTTTTGCAACTTGTGTCTCCAGCACCCAGCAGTGTTCCTGGCAAGAAAGGGGATTAATAAACATTTAAATGTGCTACTTCCTGTCATTGCACAAAGTAAGAAAAATAAAAGCAGGTCGTCATTTGGAAAAATGTTTCCAAGGCAGGATGGGGTTTTCGGTACCTCCATCCCCTTCATTCCTCCTCAGTCTCCCTCCTGGAGGGGAGGGGGTCATTTAGCCTCACACCATTGCACTGAGAGGCATTCAGGAGAAATAACAGGGTTGCTGGTGTTGTATGTGCGTTCCTTGCAGAAGGACTGACCATCCAGGATAGCACCTTGGTCCAGGAGCTGGGACCCTGGTGGTTGGGCAAAGGGGTAAGGAAGGAAGAAAAGACGCAGTCCTAAAAAGAGGGGGCGTCTGGATGCTCATCTAAGTTGGACTCTGTAGACCAAAAGATAGTCTGACAAGAAGAGGGAAGACAGGTTTTGCAGCAGTACAGTCATGTGTCGCTTAATGACAGCTATGCATCCTGAGAAAAGCGTCATTAGGCAATTTCGTGTTGTCCAAACAATATAGAGTGCACTTACACAAGCCCAGATGGGATAGCCTACCACACACCTAGGCTATATGCCTGGCTTATTGCTCCTAGGCTACCAGCTTGTAGAGCATGTTACTGTCCTGAACGCTGTAGGCAATTGCAACACAATGGTAAGTATTTGTGTATCAAAACATATCTAAACATAGAAAAATGTTTAGTAAAAATATGGTATAAAAGATAAAAAAATGGTACACCTGCATAGGGCACTTACCATGACTGGAGTTTGCAGGACTGGCTCTGGGTGAGTCAGTGAATGGCAAGTGAATGTGAAGGCCTAGGATACTACTCTACACCACTGTAGGCTTTATAAATGCTGCACACTCAGGCTACACGCAACTTATAAAAATATTTTTCTTTCTTTAATAATAAATTAACCTTAGCAAACTAACTTTTTTATTTATAAACTTTTTGATTTTTTAACTTTTCAACTCTTTTAGAATAACACTAGTTTAAAACACAAACACCTTGTACAGCTGGACAATAATATTTTCTTTATTTCCTTATTCTATAAGCTTTTCTCTTGTAAAATATTTTACTTAAAAATTTTTTTGATGTTGTTAAAAACTAAGATACAAACAAACACATTAGCTGAGGCCTCGACAGGGTCAGAATCATCAATATCACTGTCTTCCACCGCCACGTCCTGTCCCACTGGAAGGTCTTCAGGGGCAATAACACGCATGGAGCTGTCATCTCCTGGGATAACAATGCCTCTTCCTGGGACACCTCCTGAAGGAGCTGCCTGGGGCTCTTCTTGAGGAGGTGTCACTCTTCTCAGAAATAGGTCCATGGTGGTTTCCTTGGTTTGTTCCTTTTTTTCATCACTGATTTGCTGGTAAGAAGATAATGCACCATGAACATTTCTCTATTAATGAAAGCCTTTCTGTGTTGGGGTCCATGTTTTTGAACTTTTTAAGAAGCTTGTAAAAGCTTCTGCTAAACCCTTCACCTTGAATTTTCTTGGAGGTTCTTTTTGTTCTTCTCTTGCAGTTTCCTTTTCTCTTGCTATGGGTTCCAGTTCCAGTTCTAACAGCTCCTCATTAGTCAAGTCCTCAGGAACCACCTCTAGGGCTTCCTCAAGGTCATCCTCCTCCACACCCAGCTTAAAGTTGGTTGCCATCTCTACCACAGCCTTGTTGATTTTTTTCAACCTCCTCATTATTGGAAAATCCTTTGAAGTCATGGATAAACCTCTTGAGTGTCTTCGTCAGGATGCCATTCATACTTTCCTTGGTGATATCACCCCAAGCCGAAGAAAGGCTCTTGATGGAATCGTAGATGTTGCAGTCCTTCCAGAATTGCATCCGTGTCTTCCTCATTTGCACCAATAGCTGAGCAAAGATCTGCCTCGGATAGTAGGCCTTAAAAGCTGCTATCACTCCCTGATCCATTGGTTAAATCAGAGAGGTGGTGTTTGGAGGGAGAACACCACTTTGATATTGGGATAAAGAATACAAATAAGAAGAGGATGTTCAGGAGCATTATCAACAATAAGCAAACTCTTGAAAGATATGTTATTCTTCAAACAGTGCTTCCCCATTTTGCTGGCCAAGCAATTCAGGGAGAGGAGCTGGGTCACCAAGGCTTCCCATTGCGCCTATAGAACACGGGCAGTCTGTGCTGGTGACCATGCTTGAAGGCCCTGGGGTTCTCCCCCCCAGGTCACAAAGGGTCTCCATTTGTAGCCGCAACATTGCCCCCAAGAAAGACTGTTGTCCTGTCCTTAAAAGCCTGGAAGCCTGGCTCGGCCTCCTCCTGAGTGAAAGTCCTTTCCTGCATCTGTTTCCACAATAAGGAGACTCTATCCATCTTGAATATTTGCTCTGGCGTGTAATTTTCCTCCACAACCAGCTTATCTGGAGTTTCCAAAAATTCTTCAGCTGCCTTCCCATCAGCACTTGTATTTTTACATTATGTAATAAATAATGATTCCTGGATCATTTAAACCACCCAGAGCTAGCAGTGGATTCAACACTGTGGTCTGGCCCGGCCTTTTCTTTCAACATCGCAGACAATGTTATTGCTTTGGTTGTGATCATCATGGTGCTGAGAGGGACACACTTCTGTGTCTGGTCTTCAATCCAGGTCATTAGAAGTTTCTCCACGTCGGATATACGCCTTTCTCAAATTTTCGTTAGTCTGGCTTTTCAATGAAGCTGATCCTTTAACAGCTTCCGTTGCTTTGTTCTTGTTCTTCGAGATCGCAGCGATGGTGGAATGGGACATGTCTGACCGGTGAGCAATAACCATCACTGATTTCCCATCTTCATAAGCCCTTAATCATTTTAATTTGTTTCCAGGTCAATCACTCAAGGTGGCCTCTTCCAGGAAATGTTGGCAGTGAATTTTATATGGATAGGGGCCATGATGGACAAAGCAACATGAGATTATATCAAGTACAAGAGAAAACGATGCAATCAAGAGATGAGGTAAACATGAGATGTCTGAGGCTGTTGCTGGTATAATGGGCATACTGTTTAGAGCAAACTTTTTTTATAAGTAGAAAAAGTGCACTTTGAAATAACAATCATAGTATAGTGGAACTAATGCATAAACCAGTAATTAAGTCATTTATTAATATTATCAAGTATTATGTACTATAGATAATTATATGTGCTATACTTTTATATGACTGGCAGCACAGTAGGTTTATTTATATCAGTATCACCACAACACATGAGTAATGTGTTGTACTATGATGTTATGACATCAATAGGTGATAGGAATTTTTGAGCCCCATTATAATCTTATGGGGTCACCATCGAATAAGCAGTCAATGCTTGACCTAAACCTGGTTATGTGGCACATGACTGTATTTGGATTGGGGGTGTGTTCATGATAGGCTATGAGTAAGAGTGGGAC
The DNA here is from genome assembly GCF_000147115.1 of Myotis lucifugus. Taxonomy (NCBI): domain Eukaryota; kingdom Metazoa; phylum Chordata; class Mammalia; order Chiroptera; family Vespertilionidae; genus Myotis; species Myotis lucifugus. Next base: position 38,893,073 of record NW_005871049.1, on the reverse strand, counting down.
AGACCCATAGGTTGATAAATATTTTTTGATTTGCTAGGAAGCATTGATGAGCAGGATAGCGCTCCCCACTCCTAACACGGTAACATAAATGTCAGTGAGGGCATGAGTCTAATTTTCTTACCCTAAGGAGTTCCTATCTTCTTTCATTGTAACAAAGACGATGTAGAAGCATCAGCAGTATGAGGCACAAGGTGGTATCTTAATAAACTTTCCATCTCTCATTGCACCTTATGGAGAGTCAGAAACATCATAGGGAAATAACCACTTCCTAAACCTCTCAAGTCTGACCCCTTATCTCCACACCTGTGGCCATGGCTTTAGCCCATACATGAGCCTAAATCCCAACTCTACCCCTTGGTAGCTACATGACCCCAGGCAAGTTTGTTAATGCCTCTGAGCTTCAGTTTTTACATCTGTAACATGGGGCTAATAATAATTTACTCCTCATAGAATGCTGTGAGGATTTGTAAGGCAGAATAAGGGAAGCACCTAGCAAATCCAAGATGTTCAATAAGTATAGTTCCCTTTCCTTTCTCCTTCCTTCCTTCCTTCCTTCCTTCCTTCCTTCCTTCCTTCCTTCCTTCCTTCCTTTCTTCCTTCCTTTTTTTGACCTGAATTCTTTTTTAAAAAAATATTTTTTATTTATTTCAGAGAGGAAGGGAGAGGGAGAGATAGAAATATCAGTGATGAAAGAGAATCATTGATTGGCTGCCTCCTGCACGCCCCCTACTGGGGATCGAGCCCACAACCTGGGCATGTGCCCTGACCAGAAATTGAACTGTTACCTACTGGTGCATGGGTCAACGCTCAACCACTGAGCCACACCGGCCGGGCCCACATTCTTGATATTCCATAGCAGAGTCAATTACTGACTGCTAAAGAAGACCAAATAGTAATGATGTTTGTTTAGGGTCAGTGTCCATAACACCAACCACAGAAAAGTTAGTCCTTATTCCATTGCAATTTATTCCACTCCTCTGGTTTGCACTAATTAATACCACATTGTCATGATCTTGTCTTTCCCACTAGACTGAGAGCTTCCTGGAGGCAAAGAATGCTGTTTTCTTAACTTTTAATACCCACTTTCCCACGTTCTAGAGCTGAACCACATGTGTTCAGTTTGAATGAATTCATTCTCTTCATTGTGAGAAGGAATGGATTCATGCCATCCTAGCTTGTGGGGGCAACATGGCACAGCGTTAGGTTTAGGTCTGATCTTAAGTCTCAACTCGGCCACTTACTGGTTGTGCCACTTTGGGTTACTTACTATCCTTTCTGAGGGCCACTTTCCTTGTCTATAAAATGGAAAAATTAACCTACAGAATTGTCTTAAGGCTTATGACTCTGTTGTAAGCACTTACTACATTTTCATTTCTTGTCTTTGACTCTAAAGGAGGGGAGAGCCAATTTTACTTATTGATGTTTTTTAAAACCTTGACTTTTTTGCTTATTTGTTTAGATGTTTAAGAATATAACTTGGTCTAGAAGAAATGGTTACCTTTGGTGGCTATGTTTGTACAAGAGAGTCCCTAGCAATGACTTGACAAGCTTTTTAATTTTATTTAAATACTTAAAAAAAATTGATTTCAGAGAGGAAGGGAGAGGGTGAGAGAGATAGAAACATCAATGATAAGAGAGAATCATTGCTGGGCTGCCTTGTGCATGCCCCCTACTGGGGATCAAGCCCCAAAACCAGGCATGTGCCCTGACTGGGAATTGAACCGTGTGTGACCTTCCTGGTTCACAGGTCGACGCTTGACCACTGAGCCACACTGGCTCTGCAACTTGACAAGCTGTAACATTCAAGGTTCAGCCAGAAGGCAAACCCATAATACTTATTTGAGAGAATATTTAATATAAAAAAATCTGTTAACTAGCTAACTGAAAGAGCAAAGGGATAATTACCAGATCATGGTAGTAGCAACTATAAGAAGCAACTACAGCCCAGCCGGTGTGGCTCAGTGGTTGAGTGTTGCATCAACACATGCACCAAGCGGTCACTAGTTCAATTCCTAGTCAGAGCACATGTCCAGGTTGTAGGTTCGATCCCCAGCAGGGGAGTGCAGGAGGCAGCCGATTGATGTTGTTTTTCTCTTATCAATGTTTCTATCTCTCCCTCTCCCTTCTTCTCTCTCTCTGAAAATTTATAAAAAACATAGAGAGAGAGAGAGAGAGAGAGAGAGAGAGAGAAGCAACTACATTTCCCTATAGTTGAAAGAACCAAGAAAACCAAGGGAGAAATGTAGAGGAGGGGCCCTGCAGAGCTCGGGGGTGGAAGGTGCTGGCTGGTGGTGTGAGTGTCTCTGAGCGGACATGATGAGGCTGGTCCCACAGTGTTGGGAAAACTGCAGACCTCGATCCAGCTGATGCTACAGGAAGGCACCTCGGATGCTCCAGGAAGGCGTCTTGCTGGGGTGATGCTTACAGAAACCTCAAGCAAACAGGAAAAGCTCGCAGAGGGATAAGCGTTGTCCCTGCAGCCGCCTAGAGGAGCCGATAGTTAAGATCAAGCCCTTCCCCGTGCTCAGCCTCATGGTCTCCCTCTAGGGCTGCCTACGTGTAGAGCCCATCAGGGAGCCCGAAGCAGAAGTGCCATTTGCAGAGTATCACAAGCTGTGTATGAGGACGTGCTTGGGGCTGAGAGACAGTCACGTAATAATCGACACACATGTTCAACTTGCAAAGTAGCAAAAGGTATAGATGCCACATTGTTCTGATGCCCCAGGGCCATACATACAGGATCTGAAAAGAGCAAGGAATTACAACGGAATCTTCTAATCCAGCTTTCGTGAAAGGATAGAGCTTGAATGAGCGTTATAACACACGCAGAGAAGTAAGTACTCGGCTTGGTATTTCATGAAGTCTTGCTCGTTATGATAATCATTTTAGCAAAACAGCAGATGTCATTGTTGAACTGTTTTAATAAAAACCAGATGACATTTATTAGAATGGGTAGAGAAGAAATGGCTCTGGGTTTTATATTGGCAGTGTCATTCCAGCCAAGGCCCACCCTCAGGCAGTGTCCTTGGCCACCTCATGGGAGATGACCCTAATGAAAGCACAGTGTCCAAGGAGATTGATCCACTAGGACCTCGGGGTCCTCAAACTTTTTAAACAGGGGGCCAGTTCACTGTCTCTCAGACCGTTGGAGGGCTGGACTATAGTTTAAAAAACAACAACTAGTCGGCTGCTAAGCAACAGGCAGCAGCGGCAAAAACACCCGGTGGGCCGGATAAAGGTTTTCGGCGGGCCGCATGTGGTCCCCGGGCCGTAGTTTGAGGACCCTTGCTAGGTATATGCAACACCCACACCATGACCTACTCAAACATCCTGTTTCTTAGTGCAATCTTGCCATCAGAAGATACTACTGCCCCCGAATTGTAGATAAGAAGTTGACAGTAGAAAAGGGTGCACACTGTTCCTAAGACCCCTGATTCTACTCGCCTTCCTCTGGTTTTGTGTCTTTAACAGAACCTGAAGTTTCTGGTCCCCAACTCGAAACTCTGAATCCTTGTAGAAAGGTCCAAAAAACATTGGTCTTGTCGGTTTCTAACAAACCCAACTCTCGTCTTGATTTTCCTAGTAAATTACCTCTTTCCTTGCCATTCCACCCCTTATCCCAGTCTGAACCCACTCCCTCTGGCACAGCCCTCCCTGTGTAAATGCAGAGATGCCACACCTGCCTTTTGCCTTCTCCTGCCTGACACTAACCCACCCAAGAAGGATCTCAAAACATGGTCCTTTATGTTTCTTAACTTTCCAGTTTTCTTTAAGTATCACTATGTCTCAGAAACACATGGAAGGAATAAAATATTTGTCTGGTTATAACTAGATAACTTAGGTAATAAATACGTTCAGCATAAATAGTAAATGGCTCTTTCTCTCGATTCAGGAAATGTTGCCCCATGTGCTATGATTACTATGTGTTGTGGTGGAGCCTGCCTGATGTGCTTCTTTGCATGAAGTTATACAGCTCCGAATGTCCAACACCGTCCTCCTCAATCAAATTTGTGATTCAAGAATAAATAAAATTGCCCAGTGATATTAGAGAGGGAAGAAATTATACTCAAAATGATTTGCGGTGAAATTTTTTGCTAAGAGAGAAGATTTTAGGACTAATTTCAGAAAGACCAAAAGTGCTGAGGAATATGGGAAAAGAAAAAAAACTGTCCTAGCTAGTGTGGCTCAGTGGGTAGAGCGCCGGCTTACCGACTGAAAGGTCCTGGGTTCGATTATGGTCAAGAGCATGCACCTCGGTTGCCAGCTCCTCCCCGGCCAGGGCCCTGGTTGGGGCTTGTGTAAGAGGCAACCAATCGATGTGTTTCTCTCACATTGATATTTCTCTGTCTTTCCTTCTCTCTTCCACTCTCTCTAAAAATCAATGGAAAAATATCCTCGGGTGAGGATTAAAAAGAAAAGAAAACAAAAAACTCATAGTATTTTGGATCGTGGCTGGACTCCTTTTATGATTTAACAGATGAACAGATCCCAGGAGTTCCGTAAGCTGACCGCTGCCTGACTCCTTTAAATGCTGTAAAGAAGCGGAGGTCTTCCCGGACTGGCCAGGAAGGAGCGTCTCCAGCCTCTGTAGCCAGTCATCTGTGGATCAGAGGCGTCTGTGAATGTTCTGTGTGGGTTGCCCCTAGTGTAAGGGCTCCCTGTGGGTTCACTCTGTAGCGGTGCCTTGAGTCATTTGAATGGAGGTAACTGAATGCAGAGCTGTTTATTTTTTAAAAATATGTTTTTATTGATTTCAGAGAGGAAGAGAGAGATAGAAACATCAATGATGACAGAGAATCACTGATCGGCTGCCTCCCGCACGCCCACACTGGGGACCGAGCCCGCAACCCGGGCATGTGCCCTGACTGGGAATCGAACCAGGACCCTTCAGGCCGCAGGCCAACGCTCTATCCACTGAACCAAACCAGCTAGGGCTCAAATACTTTGTATTCTGCCACAGTTGATCTATAACCTCCATTTCCACCTCCCTCAGAGTTAACCTTTGAGATTTCTGATATCACCACTGCTTGTGTTACATAGAATACAGTGTTAAAGATTTTTTTATTTCAAGTCCTAATTTCCTCATTTACCGTGTGATCTTCTTAGTGTCTGAGTCTCCTCTCCTCCCCCACAGAACGGGGATGATTAGAGCAGAACCAGTGGTTATAAAGATGCAGGGAGCTCAGTCTTGCAAAGCCCGGAGAGCCGATCCTACAGGGAAAGCTTAGGAGATGCTAGGAACTGTTTCCACATGAGCTACTACTACCAGTTTTTGAATGAATGGGCTTACATCGTTGGTGTTTAATCACCCCCATTCCCTTTGTTGATGATTTGTAAAAGCAGAGCCACCTGTGCTATTGTTAACTCAGCAATAAAGACGGTGTTTAATAATTTTTTAAAAACAACTGAGTTATTTGTATTTTGCATAAGTAGGTTAAAGCAGCCACTGTCCACTGTCCCCTTACCCTATATCATTCTTGTTGTTGTGTATTTTTGTTCTTGTGTTTATACTGAAAGCCCGTGAAAAGGATAAGAGCTAGAATGTAAGCTCCATGAGGGCAGGGACCCGGTCAGGCTGGTCCATCACTGCATCTCCGGTACCAAGTAGGGGCCTTACATACAGACCCTCAATAATACTTATTGAATGACCAGGTAAGTGAAAGAAGGGCAAGAATTTTATCAAAACCATTCCCCTGTGGGGCCGGGGCCTGGGTTTCTACAGGGAGAGAAAGGCGAGTCACTGTGTCCAGTAAAACTGCCCTGAACAGTCCATCACAGAAGCAGGAAGTCTGTCCTCAGACCCAGACCTGTGCCCAGTGACTAGAGCTCTGGCAGAAGGCAGATCAGCACACTTTTCTACGTGAGGACACACGGTGGGAAATGAGAAAACGCCTGTGGTGTGGACGTGGGCGGCGGGGCTGCCGGGGAACGGGGCCAGGCCACGAGCTGGGACATGCTCACCGGGTCTTCGGGTCTTCGGGACCACAAGTCAAGGAGCGATCGAAGGTGTAAGATTTCTGTCTCGGAGACTTGTTTGTTTTAAAGCTGTTTGTGAGTTTCTGATATGACTTCCTTGTTGCTCACCCTCAGGTTAAGTCAGCTGGTACTAGGAGAAACAAGCAAGAAGCTCCTTTGAGAGGCGCCTGAGTGGGTGGGGGCCGTGGGAGAATGTGAAGGGCAGCCCCCGCCCCACAAGAAGATGCTCTTTCCATGTCGCCTCTGGCCCAGCCTCTCCGGGCGCTGTGCTTGAGCCGCGAAGACCCCTCTCCTAGGATTCTGTGACCGGAAAATACCCACCGCAGGAACTTTGCTTCAGGCCATGAGAGAGCACGTCCCAGAAGCATCCTTCCTCTGTCACAACCAGGTAATTGTCCAACATACTTCAAACGTAATTTCAGACTTTCGGCAAGAGTAGCACAAGACTGTGATCCTTGAGCAAAGGCAACGAGGGAGGTGAGCCCTCCCCGGCCAGGTTTCTCACCAACCGCAGCACGGCCAGGGGAGCCCAGAGGCCGGCCACTTCACCACGGAGGATACAGAGATTGGAGAGAGGGAAGGCCACGGTGGCTGGGATTTGTTCGGCATCGGATCTGAAAGTAGGGAGCTACACAGAGAAAGTTCCAGAAAGATGCAGAGGTTCCCTTGAGTTGTTGGCTGAACACCGATCTGTGTGGACCCCCTGGGGCTGCTAGAGCTGATGCAGAGCTGAGAGCAGCTCACGTTCCCTGCAGCCAGAGTGGGAGAAGGACCCAGGGAACTGAACGGCCTTCGTAGAAGCTCCGGAGCCTGTTCTGCCTGGGGGTGGGCTGGTGGAGAGGGGTAAACGACAAAGCTCCCGTTGGTCAGAACCCCATCTCAGCTCCAGAAAGCTAACGGTGGAGGGGAAGGAGAGGAAAAGAGGGACGAGAGAGGGGTAGTCTATGAAGGGTTGAAGGGAGAGTTAGTTTAAAAAGATAAAGACAAGTGATTTGCTTATTTGACGTTTTACAGAAATCCTATATAACAAAATCCTAATATGCACATTGACCGAAAGGCAGAACGACCAGTCGCTATGACATGCACTGACCACCAGGGGGCAGATGCTCAACACAGGTGGTCAGCATGCTCCCACAGGGGGAGTGCCGCTCAGCCAGAAGCCGGGCTCACAGCTGGCGAGTGCAGCGGTGGTGGCGGGATGCGGCAGGCGCACATCCCCTGAGGGGTCCCGGACTGTGAGAGGGCGCAGGCCGGGCTGAGGGACCCCCACCCCCAGTGCACAAATGTCGTGCACCGGGCCTCTAGTGTTAGAATAACTGTCATAAAACAATGTGGCTGAAGAAACTAAGGGGTGCCGATGGTGGAGAAAGCTCTAACACCTTCCCATGTACCACGCCCACTAGAGTGGGCGGTTTAACTACAGCGCATGCAGGCCCTGAAGGTTGTTCCTCACAGGCATTTGAGCTGAGGGCATCGGTAGTGCCTTGTAGACATTAGAGAGGGCAGGACAAGAGAGGCTGCTGCCCTTCTCCATGGGGGCCTGTTTACAGAACGGGATACACAGTGATTTGGGGTGGGTATTGCCTGGCTTTTTAAAGGAGAAAACCAGGATGTCTCCTCTGTGGGTTTCCAGAAATCAAATTTCCTCTGTTCACTCCCGTTATCAAGTATCATGGCCCACAGCAAGCCCGGGGCCATTAGATAGACATGCGCAGAGGTGCCAGCTCTGAGCACGTGGCCAGGACTACGCAGTGGCCTGGGCCATCTCTATGCACTCCTCAGGTCCTGAGCCTGGGAGGTCCTGCCGCTCATTAGCTGATGGGGCTCAGTGACTTCACAGACCTGGTACCTAAATCTGGACGATCTTCTCACGTGGAAATAGAACTCCAGGTGGAAGCACATCTCTAAGTAAAACCTCTGGAGGTGTGAGGAAATAGACACGTGTTTGCCCTTTAATGACTACAAAAGCGATTTTCTTATAACCCGAGCCTTGACTATTCTGTTGCGTGGGGCCCTTTCCTAGGTGACCAAACAAGGCTCGGGGCGTGTCCTGGGTCTGTGTTGTTTATTGTCCTCAGGAAGTATCAGGCACCGTCTCATCAGATGCCCATTCGACCACAGTCCCCACTGAGAAATGCTCCCACCATCTCACTGGGTTTCCATGAGAGAAAAGGTGACGCAAAGCTTGTCAGCGACATGTTCTTAACTTTATTGAAATTCTTTCTTACAAAAGGTCTGATGTACTGCAGGCCAGGCCTAATTTCCTTCAGTCCCTGAAACACAGGCCCATGGGGAGTTCCATGTCCTCTTAAGTAGGTGTGTAAACTAGTAGACTTTTGTTTTTTTTTAAGGTTCAACACTATCACCATCATTTTTATTTGATGTAAGACAAGACTTGTGTTTTCCCAAATGAAAAGACCAAGTAAAAAAGTCATTGGGTCTTCATCTGTGGGATAACCGGCTCCTTTGCCAGAACCAACTTGGGAATCTATTTCATTCAATGTGACATCTTTCCACCTTTAGTATTTTTTTTTTCTTTTTAATACAAACTTTGCAATGTGCTGGGCTATGCTGTAAACAGTGCCATGTGTATATACGCATACATAGATTGGCTCTGGAAAAAATGCATGAGTACATGCGAGTTATGTAAACATAGCAATTGGTCAGAAAGAGAGTCTCTGATCATTAGGGCATTAATGAATAACAAGCATATTGTAAGCAAATAACAACCAATAGCACATATTGGTTTAGTTGTCAGCTAGGAGCTTTGCTGGGCCCACACCAGGAGGGTCCCTTCCCCCAGGCAGGCTGATGCTCGCCTGATACGACAGGTGGTTGTCTGTCCCAGGCCTGACTGTGAGTCTGGGACTCCCCCACATGAGGTGGATCTGTGCTCCCTTGCTGGTCCTGGAACACACAGGTGGCCCACTTTGATCTCCCTCTTGTGTCAAAAGCAGAATATGATGCCCCTATCACCAGGAGAGGGTGCCGATGGAGGATTTGCAGAAGCCCAGGGCCCTTTCTTCCCCTGGAGGTTATAAGGCATTCTCATTTCCTTCTACTCCTACCCATCAGGACACGTGGTCTCCTGACCACAGGATCACACCCCAAGAGGCCTGGAAGGTTCAATGTCGTCATCTCCAAACGCTCTGAGATGTAGGCGACTTGGCTTGAACACCGACTGCCAGATGACTGAGCGTTGGTCTCAATTTAACCTGACAGCCCCCATGTCACCCTCCACATCACCCTTCCTTCTCTGTGGATGGTTGGCCTGGAAGCCAGTCATGTCTTCCCTTGCACTCATCCTCCATAGGTTTGGGAATAAGTAACCTTCTAGGCACACAGGTCTTGCACCTGCGCTTCTTGCTCAAGCCTAGCAAAGACACACTAAGGTTCCTGTGGGAACAGTGGTCTCCGTCATTCTCCATTTTAGGACTTCTAGGCCAGGTGCATGCAGGTAAGATCTTACCTGAGCTAACATGCCTTATAGAAATGCTGCCAAGTGAATACATTTAGTACCCAAGACACTATGCAGCACACATGGTGATGACTCAATAAATGTGAGTTTCACTCTCCTTTTCCAAATCCAAACCAATTCCTGTAGGTGACTTGGTTTCCCGCTCATGCCTACAGCTGTCACTGCCCCAAACTAACAAAAGGATGCAGAGGCAGCGTAAAGAGGGGAAGATGGATCACTCAGTATTGTCTCTTGCTGGGAAGGAAGATGTCAAAACTCTTGGCTGAACTGGGGTTTGGGAATTATCTGAAGAGTGAATGATCTGTTATATCTCCTCCCATCTCCACGGCAGCATTTGCCTCCAGCATAGTCTCACCGTCCATCTATAACTAACAGACCAAAGGGAACATGGATATGGAGGCCTGACGCATGGTGCTTAGAAGGCTGGGCAAAATGGCAATCCAGTTGACCGGGGCTCCACATTCAGGAACTCTGGTGGAAGGAAGATGCAGGCTGTAGATCCCAGTTACAGTTTGGAGCGGATGTCCAAGAGGAGAATGATGACAGGCCACTGAGGTCCTGGGATAGGGATGAGGGGGAGGAGGATGCTGGCCTAGACAGGGCAGAGGTGTGGTCAGAGGTGCCCCAAGCGATGCCCCCACCCTAGGAATGCAGGAAGGGGGCTGGGCAGTAGAGCCCAGACCTTGGCTGTGTCCACTTTCAGTGTCTGATGCATGTCACCCCGGCATCCTCAGCATGTCCGCAGTTGGTCACCCCCCACTTGGAGAAGGTGCAGCGGAAGATGGTGTCTTCTGTGCCCTTGCAGGCGACATCATCCATCCAAATCCTCCCCGTACCTGTGGAGACAATTCAACACGGTTTCTCAGCAGGTATGCAGGAGAGCAGCACAGAGAGAAACGAGAGCACTCCTGTGTTTGTCCTTGACAGGTTGTCCTAGGCTGTGCTGGCAACTCTAGTGGCTCCCACCTGCCGTCTCCACTGCATCAAGACCACATACTTATTTTCTGGGCTCAGTTCCTCGAGGGGAGAATAACTGTAATTGATAGTGGGGAGGGTAGTCTTTACTGAGTATTTCCTATGATCTTCCTCCATCCTCACCATGGTGCGGTGAGACAGGTTAATAATAAACCCATTTCATAGGTAGGAAAACTGAGGCTCAGAAAGCAATTAGTGCAAGATTGCTCAGCCTGTAAGTGGCAGAGTCTGAACTCAAGCCGCTTACAAGCCCACACTTTATATGAGACCTGAGTAACTTCTGATGTTCGACATGTTGCAGTCTTGTTGATGAATACTCAGGCAGGGCCAGATCAGAGGGACATTGTCAGACAGATCCTGGATTGGACAGACCCAATGGCCATTACTGTGGGGCGCGGGTACAGTGTTTTGGCCAGGTTTAAGCCTCGGACTAATGAAAGGACAGGGTCCTCTCATTGCCACGTGCAAGTCCCAGCTGGAGGGCAGGGCTCTCCCAGCACAATTATAGCCAACAGCTGTGGCTGTAAGCTTGACCCTATGGTCCAAACACGTAGCCCCACGTGCCTTGTGATAGAGTTCAGGTGCATGTAGTTAAGTGAGGTTGAAACTCACGAGAATGCTGTAAACAACTTGATCACGCCCCTACTTTGCCTCATGGCATCTGCTATAAAATAAAGACACGGCTTGTGGGCGCTGTCGTTGTCTCCTCGTCAGGGAGGCAGCGTCCCACCGAGACCCAGCTGTCATTCTCTTGTCTGTCTTTTCTCAATCCTTTCACCCCCCCACTCAGGATCACCCTTGGCTGTCCTGGCGCGGCCCACATTACCAAAGTGCCAAATTATCCCTAGTCTTTTGAAGTTTAACCTAGATGGTCCCTATTCTAGGAGTCCCAAACAATGGTGCTGGAATGGCAGAGGACCCCAGAATTTCACAATATAACTAGACATATATTTGATGGCAGGCAGAAGCATCCCTAACCATAGTAGTCGGATCAGTCCCCAAAATTCAAGGTCGCTAAGACAAACAATTTGAGTTTTGCCTGCAGTCAGCTCTGCTCACCCAGATCTCAAGGGGACAGACCCGCAGGTCTGGGCTCGCCCAGGACTGCACCTGAGAGACATAAACTTGGCATTGAGGCCCCTCAATAAATGACAGGGGAATAGGGCAGCTGGGCCAGGCTCCCACAGGGGACGGAGAGGGCTTGTCTGAGGTCAGAGGAGTCAGTGGAGAGGGAGTGGGCTACACCAGAAGTCCCTGGAGTCCCCACTGATGAACTGGCAGGACCATCACCCATGGTTCAGGGGGGCTCCCTGGGTTGATGGCCTTACCGGGCCCCACATGGTGGGAACCCATTTGGGGGCTGAGCTTCAGGGCTGCCATGGAAGCAATGCTTAGAGCTCTGCTATTCAAAGTGTGGTCCTGGCCCACAGCATCATCGGCATCACCCAGAGCTTGTTAGAAATGCAAAACCTCGGGTCCTGCCCTGGACCTGCTGAACTAGACTCTACTTAAAATATATATATATATATATATATATATATATACACACACACACACACACATTGATTTTTTACAGAGAGGAAGGGAGAGGAATAGAGAGTTAGAAACATCAATGAGACAGAAACATCGATCAGCTGCCTCTTGCATGCCCCCTACTGGGTATGTGCCTGCAACCAAGGTACATGCCCTTGACTGGAATCGAACCCGGGACCCTTCAGTCCTCAGGCCGACGCTTTATCCACTGAGCCAAACTGGTTAGGGCTAGACTTTACCTTTTAACCAAGTGGTTATGCATTACAGTGTGAAGAGCACTGGTACAGCAAAAGGAGGGCTGTGCAATACGTAGGATAGTCCTGGATTCAAATCTTGGTCCCATCTGGGGGACCATTTCCATGTGAAAACGGGAATGTGAGACTTTTGATGCTAAAACTGGGTAAGTTCTAGGTAAACTGGGATGGTTGGTCACTCCGGCACTTTAACTTGCTAGGTCTATGGGGTTAAAGGTCATAACATGGGCTTCAACATTACTGACTATGTCAACCTGAGCAAATGAGACCATAAATCGTCCCTGTATTCTGATGCCAGCCCTGCCTCCTCCCTGTCCCATCTCTCAGCAGCCACACAGCCTCTCCTTTTAGAGGGATTGTCAGCACTGACTGCTAAAAGCTTAAAACTGTCGCTCACTCTCAAACTGCATGGGAGAAACCCTAAATCAATGGCATGAACTAATATTTCTGTTGTGCAGAAATCGGCACATCTGCTGTCATGGGACTGCTGAGCAGGGAACTGGGGGTGGGGGTGGGGGGTGGGGGGTGGGGGGTGGGGGACGGGGAGGTGGGAGGAGAGGCCTCCTTCCGCTGTCCTTGGATGCTGTTTCTTCACCAGAACCTCTTCCCCGGCCGGATCCCCTGTGCCTCTTACACAATAAACCATTTGAGGCCGAGCAATAACTTGCTGATTAAATGTCTCCTGGAAAACATATCAGTTTACAATTTACCCAGGAAAAGGCTGCAGGCCCAGGAGCAGTGTGGGATTAGTCACACCCAAAACAAATAAAGAAGGAAATCGAGGGGACTGAAAAATCCTGAACAGGCCCCAGGTTCGCAGCCCAAATACGGATAGAGGATCACGAAGCTCCAAACTCCGGTTGGTGTTTAGCCAGGGAGTCCCGGCTAATGTTCGCCAGGGATGAGCTAATAAGACGAGAGCAGGGTCGCTAAATCAGCTGCACTGAATAGTGCAGTTACAGCCAGAGGTGAGGGGCCCGTGAGCCTGCAAACCATCTCTCCTCGCCATGTCGGAGAAGCGAGAACTACCCCGCCTCCAGGGACCAAACATCACTTTAGCTTCAGAACCGACCTCTGATTACTCCAAGTGTGGCCCGAGGACCAGCAGCAGAGCATCACCTGGGAGCTTGTTCGAAAGGCAGAGTCATGGGGCCCCCAGATCTGAGTCAGAGCCTGCCTCTGAACAAGAGCTCCACGGCAGGTGCACGAATTCAGGTTGGAGAGGCCCTGCCTACCCCAGGTCTGCACTCCCACGGGCCTGTCTTGGAGCTCCCTATCAGGTGAGCAGGCTAGGGTGCGCTGCTCCCCCATACAGATCAGGAAAATAGAACACCGGACTGACATTTTATCCTGGGGAGGCAAAACTGGGACTAGAGGCCAGGTCCCCTGACAGAGCACTTGGGGCTGTTTGAAGTGGATATTGTTGGAATGAGTCAGTGAGATTTTATTTGATTGATTGATTCATTCATTCATTCAATAAATATGTAAGGGCCTACTCCATGCTCAGCACTATTCTGGATATTTGGACTATGTTATTGAACAGAAAAAGATAGAAATGACAAAAATCTCTCTGCTTCATGGAGCTAACATTTTAGCATCTGCAGGTTTATTTAGAGTAACATGAAAAGACAGCATAGCCAGCTGGTGTGGCTCAGTGGTTGAGTGACAACCATGAACCAAGAGGTCATCAGCTTGATTCCCAGTCATGGCACATGCCTGGGTTGTGGGCTCAATCCCTAATAAGGGATGTGCAGGAGGCAGCCAATTGATGTTTGCTTTCACATGGATGTTTCTCTCTCTCTCTTCCCCTTCCTTTCTTTCTAAAAATCTGAGGGCAGAGACTAGGTTACTTATCTCTGTGGCTCTGCACTGAGCACAGCGCTGGCCCATGGGAGATGCTTAGAAAATGCCGTGGAAAGAAGGGAGTGCAGCCCTAGCTAGTTTGGCTCAATGGATAGAGGGTTGGCCTGCAGACTGTAGGGTCCTGGGTTTGATTCCAGTCAAGGACACATGCTCGGGTTGTGGGCTCGGTCCCCAGTAGGGGGCGTGCAGGAAGCAGCCAATCGATGGTTCTCTCTTGTCATTGATGTTTCTATCTCTCTCTCCCTCTCCTTTCCTCTCTGAAGGCAATAAAAAATATATTTAAGGAGGAGGAGGAGGAGGAGGAGGAGGAGGAGGAGGAGGAGGAGGAGGGAGTGCAGCCTGAGCTTGGAGAAAGGGCACCCAACAGGCTGGGCTGCTGGGTCTCCTCCCCACCCCAGGCTCCCGTCTCCTTCTGTGCTCCCATTCATATTGCCTGGCCTGCCTACCTGGCAAGGTCTTGAATGTCACATGTTATTAGTTGTTGGACCAAAATGGGGAAAACATGGTGTAAATGTGATGCATGCCTAGAAGCAAGTCCAGTTCCCCATTGACAGGTTTAAAGAATCAAATTACAAGTTTAGGACTTCTCCATGTGTCACACGTTATAAAAATCAAGAGGGAATGAAAAAGGCCACAAAGTCTGTTTTAGGCTAACGCTGCCCATGACATCCAAATGGCCTATTTCGGCTTCTCTAAAAGTTTATCATCCTCCCCCACAAAATAATGTTTTACTTCCACTTATTAGGAACAAGTGCTCACTAGACTGACAATGAGGACTATCCCTACTATTTCTGTTCCTTATGCACCCAAAAAATGCATGGCAATTTTTCTTAAAGAAAACAGGCTGAAATTCAGCCCCAAACGTTAAGTGGGAGGTCAGTGCTCTGCCGGGCGGCCCGGTGGGCTGCCCTCCTGGGCGGGCCCCTCTGAGCCCCTGCGCACGCTGGCCTTTGAAGTAGGGAGGCTAGTATGTGTGGGGTCAAGTGGCCGCACCCCGCCAGCTGTCACAACAGATCTCACCAAGAGCCACTTTCGGTCAGTGCGACTGTCTTAGCCGGCCCGGCTGCTGTGGCAAAGCCCCGTCGATGGGTGGCTTACGAACAACAGGCATTTATTTCTCCCAGTTCCAGATGCTGGAGGTCGGAGGCCAGGAGCCAGCACGGCGGGTCCTGGTGAGGGCCCCCTTTTGGGTTTAGATTTCTCTGTGTCTCCTCACAGGAGGAGGAGGAGGAGGGAGCTCTTAGGGGACCCCTTTATAAGGGCACTAATCCCATCAGAAGGCTCCACCCGTGACCAAATCACCTCCCAGAGGCCCCTCTCCTACGACCACGTTGGGGATTAGCATTTCAGCACGTGAGTTTGGGGGAGACACAAATATTCAGTCCATAGCAGCGACTGAGGTCTAAGGGATGCGATGCTGAGCAAGAACGGCAGCAGCCCATCGTGGGGGTGGGGAGGCGGCAGCTGTGAGCCGTGGAGGGCTCCCTGGCCAGCCTGGATGGGACCTGGCTCTGTTTCCCTGTCTGGACAGGATGTGGCCCCTCCTCTCATGTATTTTCCTGGACAAGTCCCTGCAGCCGGTCAGCACTGTCCGAAGACAGGCCGGCTTGCCTGGGGGACAGAGAGCTGCTATCTGGGCAGAGGCCAGGGGGCCATGGCAGGAGGGCTGCAGAGGGGGCTTGAGTATTGGCGAGGAGACCAGTCCTAGGATTCCTGGGCCTTTTCCCCGTGGCCTTTTCCTCCGGAGCGCCTTACCTTGCCCGAATCGAGCGGTCCGGGCCACCTCCTGTGCGCCGCGGAAGCCCAGCATGCGGCACACCACGTCCCCGTCCTTCTTGTCCCAGCCGTCATCGCACACGGTGCCCCAGCGCCGCTCGTGGTACACCTCCACTCGGCCCTCGTGTGGGCCCGAGCCATTCACCAGCCGGATCATCAGGGACTCCAGGCCACCTGTTGGGAGCAGCCCACAGTCACTCCTCTGCTGTGGATATACCCTTGCACCCCCCCTCACTTACCTCCAGGGATCTTCCCTGACTCCCCTCTACCAACCCCTCCTGCCCAGGGAAGAGGGGCTGGGGCAACAGCCATGACCCAAACCGTGACCAGCAGAAACCATGCTGGGTGGCCACTGCCCTTTATCAGCCTCCTTCTCTCCCCCTCTTATTTTCTTTTAATAGAATTTATTTTCTTTGTTTTTAGGTTACTGTTTACATTGACTATTATTTGTATTCATTTCAGGTGCCCAGCACAGTGGTCAGACAATCATGCACTTCACAAAGTGCTCCCCGGTATTTCCAGAGCTCACCTGGCACCATACACAGTTATTACAATAACGTTGACAATCTCCCCTATGAATTGTGAATGTTCCTGTGAATATTTTTTAACTACCAATGTGTACTTCTTAATCCCTCACCTTTTTCACCCAGCCCCTCCTCCCCCCTCCCCCCTCCCCCTGGCAGCCATATCTATGAGAATAGACTTTACTTTTAAGAGCACTTTTAGGTTCACAGCAAAATGGACAGGAGGGTACAGAGGTTCCCCCCTCCACCCCCACATGCACAGCCTCCCCCAGTATCAACATCCCCCACCAAAGTGGTAGTTAGTTGCAACGATAACACTGACACATCATCACCACCCGAAGCCACAGGTTACATTAGGGTTCACTCTTTGGTGTTGTACATTCTTTGCATTGGACAAATGGGATCCGCCTGTGTAATTTCATACAGTTTAGTTTCCACTTCCCCTGAAAAATCCCACTGTGTTTTTGCCTGTGAAAGATGCAGAATTTCCTGGGGGCCCACTCAGCCCCTACTGGGTCCCGAATCTTCGGGGGGCAGCCAATCAGGGGATCTGTATTTTTTCACGGGGCCCCCAAACGACTTTTGAGGTCATAATATGGGTGGACTGGTGGCCGGAAGTGACAGGCTCAGATGGCTCTGAAATATTCCTTTCAGCTCCAGTGTTCATGATTCTAAGGCCAGGGAAGATGTCTAAGTTGTATACTTTTTTTGCAGCCAGAAATCACCTGGGACGTGTAGGGTGAAGGTGGACCCGGTGACAAGCAGGTGCCGCGCTGCAGGAGACCCCGATGTGAACTGCCAGAGGAAGCAGCAAACCTGCTGGAGTTCTGCTCCCCATAAGGACTGCAGCCTTGGACTGCGTCCCCCCCCCCTTTTCTTGGCCAGGTGGGCTGGGGGGTTCCTGCTCCTAATGACTGTGAGTTGGCAAAGACCTTCACAGGTCCCCGGAGAAGATGGCAGAACTGATAAATCCCACATCTGTGCCACACGGAAAAAGAGAGGAGGCAGAACTGGCCATGTGTCTGCCACATGCTGCCTGGGCAGGGAAAACCCCAGAATATTCTGCTCAGGGAACCAAAGAAGTCACAGGGACGGCACACCATTTCCAAGCTGCTGAGAAATTACAGGGCGCCAACTTTCAGAGGCTCCTCACAGTGTTTAATGCCCTTTGTACGCTTCCCACATCTGTCACTATCCTCTCCCTGCACATTTACTGAAAGTCCCCCTAGGTCAGTGATGGCAAACCTATGACACATGTGTCAGAGGTGACACTCGAACTCATTTTTTTGGTTGATTTTTCTTTGTTAAATGGCATTTAAATATATAAAATAAATATCAAAATATAAGTCTTTGTTTTACTATGGTTGCAAATATCAAAAAATTTCTATATGTGACACGGCACCAGAGTTAAGTTAGGGTTTTTCAAAATGCTGACACGCTGAGCTCAAAAGGTTCGCCATCACTGCCCTAGGTTGTCAAAAAAAAGCTGAGGATGAGCAAGGGAACACAGAAAATCTGGAGAGAGGGAAAACCTGGAGAGAAGCTGGAAGGCAGAGGCCGGGCCCGAGACAGAGACACCCCCTGCCTGCTAACCTGGAGCCAGTAGCAGCAAAGGCCTGGCCTCTGGCTGGCTGGGGGCTTGGCCCTGGGTAGGTTGGCCGAGGCCAAGACGTCAGCCTTGATTTCTCACAGACCTGCCTCGCCTCTGTCAGCACCTGTCAAGGAGGCAGAGGGCCACCTCGGCCAGGAGGCCTCCAACAGAAGCCTCGGGTGGGGTCATAAGTAGAGGGAAAGTGGAAGGAGGAGGCAGTGGGTCCAAGCGGCCCAGGCAGAGTTCAGGGTGTCGGGTCAAAATAACAGGAAGAGACTGGGTCGGGGGTGGGCAGCCAGGACTGATGTTCGGAGACTCTCCCCTATCCTCTCTGCTCCGCCATCCTGAACTCACTCTGTTCGCTTCTTCGTTGAGCGAAATCAGTGACTGACCATCTCTTAGGGGCCTGACCCTGTTCTAGGTGGGTACATCTAGGAACAGCCTCTGCCTTCGTGGACTGCTACTTTAGCGGGAAAGATGAACAATAAAGCTGAAAAACAAATACAAATATAATTATGGCCAAGTATTGATGAGTGCATCGATGGGAGAAGCACAGAAAGGGGAGGGAGAGTAAGTGGAGGCACCATTTTGGATGGGGAGACTTGGGCAGAGCTTTTTCCTTGTACCCCATAGTAGGGACACCCAGATGGTCACAGATGCACTTAAGGGATTGCTACCATATTCCCAAACTGTGCTGGGTATTAAGAACGCATGGATAAATAAGTGTTGCATTTGTCCTTGAGGCATTCTGGTTAAGAACACAGAATGTCAGAGCTCGTAGAGACCTCAGTGACTGCCCAGTCCAAACCCCACATCTAGAAATGAGGAAATTGAGGTTCAGAGAGAAAGTAACCGGCTGTTACAGGGATGCCAAGTCCCTCCCTTTCTAGACCCGTGCTCTTTCCAACGCCAGCCACTTTCCGTACTGCCTAAGCCATACCACAGAGTGAAGCTGGTTCAAGGGTCAACCAGTAGGTCCAAGATGGAGGCAGGCTGGCACTCCTCAGACCAGAGGGCACTGCTTGGGAGAGCTCAAGCCAAGCTCTGTCTCTGAGCGTTACCTGTACATATCAGATTTCCCCCTGGGAAGAGTTCCTTGCAAAGAGAGATAATGATTTATTTGTCCACGATCCCTCAGTACTTAATATTATGCTTGGCTGGCTGAAAATGCTAAGTAAATGTTTGGGGAGTAGATGGGCTGGAGACCAGATGGCTGGTTGGATGCATGACTTTTTTTAGTGGGTACGAGTGGAATCTCCAGCTGAATGCCTCAGATTTCTCTGTCTCTCTGGTTCCAGTCTTACTCTTCGGTGCCTGGCTTGTTGAGAATGGGTGCTGTGCCCACCCACGGATCCCACCAGCTCAGGCAGGAATGGTGGTGCTCCAGGATGGAGACCATGGACTCGCTGTTCACATCGTCACTGGGGATCTCGACTCTGGGTTGCATCTCTATGTGCTGCCTTTATGTAGATCATTGTAGACTCCCTATTCTTGGCCGATCTTTAAACATGTATTGGCCCAGCCACGGGGACACAGAGGTATATTACCCCTACTTCTTCTCTGGACATAAAAATACTATGAGACAATTCCAAGATGCCACTGCTAAGTGCCATAGGACAAATCCTATGCAGGCAGGCAGATCCGAGGCAGGCAGTGGGGATGGTGAGGAGAGCAGTGAGCCAGCAGGAGGGGACTCACAGGGGGTTGGTCAAGGCATGCTCCCAGTGCTCTTCTTATGTCTGAGGGGCACTAGGACACACTCGTCCTCATTTCTTCACTGGTCACACTCACTTCCCAGGGGTGTCAAGGGGATCAGTGACAAAGAGTCTCTCCTTGACCAAACTCTAACCAGACCCCTCTGAGCCTTCTCATCTACGAGGCCTCAACCTTGGCCTGTAAAGATTTGAACAAGACACTAACATAATTGCTAACAGCTCCAAGCCACGCATGGCCCCTAGCCTCACTCAGTGCCTGCCTGAGAAAACTCAAGGTTATCAAAAGAATTTACTGTTCATCCAGCCAACACCTGAAGATAGGACCCTGCCTCCCAGCCTCTTTGGGAGGGGAGGAACCTAACTTGGAGAAGCGCCAGATGGCTTTCATAGGGACCAACCCCCTCCTGCTTTTTGTAAGTTTTCACTCCCCTGACTCTACTGAGCCCCCACTCACCCCTTCTCTGTCTCCACATTGTCCCTTTAAAATGCCCAGTCACCTCTGTACAAATCAAAATTTAGTTCAGTGCACGCTGGTCTCTTTTTCCTATTGCAGTTGTGCATTACTGGTTAAAATGCATCCTGACCACTTTAACTATCAGCTGGTTTTGTTTCTCTTTAACATCCGATGTGATAAGGCTGCTATTAGACAAACTGGTCAAGGTGTAAGCCATGCTCACTGCCCATGGGCCTTCCTTACACATGGGTAAGGACATGGAGGATGGGTCTGGCGCAAAAGTTCTGCCCAAACCGTTGTGATGATGCTGGTCAGGACCACGCAGATGCTCTTAGGAATCTGAGCTGGGGGAAATGGAGAAGGCCGAGCAGAAGCAAGAAGAGGCAGGGACAGGAATTAATAAGCCATGAGACACTAAAGCGAAGGCATGAACCCCTAGTGCTGTGGCCCCAGAGCTGCCTTGGATCTGAATGACCTTCCCATTCCAGGCCCACTTACTAGTATATTATGAGTCCTGATTTTCTAAAGAAGGTGTCCTTATGATAAGCCCACACGACTTAAAGAGACCCACCGAACCCCTGGTCCTTGCCAGCAAAAATCCCCAAAGAGGCGCCTGCGAATCCGACACACCAGCCTCAGAGCTTAGCCACTTGCCTCTTGGGCCCAGGGTGGGTTTGGGGATTTGGGGAGGCACCAGAGGAGAATGGAAAGAGACTGGGTCTGGACTTAGGCACAGGGTTTGAATTCTGGCTCTGCTGCAGGCCAGATGTGACCCCTCTACACCTACCCTCTTCTGAAAACGGGTATAATGGTGGTGGGTGCAAGCGATAGCACGTGGCACAGTATGGGCACCTCTCACTGTGAGCTCCCCCCCCTGGCCAGTCAGCACTTGGCCCAGCAACACATGGGTGAGCTCTGAGGGGTCTTCGTGAGTTGCTGAGGATGGCTGGATACAGTGGCTCAGCAGGAGTGTATCCTTGCAACCCTCTTTGCAAAGCAACCCTGCTGCGTGGGGAGGAGGAGCAAAAGGGAGTTCATTGTTCCAATTGGATTCCTCTCCTAACTTCCTCTGCTCTCCCCAGGGCGCAGTTCCCGGATCGGTAACATATCAGGGGAGGGCGACAGGGGCTTCGGCAAAAGTCCGGCTCCTGCTGTCAGCAACTTTCTGCTCTCTAATGTGAGCTGGATGTGATTCCTTAGGCAAAGCAGCTCTGGAATGGCCTAGGAATGTGGCACTAGGGCCGAGGCCACTGTGGGGCTCCTAGCACAGACCTTACAGATCTCCTAGGTGGGGATTCTCTTCTCAAAATGAGTGTTTCTTTGTTCTCTGGGCCTTGTAAATACATTCATAGGGAAAACAAGGGCCCGGACAAAGCAGGCTGGATCCACCCAGACTCCCTGGGTTTGAATATCGAGCCCCAGAGCTGTCAGGGGCTGTGCCACCCTCTCCCACTTCAAGCACAGGAATCCTCCCCACCCAGTACCACGCCTGACAGCTGCTCGTCCTGCCTCTGGGAACGGAAGGGAACTCGACACCATCGCTTGGGCATCCATTCCGGGATTTTTAAACCAGCATCTGGTTTTATTCACGGGGCACTGGTATCTCCAAACGGCTCCAGTGTTTCTTCATCTAATTATTCCCCACCTTTGTTTTGCTCCATATGCTTTGGGTTTTGTGCTTATAATTGGGGGGGGGGGATATCAAATATCTCCTTCTTTCTCTAGCATCTGGTGGGAGCACAACAGAGGGAGTGGCGTCATTACTGAGCCCCTCAGTGGGTCTGGGAGGACAGCCTAAGGGTCAGTGGCTACCATCTCAAGAACCGATTTCCAGGGCTGGGGTAGCCTTAGAACTACCTACTCCCTGCAGGGCTTGTCCACACCTGGCTCAGAGCCACCCTCAAACCCAACTACAACAAAGCCAGGTTCTGGGAGCTGCCCAGGAGAGATTCCCAGTTAAGGAGAGACAGCGAAAGGAATAATGTGTACTCCGTTCCGACTACATCAGGCACGTGCAAAGTGCTTCGTGCGTGCATTTTCTCATGCTTCTTCACAGAGTTAGTGATGGCTCCCTCTTAAAAGAAAACGAGCCCAGACAAGTCAAGGAATCTGCAGATGGTCACACAGCTGCTACAAGGAGAAGCCAGGGAGAAGAGCAAAGTCCTTTCATGTTCAAACCACAGACGTGACTGTCAGACTGAGTACTCAAGACAAGTATTTAATAACAGCCCTCTCCACGTATAAAGCACCTTCCATCTATCGCCAAACAGCCTTCTGGGGTCTGCAGTAATTAGTGTCTTTAACAGTAAGGAAAAGGGAAAAGAGCCTTGGATGAAAGCAGAGGTTCTCAGCCCGGGCCACATGGAAGGATTGCCTAGGGATTGAGATATTACACCCCCGCCCCCCCCTTATGCCTTATATATATAATTTGGTGCTTTAAAAATCTACCAAGAGGAGGCCAGGCTAGCTTCCAACAGCTCACAGGTGATGTCAATGCACTGCCAAGGCTCAGCGTACTGTTTGAAGGGACGGATCTGGGATCAAGTCCCAGCTACACAGCTGTCAGGCCTTGTGAGTAAGGCCTATAGATGTCACCTCCTCTGGGAGGGTTTCCCTGACCTGTGGCCCCAGGAAGTGCTCTGCACACATGAGAAATATTACACTGCCTGCCACTTCCTCTTCCAGGGCTTTCCACACTCACCAGTGTAATCCCTGTGAAAGCCACGGCCATGGCCATCGCACCCCCGTGGGTCCCCGCAGCAGCCCTCTTGCAGGCGGAGAGGACAGTGCTCACCCAACTGGACTGAGGGCGTGAGTGAATGAATGAAAGAATGAATGAATGAACGAACAGGATTCACAGCCCTTTTGAGGGGCTCTCAGAACAGATCTGATCCCTAAATAAGCCTAGATCCTGCTTGGCTGTGCATCAGGAGGGCCCCAAACCCAGAGAACTTTGCTTCTCAAGAAAAGCAGAGGAGGGAAACCCACCCAGCCTGCGCCTGAAACATCGCAGCTCCTTTAGGTTTGTTTATCCTGACTTCCAGGCCCCGCCAAAGCAAAACAAGTCGACAGAAAGGAGGCTGTGGAGCATAGAAATAAACACATGGGGATGGGAAAACAGGCTCTGATTTTCTGCAGCTGCAAAGTAGAGCCCAGGCCATAATCTGGACCAGCTGCCCGTTAAGGAAGTTGAACTTTTATTCTCTTGTGCAGAAAGAACTCCCCATGCACCCGGCCGCCCCACAGCCCAGGGCCTCAGAGCCCCCGCCCTGAGGTGGAGAAAGCTGGGCTGTGTCCTTCTGTGGACATTTCTTTCGCTCTGACATCCACAGGACATGTGGTTCGCCTGGGGAGGACAGCAGTCACCCCATAAGCCAGTGGTTCTCAACCTTCCTAATGCCACGACCCTTTAATACAGTTCCTCATGTTGTGGTGCCCCCCAACCATAAAATTATTTTCGTTGCTACTTCATAACTGTAATTTTGCTACTGTTACGAATCGTAATGTAAATATCTGATATGCAGGATATATTTAGGCAACCCCAGTGAAAGGGTTGGTCGACCACCAAAGGGGTTGCGACCCACAGGTTGAGAACCGCTGCCATAAGCAAACTGAGGAATTTCTGGTCAGGCACTGCTGGAGGGCATCCCTTTTAAAATGTGGTCTGGCCTGTGGGTGTGCTTCATAAAATGCTATTTCCTAATGGTAATTAGGAAACTTAATATGCTCTCACTTAATATGGTGCTTTGTGCCTCTTCAAAGAAATGTTGTCAGATGGTCTCCTTTGATCTTTGCAGTCCCCTCTAAGGTGGGTGAGATCACACCCATTTAACGGGAGGAAGCTGAGCCTCAGAGAAGGCTTCTCAAGGTCACACGATAAAGTGGCCACACCTGAGTCTCCAACCCACAGGCCTTGGGGCCACTGTACCGTGTCTTTGGTTGCGAGTCACCCTGGGTGCTTGGGCATCGCTGCGTAAAGGAAGTAGCAGAAATGTCTCCCCAGTCAACACTGCATTAGGCATGCTGGGTGGGTTTTAAATGTTGACTCACCCGTTGGTCTTCCCTCTTCTATTGCAGGTTCATTGGAAGCCGGGAGTTTGTCTTGGCTGATTTTGTTTCTCCAACACCCTGCTCATGGCTGCCTGGCTCCCAGTAGTTGTTCAAGGAAAATGTGTTTGATCAAAAGGAAACGAAGCATTTTTCCTGTGCAGCCCTGAAGAGGAGCCCTCCCCATCACAGTGGGAGGATGTCTCTACAGCCCAGAAGTTCTGCTCAGAGCTGGATTTGTAGGAAGTTACTTGGCGGCCAGGTGCAGAGGTGAGTCCTTTGTCTTGCTTTTGCTCCTGGGGCTCCTCAAAGGGCAGTGAGAGTCTGTGGAGAGCGGCTACAGTGTTTGGACAGGTTCAAGCCTCAGACTAATGAGAGGGCTCATTCCTCTCATGGCCACGTGCAAGTCCCAGCTTGAAGGGCAAAGCCGTCCCAGCACAAGTATAGCCAACAGCTCTAGTTGTAAGCTTGAACCTATGGTCCGAACCCGTGGCACAGTGTGCCTGAGTGATGTGAGCTTGATAGAGTTCAGGTGCATGGTATTGAGTAGGATCCAAACCCACGAGAATGCTATAAACACCTTGACCACGCCCTTATTTTGCCTCGTGGAATCTGGCTATAAAATAAAGACACGGCTTGTAGTCCGTGGTGCTGTCGCTAGCTCTCTATCAGAGAGGACAGCGTCCCACCCAGACCCAGCTTTTTCTCTTGTCTGTCTTTTCTCAATCTTTCACCGCCCCCTCTCAGGGTCACCGAACCTGGCTGAGCTGGCATGGCACATAAGGTGCCCAATGTGGGGCTGAGTATGCCATGGCCGTGCCGGCTTGCCACAACAGTCAACAGGCAGCGGCAGCTAAAGCTGATTCCGTTACATCAAAAAAGACACGGTGGGGCCCTAGCTGGTTTGGCTCAGTGGATGGAGCGTTGGCCTGTGGACTGAAGGTTTGATTCCAGTCAAGGGCACATGTCCGAGTTGTGGGCTTGGTACCCAGTAGGGGTTGTGCAGGAGGCAGCCAACCAATGTTTCTCTCTCTCTCTCTCTCTCCTTTCCTCTCTGAAATTAATAAAAATGTATTTTTTTTAAAAAAAAAAAAGACACTGTGGGGACCTCCCTGATGGAATGAATCTGCAGTGCCTTCAGCATGCCTCTCTCCCATCCTCAGAGGAGAGGGTGCAAGGTCATGGGGATTAAGATCAATTGCTGAGTTTGTTAGAATTGCTTTCTGCATAAGCAGTTTTATCATTCCTGGTTTTAAAGTAGGTCTCAACTTTAAACTTTCTTTGTACAAACCCACATCAAAGACCAAAACGCCAACTCTTCAGTAGTGTTGAGGCGTTGTTTTTTGAAGAAAAATTCCTTGGTCACCTTCACTGTGAAAGTTTGTTACTAAAGGAGTTTTCTTGCAGGGCAAACCCCAGAGGCCACCGCATGCTTGCCAAGGGGTTGGGAATGCCAGTCAGCGGGCACTGCCCAGGCCCTTCTTGGAAGGACGGGGACAGCAGTGTCAGCTAAACACAGGGAAGGAGGGACACAGGGATAGCGTGGGACAGGCCCCCTTGCTCACTCACCATAGGAAGGATAGGTGTTTAGGGAACAAACTGGTCACCTCCACTCGCAAGCGTGAGATACCCCACTAGACGAAGTTAAAAAGAGCAAACCTTCTCGAATTCCACTTACACGCTTGGCTGCTAATCCTTAACATAAACTCCAAACACGGGGATGTTTATTTTCTCCCAGTTAGCCCTCACTTTTGGCTTTCGGTTGGTTCCTGCTTTCACTTAGCATATATTTATAAAACAAGCATTCGCGGGCCTGCTCGTGACCTCTGAGCAGCGCTAGAGCACAGATTCCCAAGGGGGCTTCCTTTCCCTGCCTAAGCTGTTTTTCCTCGCGAGGGCCCAGGCTGCAGCTCTCCTTTCTGCGCGTTTGTAAGGCGTGGATGTAACGGGGCTCACTAGCTCAGCGGTTCCTAGAAATAGGAACACTATTTCTTCTATTGGGTTCAACACTATTTCTCAGGCACCCCCATCACACAGCCACATTTTAGCACCTGGCTTCTTAAAGGAGCCAGGCCTTTTGCGTTTCCAGCCCCTCTCGAATCTATTTGAAGTCATCAAACCCAGGGCAGCCTGGATTAATCGGAACGGAAATGCTTTCTGCACACTGCCCTGTAAAAGCTCTCTTGGAAGGGGTCGCTAGGACGCTTTCAGGAAAAGTCACTGGATTTGTTTTTGGAAGGCTTAAGATAGGCTCTTGGCAAACCAGAATGTTCAGAAGGCCAGATCCCATTCTCTGCACAGTACCGGGGAAGAGGAAGTTGTGGAGGCTGAGGGGCTGGCCTCAGGGCTGGGTCAGCAGGGGCCTCAGGTCTCAGGATTGCTACTCCATGGCCTGTGCTACTCCCCAGAGCACGCATGTCATCTTCCCAGGAGCTATGTTTCTGAAAAGCAGGACTTTCTAAAGGGGGAGCAGCTCAGACAAGAGGAGCAGTAGGAGCAGCAGAGAAACATGAACTTAGACTATGGACCTTTCCATGGGAAGAAAGGGTCTGCCTGTCCACCCGGTGCCTGGCACTGGTTGCGGTGTTGAGGGTCATCAGGGACGGCTGAGGCTTCGTTACCTCCTGTTTTAGGCCCCAGTCTGGTCCCCTCCCTGGTCAGTCGCTGCCGTGTCATCCCCGCTTCCAGCCCTCCCAGGCTTCCCAGTGCCCCGAGGTCAAGCCTGAACTCCTGACCATTGATCCAAACATACCTCTCTGGCCTTGTTTTCTTCTTACATCCAAAACCCTCGCCATATCAAACTATTTGGACTTATCAGACAATGCTCTGCTAATTCATGCATGGTTCTCTTTACTGGAATACTTCACCTCCCACCTCCACCTGACACCCACCAACTTCCCCTTCAAGACTTGGGTCAAAGACACCTCTCAACTGACCCCCACAACAGGAGGCATATTAGCCTTTGTACAGACATCTACTGTAGCACTCACCACACTCTACTGTGATTTTGTAATTTTGTGATTTTGAAACTGTCCTTGCCTTCGTTTCTTTCTCTCCGCTGTCTCCCACTCTGTGTCAGCTGGGACTGGAAGCAATGTTTGCCGCAGGACAGTTTTTCTGAGTGAATGTTGTGTCCCTGTGCATTTTCAGTGTGACTAGACATACACTTAGGTGGGGGGAGACATTTGAAAAATACTTTCCTCTCTGTACACATTCTGTGGTGTTTGCATCCGCTGAGCACTCACTCAGTAAGTATAGTGAGAAGGAATGAGCGAATGTACAAAGGAAACCAATGTGTGAGGCAGTCCTCCTGCCAGGTATGTGCCCGGTGGTTCCACACAGGTTACCTCAGGGAGACAGGTGACCGATCTCAAAGAATGGGAAACATAGCGGTTTCCTCGGCAGATGCTCGCACCCCTTCCCTCGCACCGGCTTGGTGACATGAAGAGAAAACACGGGGGCAGGGAAGAGTACCTTTAAAGTAACTGGGAAGAATACCTTTAAAGTAACTGAGAATTGCCGAGGAGGGAATTAGCACCTTCATACTAAACCGCTAAGGACAGACAGAATGGCCCATAAGGATCCCGTGCTGTCAAAGGCCAGGAGAATAAAAGGTAACTCAAGATGGTAGCAGAAGGACTTGGGCCAGGCAGACCCCATCTGTGTCCACTCCACACCTTATAAACTCTGGCGACATTGGGCAGGCTCCTCCTCCTCCTTCCCCAGCCTCCTCCTCACCTCCCCACCCTTGAACATGACGGTGAGGATTCAGTACATAATGTACACGGACGCTTTCCTCCCCATAGTGCCAGGTACAAGTTTGTTGGTAGTTTTATCCGAGTGGTTCCTTTTCCTTAGGAGTGTGGCTTACTTTTAAATCATGTTGTCAGTGGGGTAGTCAAACTGTATGAAGAAAAGAGGATGTCTACGCACTAAGTAAATAAATAGGATTGTATATAAAAGGTCTGGTAGCTCTGTCTCTCCTTGCCGGAAAAAAATGCTAACTTCCAGTGCTATATTATCCTTAACAGATTCCCGGGGGCACTGCTTGCAGCCAGCTGTAGGTGCAGGGAGGGGAGGAAGAGAATTAACAGACTCAGAAGGCCTCTCTTTGCATCCCTTTTTCTAAACCAGATTAAAACATCTCAGCAGCTAGGGAGGAAAACTGTCCAGAAGCCAACATCCTGATAATTTATTTTGAGCTCATACTGCACACTGGGGTGTCCACTGCCCCCGCCCCCTCAAACTTACATCCCTAAATATTAAAAACACACATAAGATGTTGGATATTTTTCAAGTTTTCTGAGATGCCACTGATAAGTATCAACATGCACTGGCTTAGAATTAACCCTGGGTCATCCTGCATATATTTTCCACGTGGAAACAAATTGAGGAAAATATTTTAAACAATCTGAACTTATCTCCCTCTTTAAATTCATGCTATGGGGTTTAAACAAAACCGAATCCTTTCCCCTAGCTGCAAAAATATTATTTATTTTTCTTGCAAATGGACCATATATGAAGGTAAAACAAATGTCTTTCTGTCTTGAGATGTATATATCTTTTCTGGCCAAGCTCCTCAAAGCCAAACATCTAACAGAATGACTGATATCACCATAGCCTGAAATAAAAACAACAACTTTACCTCTCATCGAGCAGAAATCAGGAGGTCTGGATTCTAGGCCCAATTTGGCCATGACCTAGCCTGGGCACTGTGGCCCGTCTCTCCAGCTCTCCGTTCTTGCTCTCTGTTTAGGGAACGGGTGGGGTGCGCTTGGGCGTAGGAGGGGAGTTGATCTGAAACCCCACCCAACTCTAAAATCCTATGACTCCAGATCAAAACACGGGTAAACAATGGCAAGATCTGGTACAAATATATTGTAATATTGACTTAAAACATGGGTACCAAGAAGTCTTCTCTGTAAGGCCCTCTTCAAAGGAAACCCCCAATTTCCGATTTTGCCCTGAGGCGGGTCCATCTATTTTTCTCATCAGTTCCTTTCACATAGGAACACCCCCACCTGCTGGAACTTTAGGTTTGTGCTGCTAAAGGTCAGAGGTGTTTGGAAAAGGTTCCATGGCCTCAGCCCAAGTTGGGGTCCCAGGGGAGGGTCCCTCCTCCACTGAGGGTCCCTCCTCCCACTCCTTTATGAATGAGGGTAGAGCTCTGATGCTGAGAATCTGTCCTCCCGCGCATTAGGGCTGCCTTGGCCCAGGGAATGACTAACAACCCCCCCCCCGCCCCCCGCCCCCCGGTAGCAGGCAATCAGTGTGGGTCAGAATTTCTGCACTTTTCTGAAAGATGATCCTTGGCTTCCTCCTCAGAGCCTCACTCCCAGGGATATAGTTTATGCCTCTGGGATTGGAGTTCCTTGGAAACACAACCAGGAGTCTCAACACAGCATGGGTTTTATGTGGTCAGAGGCAGGCCAGGGGGTGGAGGCCGTGGGAAGGCATGGATCTCAGGTCCACATTGCTGCAATGGCCCCCTTCAGCCTAAAAGACCCTGAAATCCATCTGCCAGGTGAGGGAGTCACTGGGGGTTTTAAGGAGCCCAACCCTACTCTTCAAGACCAGGCCTAAGTTCTCATTGCAGAATCAGAGAAGTCAGAGGCCCAGGGGTTTGGTTCTGCCTCTGCACTTGCCCTGGGAGAGTCAGTCAGCTCCCCACTCGGGCCTCTGAAAGCGGGGAGATGGATGAATGGCCTTCAGTTTTGTGGTTCTACAGTTCCTGTATGTCTCCTACATCCCCAGCATGCTGAGTAAAGCATCCCAATATGGAGCTGTCTCTGCTGGGCCACCTCGTCTCCCAGGCCCATCACCAATGGTGACGCTTCCGGGTCTCATCAGGGGGCCAGAAGGAGAGGCGTAGACTCTGTGCAAGGGCTGTTGTCTGACCTCTGGGCTCCAGGGAGGGTGTAGCCGCCTCAGGACAGGAAAGAACGCCAGCAGTCCCTGAGGAGCGGCTGTCCAGAGCTGACATCAGCCTCTTTCGGTGCAGTCAATAGGCTCCAGGGCCAAGTGGATTAACCGTCCTTCTCCCAAGCTCCCCACCCACGCCCCGGGGAGCCCCACACCACTGTGGCTCAGCTCCCACCTCCCAGACTGTGGCCCCAGCTTCCGAGCCCAATCCCAGCACAGAGCCCAGCCAGCTGGGCCCGGAGAGGTGAGTTAAACAGTGACAAAAGCGGCCTTGGGATTAGTGGTGACTGATGACCACCTCCTCTCCCTGGGCTCGGCGAGCACAGACCTCCTCTCTCCTCTTGAGCCGGCTGAAGAACGGTTGCCAAAGAGTTCCTGACAAGCACCCCTCTGGTATGTGGGCAGCGTTTCTGATTTCCCTCTAAAGGTCATCTTTCCACAGTTCCTCCCTTCCTGCCACCCCATCAGGAGTTGTTTATTTCACACAGCTAAATGCCATGGTCCTTCTCAGCTCCCTTGGCAGCAAGCCATCAGAGCGCAGTCAACAAAGAGAGCAGGAGAAGGCAGCAACCCAAAGACAAAGTATGGTGCCCAGCCCAGTTCATAAGTGTGACTCTGATATGTCACAGATGTCCTAGATCATAGCCAGACTCCCTTCCTTGGCCATCAAAACTTGCCTTTTGGCTCCTGCAGGGTCCAACAGATCTCCTCATCTAGCCAGGACACCGCTAGCTCAGCCTTTGGCTGCTCTAGAAAGGGACTCCAGATAACGCTAGAAAGACTCTGAGGCACATATATTGCTTTGTGGATCACAGCATCTAAGGTGAGGGGGATGTGTGAAGTCCAAGGTTATGTGTAGGCACACCTTGTCCTCAGGTATGTCCATCACTTTAGTGACAAAATACTGTCACAAATGTTTTCTGTTTGATCCTGAATCACTGCCCCGGGAAAGGGAAGGACCGTGGAAGGAGGAGACACCTTGGAAAAGGGTACTATTAAGGAGCCAGGTCTTCTGGTCATGCATGACTGGGAGGAAAGTATATTTTAAGGACCTTCTGAAACCAAAGACTGGCCTTAGGGAAACCCATCCATCTGGGTCCAAACTGTGAATCTGAAGAGGTGCCTGTCCCTGAGTGTCTAGGGCAGAAGGTGGAGGCAGGCGCTCTTTCCCAGCCGTCTCCCCGCAAAGCCAAGACTGCAGTACAGATGCCCTGGAAGAGGATAATCCGTGTATGCCTCACACAGGGTTGCAGCATTTCAGAGCCCAGCAATTCTAGATGCTGGCATTCTTTTGCAACTTGGTTAGGAGACACTATTCATCGAGACTTGGCTGGGAGACTCATTCTCCTCTGGCAATCTCTCCAAGGTTCTACATGTAGCGGGGAGAATAAACCCTAGGAAGGAGTGCTAACTAGATAAGTTGGCTTGCCTTATAAACACTGTAGGAAGTACCCTTGTCAGAAAGACGCCCTTACCGAGACTTGGGGGCCTGCCAGTAACTGAGATCCCTCGCATCTCTGCTCAGTTGGTGGCAGAGGAGGAAAACAAAGGGACCCTGCTTTGCCTCCAGGCCTTTCCCCACGCAAGTACTCAGGGAAGCCATGCATTTTTTAATGAGGCCAGTAACTGAATTTTAGCATCTCCTGTGATTTTAGGAAGAATGTCTGAACCGGTGTATTACATAGAATAATAATGAACACTTGCTGATTCCTAACCTCATGTCCAGGCACAAGCACTTTATGTGATTAACTCATTTAATGCTCACAGTGATCCTGTGAGGTATGGACTCTTTTATCCTCATTCCACAGATGAGAAAACGGAGGCCCAGAGATTACATAGCCGTCTTGTGAGGCAGCCAGGAGGGAGCCCAGGAAGTCTGCCTCCAGGTCCTTCTACACAACCACGGGGCTTGTACCACACCTGGAAACGTGGTCTGTGTCCCCGGGGTACACCCGTCTCTTGGTGGAGCTCTGACACAGGTAGGGGGTTCCTTTAACATCAAAGCCCTGGACCATGGATCCAGCCCCTGAACCCCCAAACTTGTGTGGCTTTCTGGGTGACAGCTATTCTCATGTTGACACAGAATCCAGTGACCCCAACAAAGTTTCCTTACTGGAATCCCCCGCTCTGTCTCCTTTATCTCCTTTCTCTCCTTTTGGGCCTCGGTCACCTGAAACAGAGGAGAAAACTGGCATTAGAAACGGAAGTAAATCCTAATCATCATAATAAAAGGCTAATATGCAAATGGCTGTCATGCCATGACACCATAATGACCAATTAGCAGGGACCTGAGGATGTGTGGTGCCTAGCCAGGCCGGGGGACCTCAGGCCACATCCCACCCCGGTGCTGGGCCTGGGGACCTCAGGCCACGCCCCCCACCCAGCAGGGCTTGACCTTGACGGGGGACCTGAGGCTGTGCCCCCCACCCTGCAGGGCTTGACAGGGGTGGGGCCGGCTGGGTCTGGGTCTCGTGCGATTTCGAGGCACGCTCGGGTGGGCGGGGACTTGACTCTGGGTCCCGCGGCACACCCCAGACTCTGACAGGAGGGAGATTTTCATATGCATTTTACTAATTTTCTTTCATCTCTGACACTTCTATTAACCCCTAGAGTGCCGGGGAGCACGATTGTGCTCCTCCTGTCTTTCGCCAAAAGTGCCGGGAGCGCTATCAAAGCTTCGAAATGGTGTCCAGTTCTAAGTCTACATTGCTAAATATGTCAATGTAGTAAAGGGTTCCTTAAGTTTTTGAATATGTAACTTCATTTACTTGCCATTCATAATTTTTTTCCTAAACTCCTGTAAAATCAGCAAAAATGCCTTGGCAATTTTAGCATAGTTCCTAGGATATTGGTTGGCACTCAAAGGGTTAAAGAGAAAGGGCAAATAGCAATATTAAAATATTTACTCTAATTAATTCCCTTTTAATGTGCACAAATTTCATGCACTGGGCCACTAGTAGTAAATAAAGTATTATCTGCAGGAGACATTTTTAAAAATAGTTTTTTAATTGATTTCAGAGAGGAAGGGAGAGGAAGAGAGAGATAGAAACATCAATGATGAGAGAGAATCATTGAGCGGCTGCCTTCTATACACTCCCTACTGGTGATTGAGCCCACAATCTGGGCACATGCCCTGACCAGGAATCAAACCCGTGACCTTCTGGTGCATAGGTGACCTTTGGTGCTCAACCACTGAGCCACGCTGGCCAGGCTGCAGGAGACTTATTAACCCAAAACCAGGGAGAAACTCAGGCAGGAGCCAGAAGCCCCGGAGGGCAGGCCATGGCAGGAAGGAGCTACCTGCTCTGTCACCTGGGGAAGGAGAAGGCGCCCCGCTGAGAAGTTTCATTTCTTCCTCATTAAAGCCTCAAACACCAGCACAGACTAAAGGAGTACGTAGTATTCAGCAGAAAGAAGACAAAGCAAAGACATTCCTATTAAACACTCAAGGTTTTCGAAGTCTACATCCAAGTTCACTCTAATAAGCAGAGGAAGAGAGAACTCTAATAAGCAGAGGAAGAGAGAGAGACAGGGGTTCTGTGTGAGGCAGCTTTACTAGTGGGGAGGCCAGAACACATGGAGGAGAGTTCCCAGGGAACTGTGGGATGCCCTTCCCAGGGTATGGTCTTTTCCCAGCTCGCCTCTCACTGTACACAGAAGTAATGGGTCCTGACACCATTCGAGCAGGCGTTACAACGACTTGGCGGTTCTATTCCAAGCACCTTCAGAAAGCTCTCTGCAGACTAAAGGCCCAGGGCATGATGTCTGGTGGAAATAAGCAAGCCAGCAAGTTCCAGGGGAGAACACCAAAGATGATCCAAGTTTTGAAAAAAACAAAGGCAACCATAAATGTAAATATAACTATGAATGTGTTTAGAAAAGGTCTGGCAGGATAGGCTCCAAACTGTTTATGGTGGTTATTCTACAGAGTGAGAGCTTAAGGGACCAAGGGTGGGGGGCTGACTTTTGACGTTATACTCCACACTTCTGTTTCGTTAGGTTTTTTCAGTAAGGATGTGTTGTGGTACTCTGTTTCAAAATCCATTTAAAAAATGTGGGTCATAACAGGAAGGAAAACCTCAGCTTGTTTAATCACCAACCAGAAGGTAGAATAAAAGTTCCCAGGGATGGGAGATGAGGAGACCATCCTAGACATGGGGTGGGATGACTAACAGCACGTTTTTCTTAGATTTCATCTTAACAAGTGAGGGGCTCGAGCCCGGTCATCTTCTGCCACGATGCAGGGCTGGACACTCTTGAAATAAACGTGGAAAGACAGGGACTGACTATAAAGTGGGCCCCCCTAACAAGAAACAAGGTGCCTATCAGTAGGAAGAAAAAATGGGACCATTGGCAATGGAAAGCTGAGAACTGGTTCCAGTTTGACATATTTGGGGAATACAAAGACTGGCGGACTGGGAGGAGGTGGCAGTACAGGAGAGCAGGTGGCAGTCCTGGTAGGACTGGGAGGAGGTGGCAGTCCCGGGTCCCCTGCGGGCCCCGCTCCTGGCTGGGCTTCCTCCTAGCGGCAACCAGTAGTATTGCTGGTTCTCCCATGCATTTCGACAGCACTTCCGAGCTAACAAAGTGTGTTCCCACATATACATCCCATTGAATCTTCATGACAGCTCTGCGAAATATGGCATCCTGAGAGTCTAGGGTGGGGATAAAGACACGGATGTTGAACGATGAGATTAAGTGACTTGCTCAGGGTCACTCAGCTGGCCTGTGGCACAGCCAGAATTCAGAGCCAGTCCATCCGCTGCGATGCCCATGCTGGTGCCCAGGGGCCAGCCGTGAGCGAGGGTGCTCTGAGATTCATTATTACCTTTGATCCCGCGCATGCCCATCACGCCTGTGGCTCCCGGCCTCCCATCATCACCCTTGGGGCCGGGCAGTCCTGGGGTTCCTCTCTCCCCTGGTAAACCTGGGGAGACAAGAGACAAGTTGGGGCCCTTCGAGGTCACTGTCTGGCTCAGCAGTTGACTTTAAGCATGAACCCTCCTGTTGCCTTTGCTTCCTGATTCCTCTCAGGTAACCTAAAGGCAGTGTCCCAAAGGTCAGCATATGCCTGCCCCATTGACACCCTTTATCCAGGGAGGCTGGACACTTCCCCCCGAAAAATCCACTTCTCCTGAGTGATGGTGGTGGTGGTGATTTAGATTTGGTGACATTTTTTCTTTGAGCATTTTTTATGTGACAGACACTGTTCTGGATGCTTTGTATAAAGTATCCCATTTAACCCTCCCAATAAACTAGGGTAAGTATTATTTCACCTGCGCTACAAATGAGGAAAGTGAGGCTCAGAGAGATTGAGTAACCTGCCCATGGTCACACAGCAGCGTGTCAGAGGCTAGATCTGAGCTCTGGTCTTTCTGAACTAAAAGCTCAGGGTTAGTTGGCTCCATCTCACACTGATGAGAAGGGTTTACTGGAACTTAGGGTGGGAGGAAGATGAAATGGCTCCCCACACGGGGAGCGTAGAGACAGGGATAGCAGGCTGAGGAGCAGGAAGAAAGTCAGCAAGGCCAGTAAATGGGATGATGGATGGCCTGCGACCAGATCAGGCCCTGAGGCTCCTGACCTGCCACCAGGGCGAGCCAGAATCAACAAACGTTTCCACCCAGTGACAGCCCTGGGTCCCCAGTGGCCTGACCTTAGCCCACAGTTATCTCTGCAAAGCAGTGCAGCCTTAGTTACTGATTAATTGTTCTTTGCTGTGTTGAATGTTAGTTTTCTTTGGGCTTTTTCTCTAACATGAAGAAACCTGTCTCCCAGTAATTATTCCTCCAGAGTTTATGTCAAACGGCTGGAGGAGGGCAGGTGGCCCATAAAGGTGGCAGGACCTCAGAGAAGGGCTTCATTTCTTTTTCTCTTTCCTCACACACTTTTCCCAGAGTCCAATGGCCCTGATGCCACAGAACTGTGAGTCTAGTGCAGGATGCGCCCAGGGATCCCCATCCTATCATTTACTAAAGCAGGAAAAGGGATGCTGTTTTGAGTTTAGGTAGCTCCCCTGAGAGGGAGAGGCAGGGAATGAAAGCCAGGCCATGGGCTCTCCCTCCGCCAGCTTCTGCCTCACTCCTGCTTGCAACCTCCCTAAGGAGGTACCTGGGATTTAGGAAGGAGATGGTTTGGAGGTACGTTTCCTGATATAAATAAACAGACACCTGTCCCCTGAGAAGCTCTTCCTCTTCTTACATTGTTCAGAAGACTTTTCACTCTGCTAGAAAAATGTTGCTCACAGTAGAGGCTCAGGAATGGACAGACTGGGATGCAAAGTTTGATAGAGTAACGGAACAGGAGCCTCCAAGACAATGAGAATAAGAAGAACATACGGCACATCCTTGAGTAATGTCGTTTCATTCAGTGTCGTTTCGTTATAACATTGATGAGATGCCATAGGAACTTAACTCATTTCTATCAGTTAGCTTAAGGTAAAATTGGTTCGTTACCTGTTGCTTCACTTAAAATCACAGAACCCATCCATGAGATTAAGTGAGGACTTATTGTACACTTTCCAGAAGGCAAAAATATACCCTCCCTACCAGCCACTGGATCTCCGGGGCTGTCACCAGTGTGTGTGGCAGGACAGAGAGGTAGGAGAGGGGCAGGTGTTCATTGACCTGTGCAGGTTCAGCAGGAGGTGGGGACACCAGGTACCTGGTGATCCACTGAGGGGGGCACAGCATAACTGTAGGGCTGGTCTGGATCACAGAACACCCTCAATTCCTTCTGCAGGCCCTGGTCACACAGAGCCTGTCTCCTGGGGTGAAAAGTTGTTTCAGGGAGCTGTGAGCCTTTCATGTACCCTTTTCCTTCAATTCCTGGTACTTTCTGTGAAAAAGTATTTGCTCCATCCTATTGTTAAACCGGTCAGTCTCCTAAAGGAGCAGGGCATTTGAGGCTGAGTTGATTGGGCACATGGCCGACCCCAATGAGAAAGCACAGGGGCAGGAATGGATTGGCGGCCCCTTCCCTTCCTGGAATGCCCAGGTCCCTCCCGGGGTTTCCCCATTACCTCGAAGTCCAGGTAATCCAGGGATTCCAGGCTCGCCTTCCTTCCCTTCATCGCCCTGATCACCTTTGGGGCCCGGTGGTCCTGAAAGGGTTACAAACAGCACCAAGATTAGAAGGTGGCTTTCTGGAACAGGACACCCAATGACTGGGGTCCTTATAAGAAGAGAAAGCACAGGCAGACACCTGGGGAGAAGGTCACATGACGTTGGAGGCAGACATTGGAGGGATGTGTCTACAAGGGTTCTGGTAACACCAGAAGTTAGGAAGAGGCCGAGAAGGATCCCCGAGCTTTCGGAAGGAGTGTGGCTCTGTGGGCCCCTTGATTTCAGACCTCTGGCCTCCAGGACAACGAGAGAAGACATTTCTGTTGTTTTAAGCTACCGAGTTTGCGGTACTTGGTTATGGCAGCTCCGGGAAACCAAAACATGTATGCTCACAGCATAGCAGTAAATGTCTTGCACAATAAATATTTGATGAATGAATGAGTTTATGAGATCAGAGGGTGTTAATACATACAAAACAACCAGGAGGCCAAGATCAAGATGTACTGACACATTCCAAAAGTTGGCACTGTCCTCAGACCCTAACCGAAGTAGACAGCTGTTTAATAATTCAATGGCACATGCACAGAGGAAACGTAACCAACAATTTAAGAATGCACGAGTTACACCAATCATCCGAGGACTGGCTTCTGGAGCCATCTTCCTCTTTTCTCTGAAGAAAAGCAAAGTCATACTGATCCCAGTTTTCAGGTGACAGAGTGGAGACACAGAACCTGTTTAGAACACAACTAAGACTATAGAGGAGAGGAAAGACACACTGAAGAATCCAATCAGCTTCCCAACGCCCAACCATGCAACCTCTGGCCAGGGCAAGGCTGAAGAAAGGAGACTGAGAGAGGTCCCTGGGTCTCTGTACTCCATGGGCTGCCACAGGGGTGGGCCGCCTGCCTGCCCCTGCCCCCAGCACACCCCACCCCTTTTCACTCTCCTCTGCCCCCTCCGCCCCTCCGCTCATGGAAACCAGAGCTCCAGGAACTGAGCAGGTCAAGGATGCAATGGACCAGACACTCCAATTTGTTCTCTTCACTCTGATGAGTATGGATCTTCCTTAGAGTAATTCTCACGAAGGGAGGGCGCTGCCCAGAAGAATGGCCCTGATGGCAGGGCGTCAGGGTGGCAGAGTTCACTTGGGGCTGATTGTGGAGCATCTTGAGTTCCAGGTCCTGGTTCTAGAAAATCTAAATGAAAATTCCCTTCTTGGGCATTGGTAGCGATGCATAAGTGGATTACATGGCATCATGGATATAAAGGGACTTGGGAATCTTTGAGTGGCAAAGCCATCCCTGACAATCTGTACCCCATTTTCCGTAGCGTTCCATCCGAATGATTCTAAGATGACTGCGTGTGAAGATCTTAACCTGCGTCTGAACTCACCCTGCCAAGCTTGGCTGGGTCATTCAGACAGTCAGGTCTGAAAACATTCTTCACATGGACATCATTTTTTAAATACTTTTTTGTTGATTTCAGAGAGGAAGGGAGAGGGAGAAAGAGATAGAAACACCAATGATGAGAGGGAATCATTGATTGGCTGCTTCCTGCATGCCCCGCCCCCCCCACTGGGGATTGAGCCCACAACCTGGGCATGTGCCCTTGACTGAAATTGAACCCTGACCTTCTGGTTCATAGGTCGATGCTCAACCACTGAGCCACGCCGGCTGGGCTGCACATAATTTTTAAGACACAAATAATGGGTTCGTGAGGGTCTGTATTAGAGATGAATTGGGAAGAAGTTGGGGCGGACAGTAAAGGTGGGTAATGACTTCCAAACCGTAGTCACTTCCTTAGGTGGTATTGGCCCAGCAGACTCAGAGGAGCCTAAAACGTGGCCGGTCTGAGTCTCGGGGGCCAGGCTGCTTAGAGTTCTGCCGATCAAGCGTTTCTTCAAATCATTGCTGCCCATACGTAATGTACTCCTGGGATCTGACGTTTTATCATTTTCTCAGGAATCCAGGCTAAAAGTCTCGAGCTTGCTTTGTTACGCATCCCTTTGCTCTGCCTTCCTTGCTGTTCCTCTTCAAGGCTCCTCATTGAGGAGACGCCCATGTCGGGTCTGCCTCCTTCCTCACCGGCACCAAGCTCATCGGGATCCTCATGGCCTCGCTCCCAGCCATTTGAGAGACCCCCTTGTCTCCCCTTTCTCTCTGCAACCCTGTCCATGCTCATTCTGTTCATTAATCTCATCAGAATCAAAGGGACTCGGTGCCCTTGGGCCCCCCTCTCTCAGAGACCCCTCCGGGTCACTCCCAACGGGTCCGTGCTTCTGCACACCTACAGGCTGATGCTTCTTCCACCTCAGCAAAGGCGTTCTCCTCATGATGCCCCTCGATCCCTTCCTTTCTAAGAGTCCTGTCCCTCAGCCCTGGAGCTCACCTTCCTGCACACCCTTCTGAGCTCTTCGGACACCAGAGCCGAGCGCCCACATTTCAGAGCTGGAAAGAGCCTCAGGTATTACTGTGCACAAACTCCCCACGGGGGGCATCCCGGAGCATGGTCAGGTCACTCTGTGCCCAGCCACTCACCTCCAACTGTGGTCCCCAAAGAGGACAGGCCTCTCTGAAAGGCTAGAGCTCCCCTCTCCGTGGCCCTGTGTCTCACACAGCACCTGGCACACCGTAGGGACTCTAAGAATGACTTCTGGGCAGTCATAGAAGCTGTTTCGGTAGCCATGGTCCCAGCGGTACCCAGATTGGCTTTTTAACTTCTCATCTTTTCTACCCCTGGAGCAGGCGGGAGCATGGAGGTGGGCTGGGATAAGGAGGAACAGGGCCTATTTCTCCTCAGTCATGAAAACAGCCCCACAGCCCCAGAGTCCACTGTGTTTTGGTCTGGTGTGCCAGCTTCTTCCTGCCCGCCTCCTGGAGGGCCCTGGGGAGTAGGACACCTGTGCCTCGGTCCCCTCTCAGAGCCTGCCCACCAGTCTAGCCCACTCTCCCTACCCCACAGCCCCCAGGCCATGCTGCCCTTGCCCGGCTGCCTGAGAGCCACTCCAGCTGGAAGCATCTCCAGAACAAAACAAAGTGTACGTGACCCAGCATTTGGGAGAAACACCAGGATTCTTCTGGGAACCATCCCATAGGGAGGGAAAAGCAGTCCATTCTCCCTTCCCGGATCCTGGAACTGGCCATGGGGCGGGGGACTCGCGTGTGCCGGAATCTGGACAGCGACCTGCCAAGAACAAGTTCTCGTGACAGCTGATAAAGTGGGCCCGAGGCCAGCACAGCAGTGACCCAAATCATAATGTAAACACCACCCCAGAGCCATGCTAATTCCGGGGCAGCTGACGGGGTGGAGCTCCTCCACCAGTTACTCTACTCCCACGTCCCTGATGTCACTGGGCACTGCATTCTCCGCGCTATCACCTGCACACTTGCGAGCTCTCTCACTTCCCTCATTCCCGGCCTCCTCTCAGCACCCTGAGCATGCAGACGGGGCAGAACTGTCAACCCCATTTCACCACCGAGGAGGCTTGAACCCAGAAGTGCGGGCGGTCCTGCAAGGCCAGCTCTCCTAAGGGAAAAGGGGGTGTTGGGCGGGGCTGGGTGCAACCGCTAATTTTCACAGCATGGTCTCCGGTTCCGACCTAGCAGAGCCAGATTCAAAGGGTGAAATGACAGAGTCACATCAGCCCTCCCAGGGAGCCACTGCCCAGGCCCTGCTTCCCAGTCCTTAGTGGAGGAGAAACACTATTTCCATGTTGCTCTGATCAGAGATAAGCAACACCTCCAACACATCCCTGCTCACTCAAGGCCAACGCCCGATGTCCAAGCCTGGAATCCAAGGCTCCACAACATTGCCACGTTCCTTTATAAACATTTTTGAACTGGACTCTCTACTCTAGTAGATGGTGTTTTTCCTTGAAAAAAGCAGCCTGCAGATAAATTAGCTTTGCCAACTTGTTTTTACGAACCAAGAGATGTGTTTTCTAGTCCCAGTGGGGCCACTGCCTCAGGATTTGACTTGGGCAAGTCATTCCCCGACCTCAGCCTCAGAGACCCAGTGTCACTCTAATGTTATGCGATTCTGTAAAAGGACCATCTAGCAGACAGAGCCATCTGAATGTGGCCGGAGGGCTATGCCTTCAGGCCTTTGCCCGCACCTTTCCCCTCCTGGTGTGCCTCCTCTCTCTGGTTACCTTCCCCCCATCCTGATATGCCTCTTCTCTCTGATCATCTAAGCTCTCCACTGCTTTCAAAGCCACAGACAGATGTCAACAGACCTGATGAATGCTGGAAACCATAAGCAGAAAACAAAGTACCGCTGCGAATGTACACAAAAGACACGCTGGAGACAAAATTTATGGAAAACTGTATAACAAAGCGAGAGAATGAAAACCATTTGGGGTCAAGCTCAAGAATAACATAAATAAGCTCATATTTGAAAAATATACATAGCAGCATATTTGTGGATTCTGAGCCAGGAAGGGCAAAGTGTGTGTGTGTGTGTGTCTGAGTGTGTGTGTGTGTGTGTGTGTGTGTGTGTGTGTGACGACTAAGAGAGGGACTGGACAAAGCGAGGGCAGGAAGGCCACGCTAGACAGCAGTCTAGAAATGCACGGCAGCCTTCCTGATAAAGCATCCCTTACCCGAAAGCCTGGGGAGAGTTTTGTCTCGTTAAAGTTGAAAGGTACTTACATTTGGATGTGCCCAACAGCATCCTCTTTACTGGTACCAATGGGGTCCCTAGCAGCCATGAGAGAGGGAAATGGGAAAGGGAGACAGCAGGTGCAGTGGTGATCCTGAGAGCCAGAGGGCTGAGTGGTGAGCACCTCTGAAGAGCCAGCAGCCCATCAGGAATGCAAAGCATGAAGACTGGAAGGCAGGCCCGGGCAGGGCCGAGATGAAACTTTTAGTTCAGGAGAACCAAGTGTGAAACTTACTTTAAGAACCAAAGAAAGACTACTTGGAGGATTTCACTGGAAGAGCGTTGGCAAATGAATGACCTAGAGCCGTTTTAGTTGGAGCCAAGGAGAGTGGACTTGGAAAGTAAAGAACCAGGATGTAAGATATTCAGAGAGGCACAGGAGGGTGCCCCAGAAGGAAGCACGCCGATGTCTGTTGACTAGGAGGGGAAGGAAAGGGGGAGAGCCTGGGAGGGACTGTCTCCCAAGTATAGGAATAGAGTCCAAGGGACCATGCTCCCTTCTCTCCACCGGGAAAGCAGGATGATCAGTGACAAGAATATGGTTTCTGAGCCAGAACAACCCACGTTCAGACCTTGGCTTTGCCACTTGCCAATTGCTTAATAAACAGTGGGGACGTTATTAAAATGTATCATCTATAAAATAGGGACAATAATACCTTTTTGTACAATGAGAGGATGAATGGTCTTTAATGTCCTGGAAAATTGATTTAGAGAATTAATGAGAATTTAGAGAATTAATGTTGACAAAATGTCTGGTTCATCGTAGGTCATGATTCGGTGTAGCTTCTATTATTACTAAGTACCTGCTAAGGGCAGGGGAGGTCAAGGAAAGAGAAGGCAGGAAAAGCTAAGATCCCCATGGTGTGGGTTTGAAAGAAGAAATTCTACCTCTAGTTCTCCTTTGATTTCTGAGAGGTAAAACCCCAAATGACCCAGGACAAGAAACCCAGTCCTCTGATTGCCCAGGTTTGAGATTTACTGGTTGTTCCACAAACATGGATTGAGTCCCAGTGACATGAATTGCCCTGTTGGGCCCTGGGGGAAGCAGGAATGAACAGATGGGGGTGGACAGTGGTGTAGCAGAACCAGCACTGGGCGTTGGGCGAAAAGTCCTGGCTTGGACATGAAACTGTCCACTTAAAGTGGGTGAATCTCACAGCATGTAAATTATGCCTTATTAAAGCTGTTGAAAACAAAAGTCCTGGGTCGGATCATTACCAGCTGTGTAGCCCTGAGTCAATCAGCTATTTCCTCCTGGAGCCTCCGTTGTTTTTCTGCAGGAATCCTACCCCACCCTCAATAATGAAACCTGCCTCCACTAACCTTGCAGCTCGTCATGGGGATCCACTTTAAAACAACATAAATAATGTATCACCAACCATTCTGTAGACTGGAAAGTCCTATGCAAATGGGAAGTCCCATCATTGCTATTTTCTGCTCTGATAAATGTAGGCGCTCTGAGGAGGGAGACTTGGGTGAGCTGGAGAGAGCAGTGAGGCTCTTGGAAGAGGTGGGTTGGAGTGAGGTCTGAAGGATTTGGAGGAGGAGGAGGAGGAGGAGGAGGAGGAAGAGGAGGAGGAGGAGGGAGAGGAAGAAGAAGGCATTGTGGTAGGAGGCACAGCTGGAGTAAAGCCAGGGCCATGGGAAAGGCGGGCTGTGTCTCTGGGCCAGTGGCAAGATGCGTCCCACCGGACTGGATGCTTCACACAGGACAGGGGGTGCAAGCTGGCCGTCTATGGACCATATATGGCCCCCAGATGTGTTGCATTTGGCTCACAGTGTGAAACAATTAAAAATTTCTAGAACATTCCATGTTTGTTTTCTCTTGAAAAAATGGGAAGCCCTTGTCAGCCAGCCTGGCCCAAACGGGCTGGACCTGCCAGAGCCCCTACTACTCCCCCGATACTGAGGTCACTTTACTTACTGGCATCGCTCCACTGGCCCCTGCAGACAACTGTGTTT
>NW_005871049.1:38815882-38848807 GCF_000147115.1 Myotis lucifugus | reverse complement strand
GGCCCCGCCCTGAATTGCTTTATAACAAGTCTGGAAGGCCAGGTTCCAAATTCGGAATCCAACTCCTTGTAGCTCTACCATTGGAGCACCGTGACACGGGAAAGGAGCACCTTTCTTTTTCCCAGCCTGAGCCTGCAGCCTGACCCCCAGCCCCAAACTCTTGGTGGCCCCAGCTGGCGCATCCAAGCTCTGACGACCCAGTTTCCCCTTAGCCACCCTTGGCCATTGTCATGCCCCGGGGAGTGGACACTGAGAGCACCACTCTCTGAGGGAGGCGGTGCACAGGCACAGGTACAGGCCTGGAAATGGACATAGGCCATTTGGGCAGAAATTCCCAGTGTCCTGTAGGGCCGTGGTCGGCAAACTGCGGCGCGCGAGCCACATGCGGCTCTTTGGCTCCTTGAGTGTGGCTCTTCCTAAGCCTTAGGAGTACCCTAATTAAGTTAATAACAACGTACCTACCTATATAGTTTAAGTTTAAAAAATTTGGCTCTCAAAAGAAATTCCAATCGTTGTACTGTTGATATTTGGCTCTGTTGTCTAATGAGTTTGCCGACCACTGCTGTAGGGCAAGACTTCATCAAGGAGGCCTGGTCTCCCAATGTCAAGACACCTTTTGTGTGTGTGTGTGTGGGGGGGCGGGGGGGTTGCCCAGGGAGAAGGCCCGAGCAGGAGGGGCCCAGGCTGCACGGT
The DNA here is from genome assembly GCF_000147115.1 of Myotis lucifugus. Taxonomy (NCBI): domain Eukaryota; kingdom Metazoa; phylum Chordata; class Mammalia; order Chiroptera; family Vespertilionidae; genus Myotis; species Myotis lucifugus. The sequence goes on along the minus strand of NW_005871049.1, from coordinate 38,848,114 downwards.
GGCTCCTTACCTTTGGCGAGGGAGATGTTCCTCAGAGCGATGGAGTGCTCCCAGTCCTTGAGGCGCAGGTCCTCCGTGATGGTGTTGAGCACGGCCAGCTCCTGCTTGAGCTGCAGCTCCATGCCCACGTGCGCCAGGCGCATGCGGCGCGTGTCCTCGCTGGCGTTGCTCACCAGCACCTGCAGGTCCTGCAGCCGCGTGCCGTGGAGGGCCACGTCGTAGGACAGGCTGTAGTTGAGGCCGCGCAGCGCGCCGCCCACGTCGGCCAGCTCCTCGCCCAGGACGCCCACCCTGCGCGCCAGCCCGTCGAGCAGGCCGGCGTGGCGCCGCAGCAGCAGCTGGCTCTGGTTGCTCTCCACCTGCAGCTGGTAGAGCTCCAGCTGCGCAGAGTCGCTCTGCTGGCCTGTGCGGTCGCGCAGCAGGGCCACCGCCTGCTCGGTCTGAACCGCCTGCGCCTGCAGCCCCCACAGCGCGCCCTCCAGCCGCTGGACGGCGCCCGCCAGCGCCAGCAGCGAGTCCGACTGGTTCTGGAGCGCGTCCTGCACCTTCCACACCTGCTCCGTCAGGTCCACCTGCAGCGGGGCCTGCAGGAGCCGCAGCTGCAAGTCCCTGAAGCTCTCGTTCAGCCGGTTCACGTTGAGAGTCAGCACCTTCAGGTCGTCTGGGGAGCTCCGAGGCCTGGACACTGAGAATGAGGAGGGCGAGACATGAGTGCCGCGAGGGAGGTCCGGCCAAAACCTGGCATGCAATAGGGGCTCTTGCGTGCCGGGTTGAAGGGCAAGCAGAGGTGGCTGTGGCTGAGTGCCTTAAATAGAAACCAGCCACTGTGCTCAGCCAATGGCCCCCACGCTTGTCTGCCCATTAGGATCACCTGGCCAGGTGTCCCACCTTCAGACCCTGTGATTGGAGTGGTCTGGGTGTGACCTGGGCTTTGGAATGTTTAAGAGGCCAGAGGTAATGCCAAGGTGCAGGCTAGTTTGGGCACCACTGTGCTCACTGAACCAGATGCATGAGGTTGATCGCTACGGAATGGTCATTTCTCTGTGTTGAAAATGGTCAGGTATCAGCAGTGTCATGCGGCTGCGCCCACGATCCTGTGTGTTGTTATCCTCTCAAGTCCAGGAGGCGGGTACCATTCTTGTCCTCTTTCACGATGAGGGCTGTTAAAGGGGCCCAAGGTAGCCCAGCAAGGAAGTCGTGGAGCCAGACGGCTTGCTTGCTCCAGAACCCGGGTGCTCCCTGACAAACCTGCTCCAGCACTGCCTGCAGGAACCACGCCTGCAGCAGACTCAGCCAGGCTCTGGGCAACAGCTTATTTCCTGGCTCCTGAGTTAGGGTCCCTTTCCCTCTGGCTCATCTCCTGCAGCAAGGGCTCCTCTGGACAGGTACACACGCTTTTATATTAACACCCTCCCTTCTCTGCCTCCTCCGATCCTTCTTCTGGATTCAGGCAAACACCTCATGTCAGTGACTTCCTACTATTCCTCGTGGAGAGGTTCCTTCTCTTGGTTGTAAGCAGCTATTTCACCATCTAAGGGGAGGGGTGTGCATCTTAAGCATTAAAATCTGTCATCCGGTGTCTCCCGGAAGCTCATGGGCTGCACTGGCTCAGGCACCGGGGAGCTGGGATGTCTAGGGATCCTCGCTGTCTGTTTGCTGTGTGCCGTCCATAGCCATCTCCCTCTCTGGTCTGCGCACTAGAGAGGAGGTGGGGAAGATGAAGCACAGAGGGAGTACTGCCTTGGAAGTCTTAGAATAGAGAGAGCTGGGGAACTTGGTATACAGTTTGTTAAAACAGTGAGAACATTCTGATAGAATAGCATTCTTCCAGAACCTCAGGGTGGAAGGGGAGAAGATTGGTTGTGAGGGTGCTTGGGCCGCGTGCAGACCAGCTGTGGCAATCCTTCCACGAGGCTTCTGGAAACACAAGCATTTACGGTGGCCCCTCTGGAGGAGATAAGCCACTTCAGGTTAGATTCAGGGCCTCATTGGGCAACTTCTCTCTCTCCAAGATCACACTGCCAAGTGGTCACCAGCCTGTGCTTACAACCATCTCTCCTCCTTTAGTTGGTTCAATTAGACCATTCTGCATTCTGTTCAGACTTGAAATTTGCCTCCCTCTAGTTTCTATCCACTGATCCTGCCTTCTGGGGTCAGGTAGAGCTAGTGAAAAATTTTCCCCATCATTTTGTTATGTGACAAGTTTTGGTTTAAAACTGCAAGTTTCTACAATGTTCTCTCGTGACGAGGTCCTACGCGTCCATACATCCTGGCTGTTCTCTTCTGCACATACTCCAGTATGTCACTATCCCCGTATAAAAAGGTGGCACTTGATCTACATGTGGTTTTCCAAGATGTAGACAGATTGTGCAAAATATGATAGAAGGATCAGCTCCTTCATTATGGACAAGATACTTCTACTAATGTGGCCCAAACTGAGCTCTGTTTAGCTTCATCTGGGTTTTTCAGACTTTCACCATTGGATGTGGGTCTATGCAGTCTTTGGGGACAATTTCCCCCAATTTACAGATGAAGAAACTGAGGCCAGGAGAGTATATGTGATCTGCCCAATGGCCTGTTTTCTGACTCCTAGTTCAGTGATTCACTCCACTGCTCTGCCACTCTGGAAAGTTAACCAGAGAGTTGTCAATACAAATAAAGGTTCTGGGGAAATGGATCCATGACTCAATCGCAACCCAAGTAACCACAGGAACTGTCTGCTTAAGAAATCATCATAGGCCCGGGTTCAGTTTTTTTTGTTTGTTAATCCTCACCTGAAGATATTTTTCCATTGTTTTTTTGGGGAGAGTAGGAGAGAGAGGGGAAGAAACATTGATGTAGCTGCTTACATCCAAGAGAAGGAACCTCTCCAGGAGGAATAGTAGGAAGTCACTGACATGAGGTGTTTGCCTGAAGAGGGAAACATGGGATTCAGAAGAAGGATCAGAAAATGCAGAGAAGGCAGAGTATTAAGAGAGAAACATCGATGTGAGAGAAACACATCAGTTGGTTGCCTCTTGCAGGAGCCCTGACAAGGGCCCAGGGCCAGGGAGGAGCCTGCAACCAAGGTACGTGCCCTTTACTGGAATCAAACCCGGGACCCTTTGGTCCCCAGGCTGGCACTCTATCCACTGAGCCAAACCGGCTAGGGCCCAGGGTTCAATGTTAAAGCTGGTGTGTCTGTCCAGTATTTGACTCAGATTGGTTGATAAATATTAGCGACAGGACAGTTGGAAAACACCAAGTCTGATATTGTGTCAGTCTCTGCTCACAATGTCCCTGGAGTTCAAAGAGAAACAGCAGTGCATCAGAACTAGTGAGAATACTCAGAGTTTCTGTAATTCTGGTTTTCAAATGGGATTGTGAGTGACTGAGGTCACAGTGCAACCTACTTGAGTTAAGTCACAGGATTGATTTAAGACTCCATTTCCCCAGGCCAAGCAGAGGCACCACCATGAAGTAGACAATTTCCCTTACTCCAACTCTCTTCCAGCTCCACCAGCCCCTCCTTCCCTCTTCAGGTGGTCCCCACACCCGACTGGTACCCTGTTCCCTAGGAGGCCCCTGGCCTCGCCCATTGGCCCCTTCCTCGGAGAACCTACCAGCTCTAGGGCCCTTCTCTCTGTCCAGGAAACTGGACGGAAACTTGCCTGTATGGCGATGGCTGACAATCAGCCACCCCTCCCTAGAGAGTTTGTTTGGATCTTTCATTATTGTTTATTGCACAACCAATATAAACATGAATCCAAATAAAAGAAATAAAATAATTCTTCTACAATCCCACACTCTCCAACAAAGCACTCTGGTTTCTTTCTGTCTTCATTTTTTTTTAAGATTTTTTAAAATTGATTTTTAGAGAGAGAGAGGGAGAGAAAATAGAGAAACATTGATTGGCTGCCTCTAGTACACTCCCTCCCCCCCCTCCGCAACCCCCACCCCCGACCGGGAACAATGCCCACCCAACTGAGCCACACCGGCCAGGGTCTGTTTTCACTTTCTAGTTCCATCCATATGCAGACCCAATCTTTACAATTTGATTTTCAGGTTTTTTTGTGTTGTTTTTTTTAACCTAATATGATTATTTCATAAGCATTTTTCCACCCTTTTCTCTGCCTTTTATAATTTTGATGACTGTAGGAGAGTCTATCTAGGGCAGTGATGGCAAACCTATGACATGCGTGTCAGAGGTGACACGCGAACTCATTTTTTTGGTTGATTTTTCTTTGTTAAATGGCATTTAAATATATCAGATAAATATAAAAATATAAATCTTTGTTTTACTATGGTTGCAAAGATCAAAAAATTTCTATATGTGACACGGCACCAGAGTTAAGTTAGGGTTTTTCAAAATACTGACACGCTGAGCTCAAAAGGTTCTCCATCACTGATCTAGGGGATGTGTTGTAAATTACCCAGTCTCTTACTATTGAATTTTTTTTTATCATGGAAAAGATATGCAGAAAGGTCTCTCCTTTTGAAAAATTTCCTAGCAATAAATTCCCAGAAGTTGGAGCTACTGATCTACTAACAAAAGGTATAGACATTTTTATGACTCAAAAATTCCAGCCAAAGCACTTCCCAAAAGTTATACCTACATGATAGAACTTATGTGTACATTATAGATTTTTAAATGTTCCTGTTTCAGTGAAACCTCAGTGCACTGAGTATTGCAGTTTTCATATTGTGAATTTTACAGATATGAAACGGTGCCTTGTTATTTTTTTGTAAGTGCATGTGCATTTTGGAAGTGGCCTTTTCAAGGCAATGCATTAGCTTAAAGGAATGAGATAGACATTTTATTTATTTATTTATTTTTTCAAAATATATTTTTATTGACTTCAGAGAGGAAGGAAGAGGAAGAGAGAGACTGAAACATCAATGATGAGAGAGAATCATTGATTGGCTGCCTCCTGCATGCCCCCTACTGGGGATTGAGTCCAGAATTGAACCCAGGACCCTTCAGTCTGCAGGCCGATGCTCTATCTACTGAGCCAAACTGGCTAGGGTGACATTTTAGGTGTGGAGAGAGGCTACAGTGTTTGAACAGGTTCAAGCCTTGGACTAATGAGAGGGCACAGTCCTCTCATGGCCACATGCAAGTCCCAGGTTGGAGGGCAAAGCCCTCCCACACAATTATAGCCAACAGCTCTAGTTGTAAGCTTGACCTATGGTCCGAACACGTGGCCCCACGTGCCTGAGTGATGTGGGCTTGATAGAGTTCAGGTGCATGTAATTGAGTAGGATCCAAACCCACGAGAATGTTGTAAACATTTTGACCACACCCTTACTTTGCCTGGTGGAATCTGGCTATAAAATAAAGACATGGCTTGTAGTCAGTGGTGCTGTTTCTCCATCCGGCAGCAGCGTCCCACCCAGACCCAGCTTTCTTCTCTTGTCTGTCTTTTCTCAATCCTTCACCGCCCCCTCTCAGGGTCACTGAATCTGGCTGAGCTGGTGCGGCACATTAGGCACCCAACGTGGGGCTGAGTATGCCATGGCCGTGCCGGCTCACCACAGTGACATTTTAGGTACCCCGGCTAATCATAACAGAAATTATCTGGAGGGGTAAATACTCTTTGGGCATCAAATCCTGTTGATTAAGCCCAGAGCAGCCTCCCTTTTGGGGGATCACTTACCCCAGAAATGAATGATCTCCTTCTAACAGTCACAGTGTGTTCTCAGCCCACATCACCACACCACCCACCATCTTCCCCCATTTAATTTCTTCCAGATGCTTGCTGTTCTCAACAGGGAACAATTCTTTTTGAGTGTGACTCTCTTAATTCATGTTTATGCAAACACTCCATTTATCTCTCTGCCTAGTGTATTTATTTTTAATGTGCTTTAATTATTCTTCAACTTTTATGCTTTCACAAAGGGGAAAATAAATCAGAAACTGACAATACTTACTGGCATTTCTTGAGTGCTTACTATTGTGCCAGGCACTGTCCTAAGTGCTTTCCTTATTCATACACTTAATCCCATAACCACCCTATGAAATAAGTGTTATTATTATCCTCATATTCCAAATGAGGAAACTGAGGCACACAGAGGTTAAGTAAGTCACAAGGTCACACAGCCAATGGTTGGAGGAGATTGACCAAGCCCGGGCAGTTTGGTTCCAGAGCTCCCAGCTCTTAACCACTATGGGATACTATTGAGAGGGTAGAAGGCACAGAACAAACTTTTTAAGAGACACACAAATATCTAATGAAGGTAGTGAGTTCCCCATCATAAGCTTAAGCTGGAGTCAGGCTGCTTGGCAGGAATCACATACAGATTCAAATTTGGATTCTGATTCAGTATTAATTGCTGACTATTAATTAATATATCTAATCTAATAAAAGAGAAACATGCAAATTGACCATACCTTCACTACGACCCAAGCCACGCCCGCCAGCCCATCAGAGCGACTATATGCAAATTAACCCAACCAAGATGGCGGCCAGCAGCCATGGAGCTGGAACAAGCAGGAGGCTTGTTTGCCCCAGTGATGGAGGAAGCCAAGCTTCCTGCATGCCCTGGCCGGCTCTGTCCTCTGCTGAAGGCAACAAAGTTTCAATTATAGAAGATAAATAAACCCCAGATACCTGCTTCCAGCCAGCCTCCACTGGGAGCTTGGGTGACTGGGGGCCATGGCCAGCCTGAAAAAAAGCCATCAGCCCCTCACCCAGACTGGCCAGGCATCCCAGGGGGGACTACCACCCTGAAGGAGCTGTGGTCAGCCTGCAAACAGCCAACAGCCCCTCACCAGACTGGCCAGGCACCCCAGTGGGGACCCCCACCCTGAAGGGGCTGTGGCCAGCCTGAAAACAGCCCTCAGCCCCTCACCCAGGCTGGCTAGGCACCCCAGGGGGGACCCCTAACCTGAAGGGGCTGTGGCCAGCCTGCAAACAGCCATCAGCCCCTCACCCAGGCTGGCCATACCCTCATGGGGTGAGGGTTTCCACTGGGGGCCTTGGCCAGCCTGCAAACATCCATCAGCCCCTCACCCAGATTGGCCAGGCATCCCAGAAGGACCCCCCACCCTGAAGGGGCCTTGGCCAACCTGAAAACAGCCCTCAGCCCCTCACCTAGGCTGGCCAGGCACCCCAGCGGGACCCCCACCCTGATCCGGGATACCCTTCAGGGCAAACCAGCCGGCCCCCATTCATGCACCAGGCCTCTATCCTATATAGTAAAAGGGTAATATGCAAACTGACCCTAACAGCAGAAAGACTGGGAATGACTGGTCACTATGACACACACTGACCACCAGGGGGCAGACGCTCAATGCAGGAGCTCCCCTCTGGTGGTCAGTGTGCTCCCACAGTGGGAGCTCTGCTCAGTCACAAGCCAAGCTGATGGCTGCCAGTACAGCGGTGGTGGTGGGAGCCTCTCCCGCCTCCTCAGCAGCGCTAAGGATGTCCGACTGCAGCTTAGGCCTGCTCCCCGCTGGCAAGTGGGCATCCCCCGAGGGCTCCGGGCTGCCAGAGGAATGTCTGATTGCCAGCTTAGGCCCAATCCCCTGGGGAGCGGGCCTAAGCCAGCAGGTGGTCATCCCCTGAGGGGTCCCAGACTGCAAGAGGGCACAGGCCGGGCTGAGGGACCCCCCACCCCGAGTGCACAAATTTTTGTGCACCAGGCCTCTAGTTAATATATAATTTGTAATAATATATGAGTAATGTGTTAATGTCAGCCTCCGGCCATGCCCTGGGCTAAGTGGCTTGTACACACTTATCTCCAGCAGTCTTCTCATATGCAAGCCATCGCCTTCCCACCCACACCCTGGTGCCCAGTCAGCTTCCTGTTCCTTAATTGTCCTTTATGTTCATAGCAAAAAAAAATGTTAATGTGACTGACCAGAGGGGCTGTCTTCCCCAAACACACCGGGCACACCCCCAAGGCCAGCGAGGCAGAGCACACCCCCAAGGCCAGCGAGGCAGATCTGCGTGTGGGCGGGGAGGAAGAAAGCAAAGTGTTCTGTTTGATGTTTAGTGACATAACTCTGGGGCATTGGTGTTAATAACCCTTTATATTTGTATAAAACTTCACATCTATTGCTTCACTTTTCAACGTAACTAACCTTGGGAGGTCGGCAGGGCAAGTACATATTCATAATCTCATTTAAGGATGAAAATAGAGCTCAGCGAAGTCAAGAGATGGGCCAGAAGCATGAAATAAGGATGAACTGGGTCATCCGTCCCTTAATCCATTCACATGCCAACCTCCAAAATTTATATGTGGAAGCAGGGCAGGAGATGACATTTATTAAGCCCCTACTGCATGCCAAAATCAGTCCCAGTCTCTTACTAGAAGTTGCTTCATTTCCTCTTCCCAACTACCTGGTGAAGTGGGCATTATTAAGCCCATTTCCAGATGAAAAAGCTAAAGTAGGTGGCAGAGCATGAAAGCGGGCTCAGGCTGCACAGTATCTGAAGGCCCTGCTGCCCCCCCCCCCACTTCCCTCCCTTGCCCAAAACAACATAGACAAACTCGCTCCCCTTTCCCTTTGGGGGAGCACTGGTGAGGGGCACCAGCAGCCCCAGGAGCAGAGGCCCTTCACCAGTCCCAGAAGCAGGAGGGGCTTGTTAGAGGTTTGGGAGAGCAGGAAAAAGTGGCATCTGAGAAGTCTGCCGGAGGTGCCCACCGGGAGGCAGGGTCTAGAGCACTGCCCAGTGCCTTACAGTTCTCACGTGGTCCCCTCAAGCCTGCGGGCAGACGGTGTCACCCTTTTACAGAAGGAAAAAATGAAACCAGAGCAATTAACTAACTCAAGGCCATCCTGTCTGGCTCTAAGTCCATGCTTATTTCATGGCCTCATGTAAGCCAATGACGCTGCAGGAAGGAAGGCGGTATCAGAATTCATAGAGCATCACATTAAGGGCAGAGTGTGGGAACGGATGGGGCTGAAATGAAACTGCAAAGCCAGAACATCAATAAGCACCAAGAAGTAGACCTGGGGGTGGGGGTGGGGGAGAGGTAGAGGGGGTGTGTGGTTGCGGGGGGAGGGCTTCTCTTAGGTGGTCTGCAAAACTGGGTTGACTGTACTGAGATCTGGATACAAGTGACTTGAATAGAAAATTGAAGTAGAAGTGGAACATACTCTTCATTCAGAATTGCGTAAGACAGAGGTTATCGGTGCATCTTAAGCACTTAAAGTGATGCACATTTTCATTAGGGTTCCCCTGACCCCAGATGCAGCCTCGTGGTGTGTGGCAGTGCAGCCACAGGGCTCCGCGCTGAGGGCCCTGTGCTTGGGGCTTAATGCTCTGTTGTCTCTCTTTTGAAAAGATAATTTCACCTTCGATAAATTTGTGTCTTGTAAGTGAAGGGCTGAGGCAGGGGAAAGGAAGTGGATGGGGGAGGGGAGGTGTTCGGGGACACGCATAAGGACCCAAAGAGGAGGGCAGCCGATGGGTAAGTTTTGGGTGACCTTTTATGTTGTGGTACCACATGCCCCCGCTTCTAGCACGGCAGGATGTCCAGGACAAACATGTACACACTGGAGACTGGCTGCTTTGCCTGTCGCCCCATCGGCCCCTGCACACAGACAGGAGGGAGCCAGGAGCTTTCAGAAGGGGCCCCTTTGAGAAAGAAGCCAGAGAGACTCTCTGTCTTCGCGCAGGTGGCCTGTGCTTTTTGATGCCAGCCTAGGGGGCTCACCCACAGTGGCTCCAGGGCCACAGGTGTTGCCTGTGTCGGTCTGGCATCCTGAATGCCCACTGGCAGTGGCCTTTGTCAGTGCAGAGGCTGTGGGGCTGTAGAGCAAGCGAAGGTGGCCAGTCCTAGGTCTCAGAGGCAGGATCCAACAGCAAAGGATGAGGACTGCCCGCCGCCTGAAACGGTGGGTTGGCTGCAACCCAGATGCCGATCCTTTCCAAACAGACCCTGGCACTTCGGTGAGCAAAGCTGTGAGCTGGAGGATGCACAGAGCACATGCTGCCTGGGGGCCATGGTATCCACATTCGGATGGCCTCGCACAACCTCAGAGGAAGAAAACTCCACCACTATGTGTATTACTTTCCACAGAGGCGTGGCTCAATCCTCAGTACACTTGGCACAAGTGTTCCCTTTGGTGGACCAACCAGACGGACCGAGCCTTCGATAATTCAGTGTTTACTGTGGGAATGGGATCCAAGGTGAATTATAAATCCGAAGGCTCCTATTGAGAAGACTGTCCCCAGGGTTCCCATTTCAGAGACTAGAGTATCTATCTAGAATCATTTCCAGCAACACCAGGACACCTAGCATTTCAACAGAGCGCATCATTCTAATAGGAAAGAGACCAGTTCTTTGTGAATTCACAAGTGGAATTAGAAACTTGCTATTTTTTTAAATTTTTATTGATTTCAGAGAGGAAGGGAGAGGGAGAGAGAGAGAGAAACATCAATGATGAGAGAGGATTATTGATCGGCTGCCTCCTGCACGCCCCCTACTGGGGATCGAGCCTGCAACCCGGGCATGTACCCTTGACTGGAATCGAACCCAGGACCCTTCAGTCTGCAGGCTGACGCTCTATCCACTGAGTCAAACTGGCTAGGGCAGGACTTGCTACTTAGACTAACATAAGTGCCCAACACAGTACCCTTGAACCTTGATAGTGGCCAATGAATGGTTGTCAGGTGGTTTAAGTGAATGATTAAAAATGAAGAGTATTATGAGGCACAGAAGTGCCTGCACACTTCCTAGAAAATAAAAAAGGTTTGGACTAGTAGAGATGGACAGGCCAGCCGTTGGTCCTACCTCACACTCTCTCAACCCTCTTTTTATTCCAGCCAGGGTTACAATGACCAACTTTGAGTGGGTATAACCTGGCAGCCTCTTCCTTTATCTGGGCCTTTTGTGACTTCCGGGGTTGTGGAACTCAACTGGACCTTATGCATGCATGGCCTTGAGCAGGGACTGGTGGATAGTACTCTCCACAGAAAGGCAATTCGGCAGCACTTAATACAAAGCTCCTCAGGGGGTCCTGGCAGGAATGAACCCAGTGGCCACATTGGAAACCAGCTCAAGCTCATGTCTTTGTTTTTGCTTTTCCTCCTTTCTATTCTCCCCAGTTCCCTATTCCTGATTCCCAGGTTCACTTCTTACAATAAACTGCCAAGCCCATGTCTTGAGTCCCGATTTCGGTAGAAATCCCAGGTTATGACAAGAAGCATCCCTTCCTCCCACAGCACAGAGGCCCCCTGTCTTCCCATCTTCCTTTTCAGCTTTGCTTCTTCACATCTTGATTTCCCATCGTCTTCAGAGACCACAAGTAAGTTTGAATTTAGAATATTCCTTTGTTCATTCAAGCATTAAATCACTAAGTACGTGTATGTGAGGTACCAACTCACTATGTGGGTCTGGGCCGTGGTAAATACACTTGGCCTTCCATATCCTAGGGTTTCACACCCACAGATTCCACCAACCGTGGATGGAAATATTTGGGGGGGAAACCCCAGAAACTTTCAAAACGCAAACTTGAATTCGCCGTGCATGAAGCACTCCACTGAGTCCATGCAAATGAAGTGATGTGAAGGTGTACCCTGCTGTAGCCTATATGCAACTGCTACACATCTATAATAATAAAAGCATAATATGCTAATTAGACCATACATCCTTCCGGACGACCTTAGAGATGAAGCTGTGGTTGTGAAGGCCAAGCCCCTTACACGAATTCCGTGCATCAAGTCTTTAGTTTTATATAAGGGATGTGAGCATCCGAGGGGGTCCTGGAACCCATCATCTGGGCATAATGAGGTCGATTGTACAGAGAAGTCTAAAATACAACCTTGCCTCCCCATGTACTTGGGAGAAAACTACACACACACAAACACACACACACACACACACACATAAGGAACCTGTTATAAATGTGTTTCAAAATGTCCATTGGGGAAAAAATCAAAAACACCAACTCCAACATTAATATTATCTGAAGAAGTTGGATACAATTAGTGTAACTAGTGACTATTCTTCAGTAGTCTGGGAGGTGGAGTCTGTATTTTTGTCAGATGCCTTGTCAGGAGAGTGGAGAATGGACAGGAAAGGACAGGAACTGGAGAAGGGAAGTGGGATGGGAAGCGGTGGTCCTGGTGACAGAGGAGGGCCTTGAAGCAGGGCCAGGCCTGTTAGGATGCAGAGCGGGACACACACAAGACACGATAGGAAATCCCACTGTCAGGACTCAGGGCCTCCTGGAATTGGAGGGTGAAGAAGAGGAAGGCTTTAGTACTTAAAAAAAAAAAAAAAAATATATATATATATATATATATATTATTGGTTTCAAAGAGGAAGGGAGTGGGAGAGAGAGATAGAAACATCTATGATGATCGGCTACCTCCTGCACGCCCTCTACTGGGGATCGAGCCCACAACCTGGGCATGTGCCCTGACCGGGAATCAAACTGTGACCTCCTGGTTCATAGGTCGATGCTCAACCACTGAGCCACGCCAGGCTGGCAAGGCTTTCATACTTTTGAATGACATGGCATCCAGTGAAATGGGACCCTCAGCCCGGTTGAACCGGTTTGCATTGGTGACCAACAGCAGATGGAAAGCTAGCAAGCGTAATATTGTAGATGACAAAATTCAAAACTATCTTCATCGACGTGAAATCTCAGCTGAAGGTAAGAGGAGATGTATACAAGGGACAAGTGTGGTACTTGGCATTTGCAATCAGACTCTGAAAGAGATCCCTGGATTCAGCATCAGCCAGCTTGTGTTTATCAGATTGCTACCTATACTTCAGACCCTCCGTGTGCCTCGCACCACTCAACCCTCAAAACGACCTGTGCAGTTAGCATTAAGAGGAGGAGGCTAAAGCTCAGAGAAATTAAGGGCATTTTCAAAGGTCTTGTAGCCAGGAAGGGACAAAACCAGAACTGGGCACAGGTGTTCTGATGCCAACTCCAGTGTCTCTCCGCCAGCCTCTCCTCCTGGCCTTCGCATCACGGTGGGGGCGGGGGGGTGGGGATAGCAAATACACACCATGAGAACCAAGTGGTACGATGTTATCGTCAGGCATTGTAAATAAGATGACCGCTTGTGGCCTTTCTAACCCTGCACCTGAAATCACCCTGCCAGGCTTCAATAGGTCATCCTGGGCTAGCCGATTCTTAGAGATAGCCAACAGTCCAGCAGGAAGCATGCCTCTGATATCCAATCCGGAGCCATACCTTCCCTACCAGGCCCGAGAGGCCATCTTCCTCTGCCTTAATCATCCCAGGGCCAGGTACCAGGCAACCAGACACCACCTCTGTCGTCTAAAGCTCACCAAAATAATTGTTGTTTACCCCGCCCTGTCTTGCCTTTCTCACACAAACTCCAATAAAGACCATGGCCTAGGACAGTGATGGCGAACCTCTGACACGCGAACTCATTTTTTGGTTGATTTTTCTTTGTTAAATGGCATTTAAATATATAAAATAAATATCAAAAATATAAGTCTTTGTTTTACTATGGTTGCAAATATCAAAAAATTTCTATATGTGACACGGCACCGGCTTAAGTTAGGGTTTTTCAAAATGCTGACACACCGAGTTCAAAAGGTTTGCCATCACTGGCCTAGGAGTTCCCCTCACTCCTGTCTTCGGTCTCCTGACCGCCCTGGTGCCCCCCCCCCCCCCCCCCGGGGGCCCTGTGTGCCGTGCCGGGTCTCCTGTCACTGTGAGTGCAATAAACCCTGTTTTCCCAGGCCTCTCCCCTGCCTCCTCTGTGGGCACACTTGACTGACCATTTCATGAAAGAACACAAGACCTGTTCCGGAGTCCAGCTTTACGGATGAGGCTTAGAGAGACTGAGCAGTTTGTTTAAGACAATACTACTCGTGAGTGGCAGGTCCAGACTTAAACCACAGGCTGCCTGCTCTATCCCAGCGTGCAGTCCATCCCTCTTGCTCTAGCAGGAGCCCACTGAGGCGGGGTTAGAGGGCCCCCTCTCCATCTCTTCAGCGTGCCTCCTGGCACAGTCACATGAGGTTGGTGAGGGTGGGGAGCATGTCTGTCTGTATCTATCTTTCTGGACACTTTGTTCCATGAAGACAGACACCACTCAGTATCAGTTCGCTTGTTTTCCAACAGCTCGGTAGCAGTCCCCCCGGAGTTCCCACGCGGCTTGGGTTGGAGTGGCGTGAGCTCTCCCCGTTGGCCCTTTTTCTCAGATCCATCTTTCTGCACTTGCTGAGCCTGTCATAAACTATTTGAAGGAAGTTGGAAATTACTCTCTCTAATAAGCATATAAAAAATCTGGGCCAGACTTGCCAGGAATCTAGACACTTACAGGGTTTCCTCTTTCAGAACATGAGGTTTGCAACCCATGTATCGAATCTCTCACATTGCTGTTCTTCAAACAGTGGACTCTTGGTGCCAAGATCATAGGTGCTTGGAGCTGAAATCAACTTTAATAATCATTTACATCTTATTTTCAGATGAGGAAACAGAGGCTGAGAAAAGTAAAAAATATCCCAGGTAATCTAGATTTTTGGTGGCAGAACCAGGCCTAGTACTTATATTTCTTAAAACCCAGTTCGCCTCTCTATCTACCATACCACACTACTGCCCAGAAAACCAGAATTAGGTACCTATCCATCCGCCCACCCATCCACCCATCCATCCATCCATTCATCCATCCAGCTATCATTCATCTATCCATCCACCCATCCATCTATATGAATCATCATGGGCAATAGTGCAAAAAGCATTCCCACCCCAACAAGCAGAGTTTTTTCCCACTGAAAATATTGACACTAAGAGTGAGAGTTATTTTGAAATATTAATTGGTCCCCAGTGTATCTTGCATTATTAGGTTGGATATCTTTAGTATTGCACAAATATTCAGTATTGCGAAAGAGTAACATGAAAGTATGCCAGTGATAGTCATCCATCACAATCTGGTATTCTGTGGGCTTAGAACATTTTCTACAAAAGGGAAAAAAATTAATAACAACTTTTAACATACTGTAATAAAAAGCTGTGTGCATCTCACGTTTCCAATTTTTAAAAAACTGACAGGGTGTGTGAAGTGCAGAAGATTACCTAAAGATTTAGAATGTCATAGACTGAGAATTAAATGGTTTTTAGATATAGATTAGAAAGGAAGGGATAATGAAGTTAGCATCCTAAGGCTTGGGTTTAGTAAGTCCTACCCACCACTTAACTTGCTCCTCTTGGACAAGGAAATTCATCATTTTGAGTCTCTCCCTTTTAATCTAAAAACAGAATTAACAACATCTACCTCTGGTTGTTGTGAGGATTAAAGGGAAGAGTAATTGAGCACTTACTATGGGCCAGGCATGGCTATGTGGTTTATGCAGATGTCATCTCATTTGAGGAAATAAAATATGTGGGAAGAAAATCCCCATATATATTGCAAGACCCTATGCAAACTCATACTATTTATGTTCATGGAAATCCTCTACTCAAGATGCCTTCCCTTTCTTCATTATTAGGTTTGCTGGCTTTACTACTTATAATGCAACGTCTAACAGTTGCATAGAGTTTTACATTTTACACAGCACCGTTATGTACAGTATCTAATTTTAAATTTGGGACCAGCATTTAATCCCCACTTATACTGGATAAAGAACTGAGGGCGGTGAGAAGAAATTTCTTTTTCACCACTAGCTAGTGACAGCCGGGTCTCGAGACTCAGTCTTGCTCCTCTAAATAGTGTATTCCACCCACCTTTATGCCTCATCTTCCTCATGTTTGTGTCTCTCCAGCAACCTGAAGACACAGCTCTTCCGCCTCTTTCCCCCCAGTGACCCCAGACCTACTCCCCTCTACGACCTGGTAATTATTTGGTACTTTCAAAAGAGATCCAGAATGCTGACTCCTCTCTTTTCAACCACTTCCACCAAGCTTGTCAGCTCTCTCATAAGGGGACCTGCCCACTGTCTTCAACGGGCAGGTTGATCCTATAACTTAACCTTCCCCATTAGCTCTCCTCTGGCTATGCCTGAATCACTCCTGTGCCTGGATTCAGAGATGCTTTCAAATGCCCCAAGCCTCTGGGGAGATGACTTACTTCTATACTCATCAATGACAAACCCGGGCAGCTGCAGCCACCTCCTTTCTTTGCTCTACCTCTTGGACCGCTAGCACTGCTGAATAATTGTGCTGTCTCGGCCCACTCTTGTACTGTTTGCCTGCACCTGGAGTTGAACGGCCTTGAGTGAATTGGTGGGCTGGGGAAAAGAAGTCCCTTAGCCGCTCTTCGAAACCTTCTTCATGCCCCTACCGCCCAAGCCTGCTTCATCCCTCTCATTCTTAGAGGGAACTCTCTGTGCCCACTTTGCCCAGAATATGAATGCCAGTCAGCAGGAACGCTATGTGCTTTGCACCTCCCATCTCCCCGCATCCACATTGTTTCCTCTGGGACCAGAGTGAGAAGCATGCCTTTCCCTTGTCAAGGTGACCTGCAGCCTCTGAGTTCCTGGCCACCCCGTGCCAACTCCCACAGGAAAGCACGTGGTGGGAGGTGGGCAGGGTCTGTGACTCCTGCCAGGACTGATGCGTGACTGCGGCACCAAGTGGGAAGGAAGGTGGAGTGTTAGGGAGTTAACTCCTAAATAGTGAGGATTTCCAACAAGACAGTTATTTAATATTTGAAGACAGATCCGCCCTTGCCAGTGTGCTCAGTGGTTAGAGTGATGGCCCTCCCACTGAAGGGTCACAGGCTTGAGTCTCTGTCAAGCGCATCTACCTGAGCTGCAGGATTATTCCTGGCCCGGTCGGGGTGTATGCGGGAGGCAACCAATCCATGTGTTTCTCTCACATTGATGTTTCTCTCTCTCTCCCCCTCTCTCCCTTCCTCCCTTCCACTCGCTCTAAAAATCAATGGAAAAAATATCCCCTGGTGAGGATTAACAAAAAACAAAAGAAAGAAAAAAGATCCCCTTTCCTTTAAAAAAATACAATATGTGTATTTTTTTATTGATTTCAGAGAGGGAGGGAGAGAAAGAGAAACATCAATGATGAGGGAGAATCATTGATCGGCTGCCTCCTGTATGCCCCCTACTGGGGATTGAGCCCACAACCTAGGTATATGCCCTGACCAGGAATTGAACTGTGACCTCCGGGTTCATAGGTTGCTCAACCATGAGCCACGCCTGCCTGGCCAGATCCCCTTTCCTTAAGGCAAGTCCCTTCACTACCCAAATCATTCTTCTTTAAATGTGTTTCAGCTTGGCTGCCTCCAGCAGTAAATGCTTAACAATTGGTTCTCCGGGACAAAAACTACAATCCCACTTTGTAGCACTGGCCCATTTCTGAGGTGTGAATGCTTCCACTGTGGCCCATGCCAAGCTGCCAACGTGACATCCCTAAATATGGACTTGGGAAGAGATGCACATCACTGGACTGACTCCAGCACCCACTGCTTTCCTCCACCTGTAACTGCAGTGCTCAGGGAGGAAAAGGACACCGAGCGAATTGGAGAAAACACCATTTTATGACCAGCTTTGTAATAACCGATTCAGGCCAAGAATTGTCAATGGATGCTAACATCATTGAGTGAAAGATTGCTGGAAAACAGTACCTCTCTACACAGAATCAAAGTGTCTCCCACAGGTCACTTCTTCTTTAGAAAGGGAACAAAAGGTACCTTTACAGTAAAGACCTGAAGCAAGCGATCAAATCTGACATCGGCAATAAAGGAACAAAGGGACACAATATGCCCCCTGATGTGATGCTCTGAGCAGGATGTATGAAGTGTTTCTACCAGAAAGGTTTCACCTATATCTAATCTAGTTGAACAAATGCAAATTGAGGGATATTCTACCAAGCAACTGACCTTTGTTCTTCAAAAATATTGATGCCATGAAAAACAATGAATGTTAGAAGCCATTCTAGATCCAAGAAGACTACAGAAGCCATTCCAGATCACATAACTGATCCTGGATTACATCCTGCATCAGAGTTAAAAAGAAAAAAAAATTGCTATAAAGGACATTACTGGAGCACTGGAATAAAGTAAATTATGGACTACTAGAGGCCCAGTGCATGAAATTCATGCAATGTTAAATTTCCGGAATTTAATAGCTCTAAGTGGTGATATAAGAGAATATTCTTGTTCTTGAAAATGCATACTAAAGTACTTAGGGGTGAAGTTTGCAACTGACTCTCAAATGGTACCACAATACAAATAGTAATTATAATGTTGTGGGGGAGAGAGAGAGAGAATGTAGTGAAATGCTAATAATTGATGAAGCAAGATGAAGGGTATCTGGGTGCTCATTATGTAATGTTTCCAACTCCTCTGTAGGTTTAAATATCCTCAAAATTTAAAAAATTGAAAAGAAAAAAAGAGAAAGATCAACACTGAGGAGTTGTGGAATTGTTTAATCTGCATGGAGCCAAGTGGGACTGTCACCTACCTTATTCTACACACTACACCTCTATATCTATTAATATAACTTTGATTGCAACAGCTTTTGGTTGGCAGCCACATCCTGCGGTTACTCACGCTGCCAACCTCAAACCCTAAACTTTGCTTTAAAATTGCTGTCGATGTCGTAACCGGTTTGGCTCAGTGGATAGAGCGTCGGCCTGCGGATTGAAAGGTACCAGGTTCGATTCTGGTCAAGGGCATGTACCTTGGTTGCGGGCACATCCCCAGTAGGGGGTGTGTAGGAGGCAGCTGATCGATGTTTCTCTCTCATTGATGTTTCTAACTCTCTATCCCTCTCCCTTCCTCTCTGTAAAAAACAAACAAAAAAATAATAAAATATATTTAAAAAAATAAAATAAAATTGCTGTCGAGTGTATCTTCCCTAATGTTCTAACACAGGACCTCATGCTCATTCATATTAGATTCTCAGGTCCAGGCTATTTCTCTGTTTTTCAGGATCATTTTGGATTCTTGTTCTGCATTCTTTTGAATTGAATGCAGACCTCTGTGGACCACAAAAAAAACCATAAACATGCTATCTGGGGTTGAACTACATTAAAAAAATTTATTAAGCATACATAATGTCCAAAGCAATAGAAGGGGTAAAAAAAATCAGCAATAACTAAAAACAATGTGACTGTTGATTGTAGACTTCTGGAAAATAAGTACTAAGCCTTATACTTCCACCCCATAGCATCCTGTGGTAGTGAGCATATAGTAGATGCTTAATAAATATCTGATTTGGCCTCACCTGAGTAAACAAGCATTAGGCTTAAAGAGCCAGTTCCCTTAAGAGATGACATAATTAATAATCAAATGTACGAACAACTTTATAAGATCATTAGCTATCAAAGAATGCAAACTAAAATAAAATGAAACCTCTCTAAAAATAATGAGGTAAGTGCTACATCATGCTGGCAAGCCCATGGTGAAAACTAGTGTGTTTATACATTGCTGATGACATTGTAAAATACTTTTGAAAAGCAATTTGGCAAAATGTATCAGGAGCCATAAAAATGTTCACATCCTCGGTTCAATAATCTCACCCCTGGGAATTAAGCTGAAGGAAATCATCCAAAAGAAGGGAAACCCTATAGCACAAGGAAACTCATTGCCCTCTTATTTGTAGCAGTGAAAAATGGGAGCGTCATGAATGAACAATTCAAGAATAATTAAATCATGGTATATCAGCTAGATGGACATGGATGAAACCCTAAAAATGACAGCTATGACATTATATAACAACTAGAGGCCCGATGCACGAAATTCGTGCAAGGAACTCAGTCCTTGCAGCCCCAGCTTTGTCCGGAAGGTCACCCAGAAGGTTGTCCGGATCGTTGTTCCATTGTTCTGCCATCCGGTCTAATTAGCATATTGCGCTTTTATTATTATAGATGTGGGAAATGCATGTGCACTAATATTAAGCAAACACACACACAAATGCAAGGACTAAAAGAAAACTGGATTATTGAAAATAATTAACTTTTTTAGAAGAGTGAAATGATGAGTAATGTCATTGTATTTCCTGATGGTATTATCATGTTTGAGCAACATAAAGAATTTGAAATAATCATCTATTGAAAGAAGGAGAAAAGGATAATGTTATGGGCTAAATTGTGTCTCTCCCCGCTCCCAAATTCCTGTTGAAATCCCAACCCTAGTACCTTAGAATGTTAACTGTATATGGAGATCAGGGCTTGAAAGAGGTGGTTAAGTTAAAATGAGGCTGTTAGGGTGGACTCTGATACAAGACGAGTGGTGTACTTATAAGAAGAGAGAAAGATGCCAACACCTGCATGACCAGAGAGACCATTTCATCAAGTGGCAGCAAGACAGTGGCCATCTACACACCAAGGGGAGAGGCCTCGGCCCAACTCTGCCAGCACCTTGATCTTGGACTTCCGGTCTCCAGAATTGTAAGAAGATAAATTCCTGTGATTGAAGCCACCCAGTCTGTGGTATTTTATTGTGGTGGCTCTAGAAACCTAAAGCAGACTGTAACAGACAGCACAGCCAGGCAGGGCTCATGGCTCTCCATATCCAAGGGTCTGATAACCAGAAGACTGGGTGCATTGGACTGATCCCTATTGCCCCCCCAGGTGTCCCCAGGACCACAGAGAATCTAATTCCTTTTGCCATCTTCAGCCCAGTGAGTGGAAGGTCAGGGGGTTGTTCTCAGACTTTCTGCAAATCAGACACCCAGAAATGGGGTGGGCCTTGGAATCTGCATTTCTAACAACTTTGTCCCAGTTCTGTCTTAGTGACATGGTTGTGCTGAGAGCTGTAGGATGATTAAAGTTCATCATCCCCCTGGCTTTTGGGTTTCTTCTCTATTCTCCTTTAACTTCTTCTGTCTGCCAGCAAACAGAGGTCCCAGGTGGTCAGAATGTCCTGTTGGGCCTTCAAATCCAATCTGACTTAAACATCCAAAGGGTAAGCAATCCCACTTCTGGAAATACATCCGAAAGAATTGAAAGCAGGGACCTGAATAGATATTTGTCCACCCACTGGGGTTTGTAGCAGCATTGTTCACAACAGCCAAAAGGTGGATGCAACCGTGTCCATTAACGCATGAATGGATAAGCAGAAAGTGGTATATACACACAAAGGCATATTATTCAGCCTTAAAAATGGAAGGAAAGGCCCAGCCAGCATGACTCAGTGGTTGAGCATTGACCTATGAGCCAGGAAGTCACGGTTGGATTCCCGGTCAGGGTACATGCCAAGGTTGCGGGCTTAGTCCCCAGTGTGGGGTGTGCAGGAGGCAGCCAATCAATGATTCTCTCTCATCATTGATGTTTCCATCTTTCTCTCCCTCTACCTTCCTCTCTGAAATCAATAAAAATATATACCAAAAAAAAAAATGAAGGGAAAGACCTATCATATACTACAACATGGGTGAACCTTGAGGACATTACGCTAAGTGAAGTAAGCCAGACACAAAAGGACAAATACTGTAGGATTCACTTACCTGAGGTTCCTAGGGTCGTCAAATTCATAAAGATAGGAAGCAGAATGATGGATTCCAGGGGCAGGGGGCTGGGGGAACGGGGAGTGAGTGTTGAAAGGGGACAGAGTTTCGGTTTGGGAAGATGGAAAACAGTTCTGGAGATGGATGTTGGTGATGGCTGCACAACAACGTGAACGCACTTCACATCACAGAGGTGTACATTTAAAAGGGTTAGGATGGCTTTATGTTACGTCTGATTTACCACCATTGAAATCATTTCTAAGGGGAACTAACGAGGAGAGCTGGGGTGGAACGGGGCAGGAAGATGGACTAAGCCTCGCTGGATCTGGGCACTGGCCCCCTGGGGTGAGGGTGGGGCTTAGGGGAGAGTCTGGTGGGGTCCGAGCGAGCGCTCCAGGCCAGCATTACTCAGGCTCTGCCAGTCCCACCCAAGGCCAGATGATACATGGGCCACCTGGGAGCCACTCAGGCAGGCCCAGCTCAGCTTTCACAACCGAAGTTTCAGGACCTGGCCTGGGGCCCGTGGGCTGGAATCTGCTTTCCCTTCCCTCATCTGCTCTGCCCTCAGCTATCTAGGTGGAGGGGCCTGGGGCTGGCCCAGCTCGCTGGCGGCGGTCAGACTGTCAGCCAACCTTTTGGCCCTCTTGGAGGAGGAGTGTGGCCTGGGAGCTCTTAAAACTGCCCGTTCCTCTGGGGTTTAGCGGATAAGGTTCCCAAGTCCCTCTCTAAGGAGGAAAAACAAACAGCTGAGAGCAGGCGGCTCCAGCTGTGGGACACGTTCCAAGACCGAGAGGGAAAATAATTATTCCGGCTCCAAACGCCTAGTTAAGTGGAAGGCAGCGGCCGCCGGAAGGAATGGCAACTTCTCCACAACCTCCAGTTTTACCAAGAAAATCTAAAACTCCATCCTTGAGAGGACGTCTGTGTTACTTCGTCAACTGCAATGTGGTACCACCGCCCTTTTTGTGGATGTGTTTGTATACTATGTGCTCTCGCAGCAGACACCATAAAACCCACATGGCCAGGCTGTGACACAAATGGGAGGAACCGAGAATTGCCTCAGGACTGGTCTTCTTTGTGGAAAACCGCCCTCCTTCTCCCTCACCACCAGGTGCCTCAGTTTCCCTACCGACTTCCTGCCCAGAGGCCCTGCGGTGTGGTGGAGAGAACAGTGCCCTTGGGCAGACCCAGTCACAGGCCCGTTTTGATCACATGTGAGCGGAGCCCCTCCCGCCTGGCCCAGACTCTATTTTTCAGCTGATCTGCCTTCCCCGGTGGGGCAGGTGGAAACATGTGTGAGCAGTGGGCACCTGTGCAATGAGCTTGACTAGGAAACAGAGTCTGAATCCAGCTCAGACCCTTACCCCCTGTGCCATTTAAATTTAATGAACACCTGCCCGGCTGGTGTGGCACAGTGGGTGAGCATCAACCTATGAACCAGAAGGTCACGATTCGATTCCCAGTCGGGGTATATGCCGACAGCGGCTCAATCCCCAGTGTGGGACATGCAGGAAGCAGCCGATCAATAATTCTCTCTCATCATAGATGTTTCTATCTCCCTCTCCCCTCCTCTCCGGAATCAATAAAAATATTTAAAAAATTAAAAATAAATGTAACAAACACCTATTCACCTGTGAGAATGATCAGTCTCACTGGGCCTCGATCATTTTATCTGTCAGTGGGGATGCTGGTATCTACCTCACAGCATGGTGAGAAGATGGAGTGGAATAGTGAAATACAATACTCCTATGATGTAGCGGCCTTGGTGGCGAGGGTGGGAAGGTGGGGGCCTTGGGCACTACAAATGGGGCAGCTCGGGAATCAGGCCATGGTTGCCCTGTGATAAGTCAGAGTGTGAAGAAGGCAAGAAGAATGCCGATTGGCAGTAATACTAGTACATAACTCCCCCTCCTGACCTCCTCCTGTCTGACCATATCCCTGGGGAAACTGTTATGCTCACGGGGACTGGAGCGGGATGGGAAAACCCCCTGCCTGACAGTGTTTCAGGTCTGCATCCTCCACTGCACACAGCCTGGGAGGGTGGACTGCACACAGCCTGGGAGGGTGGACTGCACACAGCCTGGGAGGGTGGACTGCACACAGCCTGGGAGAGGGTGGGTGATGGACATGGGTGTGGCTCCAAAGAGGAGTTGCGGGCTGCCACGGGTGGGACGCTGCCCCCACCAGGAAAGAGGTGTACTGCGGGAAGTGATGGAGCTGGAGCTGGTGGGCCGGTGGGACTGCTGTGCGTGAACAAGGTCTGAGGGCGTCAACAGGGTCCTGAGCAGAGACCCAGGAATGCACAGAAAACACATTCAGCTTGTTGATTCCTCACGGTGAGACCTGGGCTGAGAGTACCGTACTCGCTGGCTACTTCTGCGCTGAGTCCTTGCAACAAGGGGCGGCAAGGAGGGGAGGGCTTGGCACTGCCAACTGGAGGCCAACCCCGGGTCTGAGGCAGTGACACCAACACATTTGGTGCCATTGAATCACCCATGTCTGGAACTTGGAAGTTCCAGGAACACATCGCCTACCCAGGACCTGGTCCAGGCCCAGCCTTGGGAGGAAGCCTTGCCCCCATCTCACCTCCTGTGCAGTCCTGTGCCAAGCGGGCCTTATGCCCACGCTTGGGGACACCCCAGCTTGTACACTCCCCTCATTCTGTCTTCTGCCTCCCGACCATCTCCCCCACCCCTGCCATCAGCTCCTGCTCTGCCACTCCTGGCCAGCAATGGGATCTGCCCTCAGCAGGATGACCCAATGGACCCAGAAGAAAGCTGGGCTCAGAAAGAGGACTGTTCTCTTAGTCCCAAGGACCCTGCCTTATGGGATAGAATGGGATAGGATGGGATGGGGTCAGATGAGGGACCAAGTGGGGCCCTCTAAAGTGGTGATGCTGATTCCCTCCCTCCCCCCACCCCCGCTTGAATATATATTAAGAGATACTGTCTATGCACTCATTCCATCAATCCCATTGAGATCTGTGATAAAATGCTTATTTGAGTGCTTAGCTTCATGAGAATAAAGCAACAGGTTAAAGTGGACTAGGCGGCTTAGTTTATAGCCCACTCCAAGAACTAGCTAATATCATGGTGTACTGTGATGCCTTCCCAAGGGGAATGGTGTGGGCTTAAAGACACTGTCCCAGTTCAGGGCCACCACATCACTCAGAGAATGGCATCAGGAGGCCCACATACCGATGAACAAACTGCAGCTCAAAGAGGTTATGTAATTTGCCCGAAGTCATAGAGTGAAAATGGTGCAGAATGTAATCTAGGCTAATGTGGACAATACAAAGGTATTCAAATATAGTCCCTGTCCTCCCAGAGGTCAGCTTAGTGGGGAGTCAGGCATAGAAACCATCACCCTTAGTACAAGAGCAAATGAAAGATGTGAGAAATGAATGCAGAAGAAGAGCTGTGTGAGAGCAGGTGCCACGGTTTTTTTCTGGGACAGACTTTTTCAGAGCTGACGGGATTTCGAAAGCCTCGTCCAATAATGGTCAACCTGGTCCCTGATATAATCTCTAAAGAGCCCCAAAGTAGACATGGGTTTTCCAGGTAGAACCACTGGTAACCATTGATATGCCAAATGATCAGGTCCCAAGGTTCTTAGGGACGAGGCCTCCTGCCCAAGGGCACACAGCCAGTGGCAGGGCCAGACCACCAGTGTGGCGATCTGTTCTCTCCGGTGCAGCTGCTGACTTGCTCATGGCCACATGGTAAGGCAGGAGAAAGAGCCCATCTAGAATGTGAGCACATCCTGCCAGACAGCCAGAGGGCTGTGCGGGTGCTCAGGAGCGGGAGCTGGGACAATGGAAACAGAGCCTTCCTCTTCCCCGTGGGGGTAGGGTGGTGGTGGTGGTGCATTATTTATACTTAAATGCTTCTGTCTATTATGATGCTTGATATCTTAAAAAATCTTCCTTGCTGGGAGAAACTGCCCCTCCCTGGGCTAGCCAATTCTTAGAGATAGCAAGGAACCCAGTCCTAGCATGTCTTTGATATGCAAACTAACCAATTCAGAGCTGCACCTTCTCTGTCCATCTGTGCACCCCAGGAGGCAATTTTTCTCTGTCCTAATCATCCCAGGGCTAAGTGCCAGGTACCAGAGCCACCCCAATAGCCCAAAACCCACCCAAAGTCTTCAAACTAGCCAATCCTAAACGGGTTACTCTGCACTGCCTTGCCTTGTGGAAACCCCAGTAAAGGCCTAAGTGCGCCTCTCATTCTGTCTTCTGCCTCCCGACTACCCTGGAGCTTCCCCGAGTGGCCTTGTGTGGTAGCCATGCCTCCTGTCTCCAGGTCTTGTTGGAACAATGCATTCTGTTGACCTGAGCCTCTCCTCTTTCCTCTTGTGGCAGCACCTGACTAAGCATCTCATGAAAGAATACAAAACAGGGAGGTCCCCTAAGATGCAGCAGAAGAGGAAGCCCACAATGCTTTTTCCCTGTCAATGTTTTTTTAAAAAAATATATTTGTATTGATTTCAGAGAGGAAGGGAAAGGAAGAGAGAGATTGCAACATCAATGATGAGAGAGGATCATTGATTGGCTGCCTCCTGCACGCCCCCTACTGGGGATCGAGCCTACAACCCGAGCATGTGCCCTTGACTGGAATTGAACCTGGGACCCTTCAGTCCACAGGCCAATGCTCTATCCACTGAGCCAAACTGACTAGGGCCCTGTCAATGCTTTTATCAGGAATGGCTTCAAGCGTTCTTTCATTCCCTGGCACATGAGAGTAAATAGTGTTCCCCTTTAAGGCCATGTGTACCTGGAGCCTATGAATGTGGCCTTGTTCAGGAAGTGTCTTTGCCGATGTACTCAAATTACATAAGGTCATACTGGATTCGAGTGGGCCAAATACTGTATTATCTCACTGTTGTGTGAAATCTAACAAGTCAAACTCATACAAGCAGAGAGTAGAATGATGGTTGCCAGGGGTTAGAGGGAGGGAGAAGTGGGGAGATGTTGGCCAAGGTTACAACGTTGCAGTTATTCAAGATGAATACGTTTTGGAGGTCGACAATATGGTGACTATATTTAATAATACAGTCATGTACCACGTAACATTTCGGTCAACAACAGACCGCATGTACGATGGTGGTCCCATCCTATATAATAAAAGGCTAATATGAAAATTGTCCTGTCGACCAGGAGTTCCACCAGGAGTTTGACCAGGGGGTGTAGCCAGCTGGCCAACCTCCTGTGTCTCCTCCCCGTGGCCGGCCAGGCCCAATTGGCCCCGATTGGGGTGGGCCAGCTGGACCCCATCCATGCACGAATTCGTTCACTGGGCCTCTAGTAAGAGTATAAGGGAGCTGTAAAATTGTTATTGTCTAGTGACATTGTACTGTCATAGTATTACACATTCCTCACATGTTTGTGGTGATGCTGGTGTAAATACACTTACTGCGCTGCCAGTCCTGTAGAAGTATAGCACATATGCCCTGTCTGGGTGGCTCAGATGGTTGGAGTGTCATTCCACACACTAAAAGGTTGTGGGTTCAATTCCCGGTCAGGAACACACTTAGGTCGAGGATTTGATGCTCAGTTGGGGTGTGTACAGGAGGCAACCAATCAATGTTTCTCTCTCACATCGATGTTTCTCTCTTTCCCGTTTCCTCTCTTTAAACTATATAAATATATTCTTGGGTGAGGATTAAATTTTCAAAAAAAGTGTAGCACATATGTATGGTGCCAAATGGGCACTGGACTTATCAGGGGATAATAATAATGACAATAATAAAGGACTATGTTACTGGTTTATGTAATTACTAGACTATATTTTATTGTTATTTTAGAGAGTATTCTTCCTACTTATAAAAAAAAGTTTGCTGTAAAACGAGATACCGCGTTATGCTGGCAGCAGCCTCAGACATATGTTCACCGCGTCTCTTGATTGCATCGTTTTGTTTTGTGCTGGATTTAATTTCATGTTTTGTACAGTAGCATGTTGTACAGGCCTGTAGCCTGAGAGCGATAGGCTATGCCTTATAACCTAGGTGTGCAGTGGGCTATCCCATCGAGGTTCCTGTAAGTGCACTCTATGATGTTCGCACAATGAAATGATGCATTTCTCAGACCGCATTCCCATCATTAAGCGGTGCATGACTGCGCCTTGTATTGTATGCTTGAAATCTGCTAAGATTTTACATGTTCTCACCACACACACACACACACACACACACACACACGGTGGTAACAGTGTGATGTGATGGTTATGTTGATTGGCTTGATTGTGGCACTCACTTTACAATGTATGCATATATCAAAGCATCACATTGTATACCATAAATATATATAAATTTTATTTGTGAATTATAAAGCTGGGGAGGGGGAGATAAAAGAAAAACAGTTTAAAGGGAAACTTGGGGCATTTGACCGACTCCCTTTACTTCCAAATAATGCCTTTACTGCCCAAGAAGGTCGAAGTTATAAAAAACAAACAAACAAAACAAACAAACTTAGCAAAGCTGTGTGCTTCGAGAGCCAAGGGAGGCACCAGAGAGCATGTGTCTGGGTCTGAGTGGCACCTGGGACCCCTGAGGAGGATGCGCAGGAAGACAGGCCTTCCCAGGGGAGCAGGAATTTAGGGAGATCTGGAGCCTTTGAGTACAGGTTCCCATTTGGCTAGAGAGGCCTGGGAAACTCTGAGCAGGACACGTCCCCGCCCTGGGCCTCAGATTCATTTACAACTGCTGAGGTCAGAGCTAATCCTTCCCAGCGCTGGTTTTATTTGCCGTTCAGCCTCTCCCTCGCTGGGCGCCCTTGGGGTTCTTGCCCAGCTTCTCCTTGTCTGTGGCTGGAGTGCGCTCTAGCCTCTGCCTCCAGGGAGCCCCTGTTGGCAGCATCTGAAACCAGGTGGGGGCAGCACAATCACAGGCTGGGAGAGGGAGTAAGGAAAGACCTGCTCGCTCACCTGGGAGGGAGCTGGTGGCTCTAGGGCAGTCACGCGGGTGATGTGTTCTCAGGGTTACAGAAGGATTCCTGTGGCTTTTTAAAAGGCGGTTTTATTAAAACACCAAGGACATTAGAGGAAATTGACCACAGTTGTTTTCCTTTCTCCAAGTTCCCTTCCCCCCTCCCTCCCTTTGCCTGTATATCTGCTTGCATAATTGCCCTCGGACTGTACACACGCAACAGAGCAGTCTATCTTCCCTTAACATTGTTTCATAAACATCTCCCCACGTTGCTCCACAGTTATCACTGGGAAAGGCTGTGTAATATTCCCTTGTGTTGATTTGCCATCATTTAGCTAAATAACGCCTAAAGGCAGCGGTTCTCAACCTGTGGGTCGCGACTCCTTTGGCGGTCGAATGACCCTTTCACAGGAGTCGCCTAAGACCATCCTGCATATCAGATATTTACATTACGATTCATAACAGTAGCAACATTACAGTTATGAAGTAGCAACGAAAATAATTTTATGGTTGGGTCACAACGTGAGGAACTGTATTTAAAGGGCCAGAAGGTTGAGAACTACTGCCCTAAGGTTTGACATTTATGTTTTTCCCAGTTTCGAGTGACGGTGAAAAATGTTGAGTTTCATACACACACCTGTCTTTCTTCCCTGAGAGCAGTGGAGTAGGGTTTTTTGAGCTCAAGGGTCTAAAGGGCTTTTATAGATGCTGAAAGGACCCAGACTTCCTCCAGGCAATCTGCTTGTTTGTTCTTGCTCAGTGGCCACTGCTCATTAATGGTCAGGGGACAAGTGTTCATGGGTAGGAGACTCCCTTCCTCAACTCCTCCCGGGAAGATGCAGTTTTTCCAAAACCCTGGCAGATAATATGTCTCACAGAGGACAACTGGCCAGATCCCACTGCTGCTAACTGCAGCAAGAAGGAGACACGGCCCTGTGCGGAAGGACATCCTCCCACAGTGAGTCGGCACGGCCAGGGCTCTGTGAGTCCCCGTTTCCCACCCTGGGAACTGGCACCATTGCCTCCAGCAAGGCACTTTGGGGCCCCTTCACGGCCTCCCCCATGTTCATGCAGGTGCTAAGTGGGGGAGGGGCTCCAAGGACCCCTGGTAGAGATAGGATCTCCGCAACCAGGGACAAGGGGTACTGGCTCCAGGCAGCCCCACTGGACAACACTGAGCTCACACAGATGCTCTCTTCAGATGAAGCCTTTGGGAGAGGCCACTCATGTCTCCTGAGCTGGAGCAGAGCCCAGGCCCACACCTCTTCTGGGATTTCCTGAGGAGGGAAGGCTATGGATTGGGACCACGAAGCAGGGTGAGATGGGAATACAGGAAGTGCCCAACCCTGGTCCCCTGTCCCAATCCCTGCATCCCTTGGATTGCTCCATAAAGGACCTCAGGGAATGTGGGGCTCTCACAAAGGAGCACAGGGAAGACAAAAGCCCCAGGGGCTCCTGCTGGCCATCAGGCCACACTGGGCTGCCAGCTGGAAGGGCCACTGGGGTCAAGAAGATTTGGGTTTTCCATCTCTGAGGACATTATCCTCATAAGGCCATCTGCCTGGAGGCCACAGTAGTGGCACTGCCCACCATCACCAAGTCGAGATCGGCTGGTCATGTGAGAAGCTCTCGGCCTTGTCTTCCCTCCTCCCAGGCCCTCCCATCACATATGTGAGACATGCTTCTACTGGAAAATTATTCGTCGTTTATCTGAAATTCAACTTGATCAGGGCATCCTGTTGTTTTATTTGCTAACTGTGGCAACCCTACCTGGGGGCAATTGGAGGGGTCCAGGTGACAGATGATGGAGTCTGTTACAGTTTGCTGATGAAGTGAACATGGGAGGCAGGGGAGATCAATCTAGGAGGATTCCTTGGTTCTTGGTGAATACAACTGGGTAGATCGTGGTGTCATTTATAGGAATGGAGAAAAATGGGGGAGGAAAAATCAAGAGTTCTGTTCACATGTTGATTCTGAGATGCTTATTAAATGACCAAGTAGGGATGACACAAGGAGGTCGTTGAACATATTAACCTGGAATCCAGGGCAAAAGTCAGAGGTGGAATGTGATGGAATTTGATGAAGGTCACCAGGGACAGAATTCAATTAAAAAAGAGAGGAAGACCAAGGACAGAACTCTTAGTCACTCATAGATTTAGAGGTGAAGCAGGTGCGGGCAGGGCAGCAAAGAAGACCAATCAATTGCTTCACTAAATTACATGAGAACTTCTCAGAACGTAGTGTCTATAGCCTGAGATTTACAGAGAAACATTTATTGAGCCCCTGCTATACGACAGGCATTGTGCAAGGCACTTTCTGTGTTATCTCATTGAGTTATCTCAGTACTAATAAGTGATCATTATTATCCTCATTTTAATGTTTGTTTTTAAATGAGGCTTAAATAATTTCCCCAGGTCGCAACTTGTAAATGATCAAGCTGACATTTTGAATTCAGGTTTGCTCAGTCTCAAAATGTCTGTTCTTTTCTCTACACTGTGCTTTGTAATTTATTTTTTGCATCTCTGCTCTCTAGCTGGTGCAATCTTTATGGCTGGGGCCTTTCTTTAGTCCTCTTCCTATCTTGTTGTGTATAACATAGTGCCAGGCCCTTGGGTGGGGGCAGACCAGGCATGATGCCTACAGAGTGGTTGCAGAAATTCCAAGAGTTTATAACTTCTTCTTTCCCAAAGGGTGGAGAACAAGAGCTTATTAGTTACTCAGCTTCAGTCCCAGTCCAAACTCAAAACCACCCATCAGTGACAAAATCTACTTGATAGCTCTGGCATGCGCAGCAGAAGACAGGACCAGGGAGCAGAAGGAAAGGGAGGGTTTGAAGGTACAAAGGCTGAGCCATAGAGAGGAAGATGCAAGCTGCAGAAGGAAAAAAGAGACTAACACTCGCCCATTTCCATCTTTTTTTCTTTCTTTTCATCCCTATGCTGTAAACTCTTTTCTAATTCTTTTGATTGTTAGGAGAAGGACTCGCCCATTCCCATCTTTTTTTCTTTCTTTTCTTAAATAAGAAAGCTCCTTTTCTTAGCAAGATCTGGGTGCTGCGTTCACACTGCCTCTAAAGTTTCCTCCAATCCTGGCTCCTGGGATAGAAATGGAAGCAGTTGACAAGTCTCTCTTACTTCCTGTGCAGCTTGGTTAAGTGAGGGCTGGATTATAGTCCGGTCGGTGGAAGCTGTATTCAATGATAATCACCTAACAAACACCGTTGTTACTTAGCTGTATGCCATGGATATTGTAGGCAGTTTACATGGATGACTCAATTTAATCCTCACCGAAGTGGGGAGTGCCGCCACTTCTGCTTTAGAGACGAGGGCATCAAGGCTCGGGTAGGTAGCTTGAATAACTCACCCAAGGTTTGCAGGAAGTGGCCAAGCCAAGATTTGGACCCTGGCAGTCTGACAGTGCCCATTCACCTTGCCAGGGGCGACAGTTACTGTTCCCAACAGGAGTCTGGGGGAAGAGAAGTCCTAGCCGTGGGACCATGGGCCAGCGCTGGCAGCTCCTCTGAGCCTCGGTCTCCTCATCCCTATGCTGTAAACTCTTTTCTAATTCTTTTGATTGTTAGGAGAAGGACATAATGTATATGAAAATTAATTAAAACTATGAAGCACAGGTCAGAGGTCAAAGATAAAGGACTAATTAATGGTCAATATAAGCCTACCGGAGGGGAGGGGTTTGGCAGGCTTTTTCTGTAAAGGGCCAGGGAGTATGTGAAGCTCTGTTAACTATGTGAAGCTCTGCAGATCATATGGTGTCTGTTATAACTACTCAACGTTGCCACTGCAGCACAAAAGCAGCCATAGGTGACTCATAAGTGAATGAGCATGACTGTGGGCTGATAAAGCTTTATTGACAGAAACAGGCAGTGGCCAGATTTGGCCCTTTGTCTAAAGGAAGGATTCCAGCAGAATGTAGCTGAGATTGGTCCTCTGCCCTGTCCTAATTATTGTAACCATTTGAATGAAGACC
>NW_005871049.1:38785537-38815466 GCF_000147115.1 Myotis lucifugus | reverse complement strand
CATGGGCTGACGTGCCCTGGTCACGTCCCCTGGGAGCTGTGCACGTGCTGCATGGAAGACGGGCTCAGACATGTTCAGACATGTTGACACAAGGCTGAAAGGAAAAGCTAAGTGACAGATGTCCGAGTCCAGATTGAAGCTGGTCCAACAGGCTGCAATACTTGGCAGAAACCAGAGTGATGACATGTAACTAAGATGACTAACAAGAGCCACATTGAAGTTCAAGCAACAACAAAACCAACAAAAGCCGATTGTACCGACATAGGACGAAGGAGCGCTCACTGGGCAGCGTTTCCTTTGCAAGAGATCTGGTGTTCGGGTGGGGTGGAGAGTGGACATGATGATTAAATGACTGCATAGTATTCCATCCGTTGGATGTGGTCTCCTGTATTGCTACGGGTTACCACCAGGAAGGCTCATGCCAATTTAGGTTACATCAGCATACATGGG
Organism: Myotis lucifugus; assembly: GCF_000147115.1. Taxonomy (NCBI): domain Eukaryota; kingdom Metazoa; phylum Chordata; class Mammalia; order Chiroptera; family Vespertilionidae; genus Myotis; species Myotis lucifugus. The sequence continues at coordinate 38,815,016 of NW_005871049.1, read as the reverse complement.
AGACGAGATCAAAGTTGGTCTCAGCCCAGCACACCCTGCCCTGGCCAGACCACACTGGCTTTCCTGTGTCTCATTCCATTGATCACTCAAACCTGGAGCTTGTTGGGTGAGGATGGGGGATGGCCATTATGTTGAGGTGTTCAGTGTAGGTCAAACATTAGCTAAGCACCTACTATGTGCAGGGCATTATGCTAGGCCCTGGGAGCACACAGGTAACAAGACACAGTGCCTTCTCATGAAAGAGCTTTCTTTTGGATTAGAAAGGGATAAGCACATACATTGATAACTTCAATATAATGTAGCAAGTGTGCAGATAGGGGCATCCACACACGGAGGTCTCCAAACCAGGTCTAATGAGCCACTGTTGAAGGAACTGGTGTTTGCAACTCACCGAAGAGCATGAGAATGAGGAGAAAGCCTGATGATGCGTGGTTCCTGCAAGAGGACCTAGAAACCTCACGCTCTGGATAGTCAAGGAAGATCAGGCAAAAGTCTGTCATTTGTGGCTGTTCTCCAACAGGAGCACAGCACCTCGTCTGTCTGGGAGGGTGGGAGGGAGGTTCTTTTCCTTGGAGGGAGGTTGTACAGGGCATCCTCTGAGGCTCCTGAGTGTCATGCGTGGGACCGGCACCACAGAGCCGGCTCGCTCACTCACTCCCTCCCCTGAGGAGCCACAGTGCTGGAAACACTGTCTGTTTCTTAACGGGGCCCTGCACTGTCACAGCAAGCGCAGAGTCCCTCAGACAAGGTCTCTGGGCTTCCCCTGTGTTTATAAAAATGTGTGGGCTGTGGGAACATACACTCCCACCACACAGGACACACCAAGTATCCTCTGTTTATAAGCAGAACCATGAGGTACACCGGTTAAACAGTAGGTTTCTAATCCTTTGCTCTTCTGAGAGCAAAATCCCTTTGATTATTCCAGTTATGATGATAGTAGCATCTAATATTGATTGAGTACTTTTGTGTGCCAGGCACTAAGAGTTTCCGTGTATTAATTCATTTAATCCTCACAACAGCCCTATGGGGTAGGTACCTTTAGGATCCCATTTGATAGAAGAGGAAACTGAGAATTTACCATTCAGCGGCACAGTCCAGATTTGAATCCAGAAGTTTACCTTCCAAACCTATGTCTTAAATATAATATAGCTATTCACTTAGAATGTAAAGACACATAGAATAATAGAACTACCATTAGCCCATTGTTTTTCAGACTATGGCTTGTATCTCATTCATGAATCATGAAATAAATGTATGGGTTGTGACCATTTTTTAAAAATGAATAGAATAGAAAGCCATCAGCATGCATCACATGTTTAAGACTTTTTCTTGTGTATATATGTGTAAACTAGTTGCGATGTAAAATATATTTCTTAATTTAGGTCATGGTCAAAAAGTTTGAGAGACACAGTTCAACCTGCTCATTTTACAAATGCGTGTTCTAAGGTTCAGACAGCGAAGTGATTTCCCCCCACGATTACAGAGTGTTAATGGATGAGCTGGGACTACACCCAAGTTTTTCTAACTCTCAGTTCACATCATCACGCTTAATTGACTGCAAAGAAAGCTGAGAGAAGACGAGTAATAATACTAATAGTGGTGGTAGTACTAATACTATAATAACAACAATAATAATGGCTGCTATTTTTATCCTGCTGACTGTGAAAACAGCCCAATGAGGCAGGCAGACTTATTTCTTCCATTTTCAAAAGAGGAAACGCGGGTTCAGAAAGGTCAAATAACTTGGCCAACGTCACACAGCTGGTAGCAGAGGGCAGGGTGGAATGCAAACCCAGGCAGGCTGACTTGAAAGTCCATGGCGTTAGCCGTGTAAGGTAATACATGGTCATGTCCGTCTTAATATTCTTCCTAAATGCTATAATGCCAATCCAGTCTATATAATGTGTGTATTAATATAGTTAGTTAATATATGTGATTAATTACACACCTACTAGCACATGCCTTTGAGTGGAGATTCTATACTTATCTATATTTAGATACTTGGCTAAAACTGAAATAATCATCTTTTTCCCACCAATAAGACCCCCTCCAAGGTTCCTTGTCTCTTTCATTCACTTATCCATTCACCTAAATAGCACGCACTTGCAGAATAAGATAGAGGAGGCAGAATTTTTTAAATGACAAAACTGTGCATAACACCCTTTTCTGTTCCAAAGAGTTCTATAAGGAGACATAAAATACATGAAAGGAACAATAGATGAGAATGAGATAAAGGGAGAGCAAGTGAGGTAATCTAAAGGAGGTAGGAATGAGACAAACAGAAGAAATTTTCCATGAAGTCTATAAGTTGCTACGGGTGGACCACAGATCTGTCTCCAGGTTTTCATGTTAATTTCCTTCCAAGTCACGCATCTTACAGTGGGATGACAACGAACTACCAGTTCGCATTAATGACCTCCTTGAACGCAAATGTTAATGACTCTCCGATTCACAGTCTCCTTAAGGTACAAACAAACTAATTCCTCAAGGAAAGCACACCCTCCAAGACAGAGAATAACTTCTCCCCGGGTCCTCTTAGTCGACATGTGCGATGGAATGAACAGTGTCCTCACCAGCACCCGTAGGACAGCCCAGGGTGGAATTTCACGGCCTGTTTCTGACAGTGTCCCCACAAAGGCCAAGGGCATCGTGATGGCAATTCCAAGATGCACAATGAGATCAGCGCTCTGAGTACACGTGGCTATGGGCTCTGAGCACACTGTGCTCTGGTTGTGGCGTCAGGGACACACCTGCCTGAAACAAGGCGATCCAGAGCAGGGTGCTCAGTTCAAACAGCACGTGGACCACTTGGTGTTCAGCTCTCCCCAGGGTGAGCCCACCCAAGCCTCCAGCTCTCAGGAACCAGGCTCTCCTTTGCACAATTTGGCCCGCAGCATTGGCGACGTCATACGGTCCTAATGTGTATGTGTGCTTATAAATTTAAACACTCCCAGAGCAGAAACCACAACTATCTCATGATTCTCTTTATTCCCATGCTATAGACCGAATGTTCGCACCCCACCCAACTTCATATGTTGAAATCCTAACCCACAAGGTGATGGAATTAAGAGGTGGTGGTGGTGTTGGGGGCTTTGGGAAATGATTAGGTCATGAGGGTGGAGCCTTCATTATGGGATTAGCGCCCTTACAAAAGAGACCCCCAAGAGACCCCTTGCCCCTTCTACCACGCCATGGCACATCGAGAAGGTGGCTGTTTATGAATCAGGAAAGGGACCCAAACCACTCACCAAATCTGCCAGCACCTTGACCTCAGATGCCTCAGCCTCCAGAATGGTGAGAAATAAGTGTGTGCTGTTTAAGCCCCCAGTCTCTGGCAATTTGCTATAGCAGCCCTTGGACTGAAACACCGGGCTTGTTTGCCCACCAAGTCCTCATGCACAAGTGAAGCACATTCTAAGGACGCTGATGGTGACATCTAACTGCTGCTGTTAAGAAAGAACTGCATGAAGATGTGAGGGAGCCCGTTTCTCTCCAAGGAACTCTCCCAGGTCCAGGTCTGTAGCCTACATGGCTGTGATACTTCGGCTTCCCACCAAATTAGACCCCCAGATGTTTGCATTTCCCCTTTCTGCTGTTTCATTTTCACTCATGGGAATTCAAGTTCCTCAATGACAAGAAAGGGGAGGAAGAGGTGGTTCCTGATGACCATTCTTTGTCACCACAACGATGTCCCAGAATAGTCCTGGGTAAGACTGAACCTCCTCTAACCCTTGAACTCCATCAGAGAACATCTTCCCTAAAATGCTGAACTGAGCACCTCCTAACCTCATGATCATTGAATCTCAATTCTCTTGTGTGGGAAGTTACGTCCCCTATTCTGTACTGTTCAGAGATGAATCTGGAACAACAAGAACATCAGCCCAGGTAATAAATAACGTGGGTTGAAGAGATAGGAAGGATAGACTGGCGTGGCCTCCTTGGGAGATGATGGACAGCTGTGGTCATAGAACCCAGTGATGGTGTGGAAATATAGAAAGCCCAATTGTTGAAATAGTTTGTGCAATGGCTGGATTAACCTTCTGACAGGGGAAGCTGGGCTGATGCCTAAACACAAGGTACAGTATTTGCCTTTTATTTTGAATGCTGGGATAAAGAGGTGATTTGAGAAAAGTCCCATGTAAGGTTTTATAGAGTAATATTTTTGTGTAATTAGATGATAATTTCATAACATTGGAAAGCAGTAAGAGCAAGCATCTGTACTGCAATCTGATATTACTGATCAGATAGTCAGACGTGGCACTGGGTTGCAGGGAATAATCCTGTCATCTAGGTGTAAGATGTATGAGCTTTTTATTGACGAGAAGGTTTTGAAGTCTAAGAGTGGTTCAAACAGAACTCCTCCTGTCTGAGTCAGCTGATGCTGCTAAAACAAAATGCCACAGACTAGGTGGCTTAAACAACAGACATTTATTTGTCACCGTGAAGGCTGGGCAGTCTAAGATCCAGGTGTGTGACTTGTTTATTGTTGAGGGCACTCTTCCTGGCTTGCAGATGGCCCCTTCTTGCTGTCTCCTCAGATGATCTCTCTCTTTCTCTCTCTCTCTCTCTCTCTCTCTCTCTCTCTCTTGACCCACCTTCATGACCTAATTACTCCCGAAGGCCCCACCTCCAAATAATATCACACGCGAGGTTAGGGTTTCAATATATAAATTGGGGGCTGGAGGCAACACAATTCAGTGCATAGCACATCCTATTCAGGTCACCTCAGTAGGGCACTGGCGAGCATGTCCTGCCCCAGATGGGGAAACAGCCACAGCAGGGCACCTGCAGAAGGCCAGGCAGGCTCTGGCTTACTCTGAACCATGTATCTCTCCATCATCTTGATATTTTCTGAAGGAAGCATCACTGGAGGCCTTCAGTCAGGGTAATCTGAAAAAACTAAGTCAGGTAGGGCCTCCTTGAAAACTCCCAGACTTTTCCACTGCATTCCTAAGTCCCTCCCTAGGGAGGAGACAGCTGGTGACTATTTCTTTCATTGGCCGCCCTCACCAAATCTTCCCCAGAGGCCAACATGATTTTCCAGACAAGAACCTGGGCAGGTGACCGTGGCTATGCCATAGAGCCACGAGATAAAGTGTGATGCTTTGTTTCATCAGATCAGTTCCAATCCAACCAAAATTTTTACTCCACACAGGCAATTTGGTACCCAGAAACTTTAGGTTCAAAGGTGATAAAGATCTAAATCCTCCCTTGCCTTCCACATGGAACAACCAAGGAAGCGTGGCAATGTTTTCATTGGATTGAGGAACCATGTTCCACCCTCCTTTCTGAAACGTCCAGGATGTCATCATAAACCCCATTCTAACGCCAAGCCAGGAGAAAAGTCCTTCTTTATCATTGTGGGCAGCACACTTGTTTGAAACTCTCTTCTATTTTGAATGGAAATCTGTCTCTTTATAAAACTCACCCATTTGTCCCTTTCTATCTTCAGAGGCCACATCGAATATATCTGCTCTTTTCAACATGGCAGCTCTTCAGACACCGGAAGAGAATTTCATCCCCTGCAAGTCTTCTCTTTCCAAGAGATGGCGGCCTTCCAGGCCCTCTGGGCGTCCAGAGACCTGCCCCTGGGTCCCCACCAGCCTGACTCTCTCCTTTAGACCCTCTTCTGACATCTAAAAGTTCCCGTTCCCCAGATAAGTTGTAATACCGTAGCCTAGATTTCCTGCTGGGCTGAAACACTTTCCAAAAATTCTGGAAATTTGCTATGGCTGTGGCTGCTAAGCCCACAAAACCCAGATCCCAATCTCTCCCTGGAACAGCCCAAGAACATGTTCAAATCATCCTCTGACTGGACATCATCCCTGAGATGAATCACCAGTTTCCCTCATTGTGGCTGTTGGCTGCCCTCCGGGCCAACGTTTGATGGGACAGACACCGCCCCTAATGAAGCCCTTTGCCCCGAGTGTGGGAACCTGAGGGCGAAGGCGGCCTTGAACATCCCATCCCAGGGCCCAGGTGACTACTTTCACTTGACACAAAGCGAAACCAGACCAGGGAGGCCCTAAGCATCTGCCTCAGGATTGCTAGCAAAGGGTCGTCTGCAAGGGCTTAACCTCCAGATTCCTTCCCTAGAGTTGACTCGAGGACCCCACCCTCAGCACTCCAAGCCAGCTCTGCCTGCCAGCAGCCTTGCTCTGGCCAATCCCCCACCTGCCACACCCACACTCGCACTGTGTGTGCCTTCTCTGGATTACCACAGCGCTTGTTGTGTCAACATAGAGTCCCCATCATAGTCCCTATGGCAGGGCTCTCTCTGTGTGTCCCTGCTCCATCCCTCGGACTGGGAGTTCCTTAGAGGAAGCCCTGGGTCTTATTTAGCTGTGTCTGCAACCCTGGCATGGAACCTGGCACGAAGCAGGCACTCCCGTAGGACGAGAGAGATCGAAATAAACCGACCCCGTGGCTTACTTTGTCAAGCCTGATCTATCTCCATTGAGAAAGGTGGGCATTGAGCATCCTTCCCCTTGGGTGGGGTCAGCCTGCATTCCTTCACTGTCTCCATCACGGCGGAATGACGATGGGTGGTGAACTGGGCTGCTCAAAGTATGGGGTCCTTCATCCGATCCCTTCCTACATCCATGCTCTGCTCCTTCCTGACTAGAGAATGTGCTCCAAACTTCAGCCCATCACCACCAGCCTGTCCCACAGACAGGAACTGGGAGAAGAGCCCAACTGAATGGGGGAAAACCCATCCTAACCCCATGGATAGCAAAAGGGCAGCAGGCTGACCATGACCCTGATTAGGCTCAGCGGCAAAGTCTCTCATGACTGTTTTCATCACACCCAGGACAAGGGGTCCAGCCTGCTCTGTGCGAACCACAGTCCAGAGCCCAGAGAGGCCCAGTATAATGCACAATGTCACACGACGATTCGGGGAAAGTCAGAAGACTCTCAGAGCAACCAGGTCTCTGTTCCTGGGCTCAGAGCTTTCCCAAGCTCACGCAGCCCCTGCCAACAACTCATCCCAAATGAAGCACGCAATGCTGCTAACAGTGGTGCCAGCTTCTGCCTTCACTAGAGGAGCTGCCACGGTGAGAAGGGCAGTGTGTAGGCTCACAACTGTGGGAACAAAGAGCGGAGTCTCCAGCTCTCCAGTTCCTATCTCTCTCACTTCCTACATCGCTCCTTCCACATCCTTAAAGGCCAGGACAGAAAAGGGTGCTCTTACCGGCTAAGATGAAGATGCCCACGAGAATCAGGAAGACCAGCAGGTAGAGCCCGAGGACAGCATGCTTCAGGGCCGACAGGGAGCCCAGCTGGGTGCAGCAGCCACCTGTCCGTCGCTTGTGGCATGGACCTAAACAATAAGGGCAAGGAGAGGAGGAAAAGGAAAAAGACACTTGAAAACCTCATAAGCTTTTTTTCTCTTGGTCTCATCGCTCTGTGGTGCGCACAGATGTTGACGTGGAGAAGCCTCACACATCTGTCATGCAGCTGTAACCATGAGGAGCTTTGCAGAACCATGACAAGCTTTCAGCTTCTAGCTCTCCTCCCACCCCCTGTGCTCTTATAAAATGGTTTTTTTTCATTACAGCCTCCATTCAATATTATTTTGTATTAGTTGCAGGTGTGCATCGCAGTGGTCAATCATGCACTTCACATAGTGCTCCCCTCATATTCCCACCTGGCACCATATATAGTTATGACAATATTATTGACTATATTTCCTATGCTGTACTTTATATCCCCATGACTATTTTGTAACTACCAAGTTGTATTTCTTAATCCCTTCACCTTTTTCACCCAGTCCTTCAACGCCCCTCCTCTCTGGTGACTATCAGTCAGTCCTCTGTATCTATGAGCCTGTTTCCATTTGGTTTGTTCCCTCATTTTGTCCTTTAGATTCCAATATAAGTGAAATCATAGGGCCACTCCCTGAGCCCTTGAACCAGCCAGATAGGCATGTCCACTGCTCACGTGCCCACACAATCCCACCTCCTAGAGCCAGACCAATCAGCAGAGAAAGCTCCAATAGGCTGGAATACGTGTCCTTTATGTGACATCATTGTCCCATGTGATCTGGAGAATATGGAGAGAATTTAAAACAGGGGTTGGTTGCAAACCTCAACTTCGACAGTGGCCGGGAAGGGATGGAAATGAGCCAAGTAGGCCAGGTGGGCCTGGGGAATCCGACAGCGCATGCTTGGTCTGGAAGAGGTTTCGGTGTAAGAATGAAGACTGGCTGTTGCCAGATTTTCAAGACAAGCCAGAAGTAATTTAGAGAAATCGCCCTGTTTTTTAAGTGTGAACAGCTCATTTAAAACAACAACAAATAAGACAAAAAGTATAAAACGCTAGGGAGTATAAACCAAACACATTAGCATGCTGGATCTGACCACTGGCTTGCAACCTTGAGTTTAGATTTACAGGAAAACATAATAACTTCATTCTGTGAAACTACCCAAGGCTCACCAGCTTCTGGCCCAAATGGAACAGCAATGTATCAGCGCTCCACTGGACCTTGGGAATTTAGTCCAACCCCTTAAATAATACAAATAGAGGATGTCAAATGTTAGCGGTAAACAGAGACCCAGGTGCTCTGACTTCCGGTCATGTTCCAGCTGGACTTGTCCTTTGAGACACTTCTCTGACGGCCATGCAGAGGCCAGGACGCTCAGTAACCTTCGCCCGCTAACCTTCCACTGACAGTGGAAAGGAAGGGACGCTCACCCACCTTGATCCCCAGCAGGGCACGTAAGAAGCATTGGAGGGCGTTTTTCAATATATGCACGCCCTCTTATGCTTATTCTCAAAGTTAGCACCTGGAGGACGGTGTGGAGCAGAGAAAGGTTGACAACCAGATGTTGAAATAATTTATATTCAGAAGATGTTCTAAAAGGTGGTGTGATGTTCACAATTCCCTGGTAACTCTGGGTTTGCAGGGGCGGTATGTGGGGACTACTTATTACCTCTTAGCACCTCTGTGGCCTTCAGGAGGTTTGGTGACCATGAGGGGAAATGGTGGTGACTAATTTGGGGCCCTGTCTCCCCAGAGGTATTGTTAGGTGAGGAACATTTTCTCATTCATTTAACCCATTTTATTGAAAACACTGCTGTTAAAACAGCTAAGTAGAAAATGATCGCATAATGTTTCCATAAAGCATTGGGTACAATTTGGAGCCAGTTGTTAAGCAATACAAATTCTCATCAACCCTTAAATATTGGCAGTTTTTGAAAAGTTAACCTGATTTTCCACTAAGACTCGCACAGAGCACATACAGCTTTCTAACTCGCCCTAAATCTTCTTTTCCAGACTTTTTCATCCCTTTTCATGCACTAGGATCCTTAACCTATTTCGCTCCTAAATATGTAGGCTTCTTGTATCATTTCATTCTCTGTTTTTTGTTTGTTTGTTTCTTGTGAGAGTTGCTGGCTGTCTGGTTGCAACACACTAAAGTCTGTTTCCTTTGAGAGTCAGAATGTTGGGCATAGCATTGAATATGATATATATTAGAGGCCCAGTGCATGGATTTGTGCACCGGTGGGGTCCCTCAGCCTGGCCTGTGGGGATGGGGTTGCAACCACCTCTCTAACATCCCCCGAAGGGTGCTGGATTGTGAGAGAGTGCAGGCCAGGCCAAGGGACACCACTGGCACACAGGGCTGGGGAGGGACCGAGGGAGGGCTCCAGAGCGTGTCAGGCCCCTCTCACCCAGTTAGCTTGGCCAGACCCCAGCAGCAAGCTAACCTACTGGTCGGAGCGTCTACCCCCTGGTGGTCAGTGCACATCATAGCAACCGGTCGAATGGTTGAACGAACAGTTAGACATTTAGCATATTAGGCTTTTATTATATAGGATGAGTTATCATGAAGGCTGGTCCAGCTCTCCTGCTCTAAGCCCAGCTTCCTCTTTAGATGATGATGAGAATGATGGCAGAGAACTGCTGGGATGGGTCAGAAGATACCCAAGCTGAAATGTATTATTCATATATTTATCCCAACCACTATGGGCTTCTCCACTCATTTGCTTTCTTTGACCTCTTCTTATTTCCTTTGGAGGTTTAATTAAGTTAAACTATAGTCTGTTAATTGTTTCAGTTACAGTAGAATACTGTTTTTCTGGTTCATTATAATAAGAAGTTATTTTCTCTCTCTCTAAAAAAAAGTGGATATATTTTTTTATATGCAATATTTTTATTGAGGCACAAGGCACTCTAATTTGCCTGAACTTGAGACAGTCAGCCCAGTAAACGGAATGTTAATACAGTTAAGGGTTAAGTGCAAACAATATACATTCACAGCTTGACTATATTGAAATTTATAAAGTGTCAGATTAGTGCTAATTGCCACTCAGCTTGAAATTTTTCACCAAAAACTAAGGCCCTCTTCATTCCTCTAGGGATGAAAACATTTTCCTAATCCAATCAGTCACAAGGGCAAGGACTCTTCTTTTTCTTTAATCCCACTCATTAGAACACCATCCTTTTATTTAAAGTCTGTCAGAACAGGAAGAGGAAAATCACACCGCAGAAAATGCTGCTAACTTGGACCTTGCCTTTGTCTTCTGCATGCGCGTTGCCAGCTCGCTGTAAGAGGGGGGCAGACTGCAATGGCCTGGCTCCATTTCATTCCCATCAAAACAGAGGACTTCCCTTCCCCTCTACCTGAGGCTTTAATGTAATAGAAAGCACCCTCTGGTGACAGGTCCCTTCGTCAACTAACACACACACCACTTAGGCCTTCCTCTGAGAGCGCTCCGTTCTTTTAGCAAGACTCGATTACTTTGTCTGTTAAACAAAAATCCATTCTAAATAGAACATAATTAGGGTTTCAAATAGAGATTTTCCACAAATCGTTAGACGAGCAGAACATGAAGGGTTCTGGCAAGATGGCTAGAGAATATGACTGTATGGGAAAGACAAGTTACTAAGTCTGCCCAAAACACATGTATTGACTTTTTAATTTAACATGGCAGACAGCATGTTCGCTGGTAAACCATTCAAATTATTTAAGCTGAGTGGAAGATTAAAAACACTCCGTAATGATACCATCGGTAAAACCAGGGCAAAAAGCATACTCACTTATTTGCTAAAAAAAAAAAAAAAAGTAAAAGGAATGAGCCATCAAGCTGTGAAAAAACATCGAGGAACCTGAAATGCCTATTGCTAAGTAAAAGAAGCCAATCTGAAAAGGCCAGATAGTGTTTGAGTCCAGCTATATGACATTCTGGAAAAGGCAAAACTATGGTGACAGTAATAAGAGAGTGGTTGCCAGGGGCTGGGAGCAGGGAAGGACGAACAGGTGGAGGACAGAGGACGTCTAGTCCAGTGAAGCTATTCTGTATGAGACTCTAATAATGCGTACATGTCCTTGTACATTTGTCCAAACCCATAGAATGTACGACACCACGAGTGAACCCTTATGTAAACGATGGGCTTTGGATGATAATGACGTGTCAATGCAGGTTCATAAATTGTAACCACTGTGTTGAAAGATGCTGATAGTGGGGGAGGCTGGGCGTGTGTGGGGGCGTGGGGTATATGGGAACTTCCTGTACTCTCCACTAATTTTGATGTAAACCCAAAACTGCTTTAAAAATAAAGTCTATTTTTTTTTTTAAAGTAGAGGTTTTGACCTCTGGCTTGTTTGGGGTAATACTCTAACAAGCATTTATTGAACACCCACCACCTATTGCCCTACAGTAGAAGGCAGCCTTCAAGGGCCCTGGATGGTCCCTGACCCCTTGTGTCATCTCCTCCTGCATTGCACCAGGACTGGTTTGTGTGACCAATGGACGATGGTAGAGGGATGGTGTGTCACTTCTGAGGTTAGACAAAAGACACAGCAACTTCCTTTTTGCTTACTCTTTCTCTTTCTTGGAACAATTCTTTGGAGGGAAGCCAGCCGAGATGTTATGAACACCCTGAGGAGAGGCTACATGATAAGGAACTGAGGCCCTCAGCCAACAGCCATGTGAGTGAGCCTGGAAGCAGACACTGCTGCCAAACCAGGCCTTCGGACGACTCCACCCTGGCTGAGCTCTTGACAGCAGTCTCATGAGAGATGCTGAGCCAGAATTACCTGCCTAAGCTGCTCCCAGACTCCTGCCAGATTGTATTATACATAAACTAGAGGCCCGGTGCACAGATTTGTGCACATTGAAAGGAAATTAATTAGAAGAAATATTTTAGAGGCTGGGGAGGGACTGCAGGAGATTGGCCGGCCGGGGAGGGGTCATGGGAGGTTGGCTCCATGGTGTGTCTGACCAGCCTTGCCCAGTCCCGATCGGGGCCAGTCGGGGCCAGGGAGGGACTGTGGGAGGGCTCCAGGGCGTGTCCGGCCCTTCTCGCCCAGTCCCGATCAGCTGGACCCCAGCAGCAAGCTAACCTACCGGTCGGAGCATCTGCCCCCTGGTGGTCAGTGCGCATCATAGTGACCAGTCGAACAGTCGAACGAAGGTTGGACACTTAGCATATTAGGCTTTAATTATTTGATATAAAAAAATAAACACAATCGTGACTTTCCTTGCACACCCGTGGATTCCTCAGAAACTGGTGGATTCCTCAGAAACTGGGTAAGACAATAAATTTTTGTTGTTTTAAGCTGCTTGGTTTTGGGGTAATTTGTTATTCAGCAATTGCTAACTAATACACTTATGTTAGACATTAGGAAACGCAAAGATAACAAGCCACGCGCAGGAGAAACTTTGCTCATTTGCAAATTCCCAGGGCCCAGATAGTGCCTAGCGCATAGTAGGCACTCAGGAAATGTTTGTTGAACAAGAAATTAAAATATGGCCACTGCCCTTTGGGTGCTCACAGCTGAGGGTTAGAAGACATGTGAACAGGTAACTATTAGACGGGTGTGAATGGCCCAGAGCCTGCATAGAGGACGCAGCAGCTCAGCAGGGCTTTGAAGGACAGGCCTTTGTCCATGGGCTGAGATCCACCAGCGTTATCACCTGATGTCCGGCTATCTACTGGAAAACTGTGGCTTTAAGAAGAAAACTATCTTCCCCCATGTGGGAAAAGTTCTGGAGAAAATACCAAACAAGGCTGCTAGCTATTAAACATAGTTGTTTGTCGACACGGTCACACACAAGACCAGATCGAGGGAGAAAATGGCACAAAAAGACAAAACAGAAACAAAGACAAACTCCACCAAGATGTAGGGGAGTCCAGGGAGAGGCTGTTCCATCTTGCGGCGGCCTCCAGAGATGAGGGTGGCATCGCAGGAGACCAGAAAGCCAAGGGGAGGGGGCTCGAGAGGCCTGGAGAGGGTACTCAGTGGCTCCAAGCGAGTAAATGGAAACTAAAAAAAAAAAAAAGAAGAAGAAGAAGCAAAATGACTTGCAGAACAAGTCCCCAGTGCCAGGCTGGGCGATGTTTATCTCAGCGGAGCGCGCATGCTTCCTGGTGGGTGGGAAGCTGTCAGGGAGATGGAGTTCCCGCCTCCAGGCACCCATCCGCATCTGGCCTGTGTGGTTGTACCAGAGCTTCACATCCCCGGGCTATGATTGCCTTTGCCACTCCACATTTTTAAAACTTGAATTTATTTGGGAAGGCAACTTGATAGCATCATCGTAAGTGGAAACAGTATCTTCCTATTACACAGGAAAATAAATACCTAACCACTAAAATAACAAATTTACACCCATGCGTCACTTCACCTCCTCTTGAGTACCACTGGATTGTATGTAGTGAGAAACATTTGCGAAACACTGGACTTTAGGGAAAGTCATGAAATCACAGCTCAATGACAACCTGCAAGGAAAAAGTTGATGTACTCCAAGGAGATTTTATTTATAGAGAAGCAAAACCAAACTTTTTAGGTGTTCAAGATTTAGAATATGTAGAAGGTAGGACATTAGGGTTTAAGTCCCACGGAAAGAACCACGTCGGGACCTGCACACACCTCTAGCCGTACCTTCATTATTCACAAGTGTCTATTGACATCTCCATCTGCCCCACGTGCCTGACAGGTCCTCTGGGGCAGGGTGTGTCCCACTGATCTCTCTCACCCCATCAACCAGCACACAGCAGAACCGCAATAACGTTCTTTGCAGGAACAAAGACATGTGTAAGGCATTTGTTTTTGCGGCAAAGATCATCTCTTACATGTGTCTTACGCAAATAGTTGACACATTTTTGTTGGCTGTAAACACCTCTATTTGGTTTTTTGGTGCAAAATGTTGGTCTGAAAAAAATAAACAAAATCTTGGCTTTGCTTGCTCACCCATGACTTCGGATTGCCACTGCGTGCCCAAATAGGTAGGTAAACCGTGGGAGCGAGCCATTGGGACTGAACCGACGCTTTCATCCTGGCTGCATAGCATCGTCATACGTTGGAACTTCTTAGACATCCTGAGGCCTGAGCCCCACCCCTGGACGTTCTGACTTTGATTCAATGGTGAAGTCACACTTCCATGGCACAGAGGTACACAGTTAGTGGAGTAAGGCATTTGTCATATCAAAAGAGAATGTGAAGACACATTCTTGGAAAAATCAACGAAACGTCTTGCTATCAGAGCTTGGTTTATTTTTGTAAAAATGTTGATTTCTTTTTAATAAGATACATTCAAAATGGGGTTGTCTCAAACTATTTTATGATCCCCAGAGGCTAACATTGCAAAGGGTTCTTTCTAATCACGGGAACGAGAGTACTCCCTAAAGAGTTTTTGCTCAAATATTGTCTTCGGAGGGTGGGGAGGTGCCTGGGAGCAAGGATTAAAGACCAGAAAAGGAAAGTTCATCTGAAAACCACTCAGCCCTTGACAGTTGAGCTGAGGGTGAGTCAGGGGATGCCCCACCCCCCCCCAATGTCAATGCCACGCTAATGTGGGAGCCTCAGAAACTCCCACAGCGGGACTAGCACGGGTCTGGGGCTCTGTGCAGGTAGATTCGAAGCCTGCCTCTGTCCCACACGGACTGTCAGACCAGGAGCGATCCCCTTCGTGAATTTAGCCCTTCCTTGACAAACTAGCTTTTCAAGTTCTTAATCTGTTCGGATTTTTTCCCTTCTCCCATTAGAAAAACAACCACCAACTCACAAACTCTATCTGAGTGGGTATTTGCTTATTTCCAAAGAACCTGGGTCTATACAACTTGGAAAACAGGATGCAGTGATTCAGTTGTCACCTAATTGAGCTTTGCCGAAGACACTTTCTTTTTGTTCTCTGTGATGCCACAGCTGGTAAACAGCAGGTGGAAATAAGGTTTTAGGTCTGGAAGGGACCTCAGAGCTCCTCTCTTCCAAGAATCTTCTTAAAACCCTGAAGGCTGACTTCATCACCCTCGCTCTGGTTACTCACCACTCACATTGTCCCTTGTAAGAACGCAGCCCCAAATAACCTCTGCCTGTCCAGGCTGCCCTCCCTTGCTGGTTTTAATGGGGACCTCTGTTTACTTTCCCTCAATAAAGAGGAGGGAAGAGGAGGGAGTGAGACAGGGACGCTGCAGAGGACCGCCACCCACTTGCAGTTTCATCCCAACTGAATGTGGGAGGGTCCCGAACCGCCCACTGGGGTACATCACACACCAGTCATCTCTGCCTTGTTGGACCCTAGACCTGAGTCTTCCAGGCAGACGTCCCCGGTGAGGGCACCCGACGAAGGAGAGCACAGTCTTCTGCAAGATGGCATGAGTCTGAGCCTTCCACATCCAGTTCTAAGAAAGGGGGAGGGGTCGGAAGGAGAGACGGCCAGAGCTCATTCATTTCAGATGTTATGATGACCTAGAACAGTTTCTCCTGGTCCTTCTAGAGACATCTTGCAATTTTGTAACTTCCCTGTAATATTTGCTATTTTTCTCAACCCCGATTGACTTCCCAAGTTACTCTGCATAAAAAAAAATTTGAAAAAAATCAAGGGCTTGTGGGTTTATTTTCTGCGAGGAAAGAGGAGGAGAAGGGACTCTGGGTGGCCTGCAGGTTACGGTGCAGCCGGGGCTGAGGGGTGGAGAGACAGCCAGGTGGGAGAGGAGATGAAGGCACTCACGGCGAGCTGGCCCGTGGCTGCCACCTGGAAGGAGGGGAGGAGCCAGGGAGTCCCCAGGAAGAAGAAGTGGGCCCTGGGGCTGGCGGGAGGTGCCCACACCTGCCCATCATGGGCAGTGCATGAATGGGAAGAAATGCTGTCTTCATGCAGAGGGACCCGGAGAGCAGCAGGCGAAGGGTTCTGCCTAAATTCAGGACCAAGGACCCTCCTCCTGCAGAGCGGCCCTGGATCCCTCTGAAAAAGACTCCCAATTGCTCTCCTGGCCCCTTGTCAGAGGAAATAAATCATCCAGAGACGTGTTTGCCGTGTGGCAGCCAGGGCTCAGCTATTTTCATTTTTAGACCCCACTCTTTCCAAGCCGCTGGTGCCACCTCCTCGCCACCTCCCCGTGTGCCTGGGTTGATGAATTGGTCTATCCTCGGGGCAGGAATGGATACGTTTCATACCCCCTGTGTCTCTCCCCCAACTTCTACCACCAACTGAGTTGGAAGGGCCGTCTGAGTATCCGGTTTTGAAGACAGGGCGTCTAAGATCCCGGCCTGTGCCAATGGTATGGGGATAAACTGGAAGTGCCCCTGAAGCCTGCAGGCTCAGAAGCCTCCTGCGTGGTGGCCTCTGCACAAGAGGCAGAGCAGACTGAGCCGCAGAAGGGCTTTCAGTGGATCTAATGGAAGATGATGGGCCTCTGTCACCTGGTAAGGCCTGGCACCAACAGTTACCACGTATGGAGCTTTGTTGAGAAATGACGGCAATGGTGGCCTAGCTAATAATGTGAATAGGACTGCACCCATACATCAACAAAAATACAGATTTGTTGAGAGTCAGCTCCCAGAAGGCAGGGTCTGGGACTCCTCTCTGGATCCCACAGGTCCTGGCATGTAGCAGATGCTCAATTAACACCTGTTGGCTGTTTGTAGGTAAAGGAGGCTAATAACTAAACGCGGATTTCGTAGGAGGGCCATTCGCAGAAGGTGGGAGAAGGGCACACCCCGCAAGCCAAGGGTCCCTGAGGCTGTCCCCCTGAGTCCACGAAGCAGGCAGGCTCTCCTCAGCGCCACCCACTGGCAAGATGGCCCCTTCTCACCTTGAGCCTGTAAACACCCTCCCGGTGATGACCCCAACATAAATCTACATGCTTAAGGAAACTCCCCTGACACCCCGGAATGCTTAGAATACTTATGGCATTACATTTCCTTTTTAATAGGGGTCAGGGCTGGGGATGAATTCCTACCGTTGGGAGAGTATACCGAGGGCTTAACGACACTGGAGAACAAGATGCTGACATAAAACTCCCCGGGGAGGGGACACATCAAGCTCATTTTTATTCAAGGACAAACTCTGAGCTCACTTCCAAACAGAGACACTTTTAAGAGTGAATCGTCTATTAAGCAGCATGCGGGGAGAGCAGGCATAAACCTTCGAACGGGAAGGTGTGGCTTCCATGGGGGAAGTGTGTCCTCGGTTTCCCCTTGTCCTCATTAGACCTCTCCAATCTGACGCTCCTGATCTGATTGCTGCCGTCTGCCCCCTTCAAGTTTCCAGCAGGTCCTATCTTCCTAGTCCCTCCTCCATCAGTCAGATTCCCTGTGGCCCCTCCCCCCGCCCGCCCAAGGACACCTGTAGAGGATAGAAGCTCTACCTCTCAGTGAGGTGTCAGGAGAGGAGGCAAGTGGCCACCCCCCTCCCTGCAGCCCCCAAGGGGAGAAATTTATTTATTTTATTAAAGTGCAGCTGATATACATATTAGCTTCAGGTGTACAACATAATGATTTTACATTTATATGCCTTACAATGTGATCACCACGATAAGGCAAGTAACCATCCTAACAGGACTTTCTAAAGATCTGCCTGCCATGAACCCCTTGGGTTATCCTGACTTGCACTGCGTCTCAAGCCAGACAGCAGCAAGAGAGATGGTGCCCGGGAGCGGGCAGGCTCTGGGACGCCGTGCAGAAGGCTGGCACCATCATGGGCACCTCAGCTCTGTGGCTGGGTTTTCCTGGTCACCAGCAACCAGGTGTTGGGGTGGGGAGCCAGGCCAGCATGGCACTGCACTACGTGCTCAATGAAGGGGAGCCATGTATTAGCATCGCTTCTATTATTATCACTTCTAATGGACCCAGCCACCCCTCCCACCACCTTCGCCGGCCTCCTGGCCTCACAAGGGCTGAACGCTGTGTATGGACATTAGACTTGAGGCCAGAGCCCCAGGAGGTGGTGGTGGCGGCAGGGTCGCTGGGGTGGGTAGAGCATTTCTCTGCCTTGAGGTTAGTGTTGCCAGCTTCTCCCAGAAGCCATGTGAGACCTTGTCATTGCGCTCCTCCCCAAACCTACTTGTGTTTATAGCTATTTCCTGCCAGCGGCACCTCAGAATAATTCATTCCGTCTGTCCCTGCCTTTCAGTCGTTTATTCCCGTGGCCCCACCCTAGCTTTATCATCCACCAGAGCGTCTCCACCCCTGAAACCCTAAGCTCCAAGAATCCGTTCCCATAGCCCCTCAAGGTCACCAGGGACTCCAGGCCTGGCACCGAGGAGCGGGCGAGAGCTGTGCGGAGGGGTGGGGTTTAAGGATCAGGCAGCTGTGGCTTTGAATCCAGACTCTGCCTCTGACTAGCGGGGTGACCTTGGGCAATTTACTTCACCTAAGACTTCACCTTCTCATGGACAAACGGGGAACAATCTATAAAAGCCAAGCAACTAGAACAACAGAACGACCGGAACGACCAGAACCACTGGTAGCTATGATGCACACTGTGCCCCAACTGCCTATGGCCCCTCCCCCGGGAGGCCCGGCCCCTGATCGGCCCCCCCACCCAGATTGGGGGCAGGGCCAGCCGGCCAACCTCCTGTGGCTCCTCCTCCTGGCTGGCCCCGCCCCCTATTGGCCCCTCCCACCCTGATAGGGGGTGGGGCTGGCCAGCCAACTGCCTGCAGTCCCTCCCCCTGGCTGGCCTGGCCCCCAATCGGCCCCCCACACCTCAGTTGGGGGTGGAGCCAGCTGGCCAAATGCCTGTGGCCCCTCCCCTCAGCTGGCCCCACCCCCAATAGGCTCCTCCCACCCGCGCATGAATTTGTGTACCAGGCCTCTAGTAATATATAATGAGGTTTAATAGAGAAATTTTATTGAAATGCTGAGCACAGTGCTTGCTGTCAATTTTTTAAATATATATTTTTATTGATATCAGAGAGAGGAAGGGAGAGGGAGAGATAGAAACATCAATGATGAGGGAGAATCATTGACCAGCTGCCTCCTGCATGCCCCCTACTACAGATCAAGCCTGAACCCCGGCATTTGCCCTGACTGGGAATCAAACCGTGACCTCCTGGTTCATAGGCTGACGCTCAACCACTGAGTCGCTCTGGCCACATGCTCAACTAAGGGGAGCCATGTATTATTATCACTTCTGTTTAACCACTTCTAATGGACCCAGCCCCTCCTCCCACTACCTCCACTGGCCTCCTTGCCTCACAAGAGCCAAAGTGAATTCCAGAGCTCCTGGTGCTGTAAGACAACCCCCCTCCCCGGCTCCCTGGCCCACATACCACTGTCGGGAGGGAGTGAGCATCCCTAGGACTTCGTATGCTTCTCTCAAGACCCCCCTATCACAAACTCAGCCTCACCATCAGTCTCTGCCCCGAGATCAGCCCGAGCACCCCACTGAACCCTCAGCCTGGCTTACATCAGTCCCCAGAAGCCCCAGGGTTCCCCATCGCCCACTCTAAGCCCCACATAGCCTGTGTATCCTCCTTTGACCCCCATCTCTCTCCCCAACTGCTGAAACCTCCCCACGGTGGCCCCTGGACCTCCCAGCCAGTCTTCTGCAAAATCCCTGATTTCTTCAACCTCTGAGCAGAACCTTTCTTTTACTTCCTTATTCTAACTGAAACCTGCTCCTTTGTGGTCCCAAGTATAGGTTTCTCACTCACACACTCATACCACCAGCCTAAGGATGTAGGAAGGGTGGGTGTGGTATTTTTTGGTGCTTTATTTTTTTTTGTTTACTACTCATTGCTACTTTCAGAACTTTCTCTCTCTCTTCTCCCTAAAGCTCCCCAGCTTAGGGTCTCACATCACAAGACTGTACATTTCTCCTCCTTGCTAAGGGACATCAGCTCCCCTCCCCCTCTCTGGGCTCACCGCTCTCAGTCTCCAGTTCCAAGTCCTCCTGACCTCCTCTCCTCTCCTGGTTTTACCTCCACCCTGACACACTTGAAATGTGGCCCAAAACGAGATGGGCTCCAGATGCAAAATACACACTGGATGTTGAAGGCTCAGCATGTGAATAAAAGATATAAATACCTCCATTATTTTTTTATAATGATTACATATCAAAAAGATAACATTTTGGATATATTAGGTTAAATAAAATGTCTTACTGTCTTTAAATTAGTTTCATCTGTGCCTGTTTACCTTTTTACACAGCTACTAGGACATCTAAAATTTCACGTGGGGTTCACATTACATTTCTACTGGCTTTGCCAATCATCGGGACTCTTTCTTAATCCTGATTTCAAAGTCCCATATTACAGGCCCTGTTCTTCTGCTCTTCCTCACGAACTCTGAATCGGGTGCCGCCTGACCTCACCAGGACCTACAAACCATGGGTCCTCCTGTCTTTCCTCCATCTCTCCCCCTCAAGTCCTTCCTTCCCTTTTTATCCCATGTGCATTCTTTTTTTTAATCCTCACCTGAGGATATGTTTTTGTTTTTGTTTTTATTGATTTTTAGAGAGAGGAAGGGAGAGAGAGACTCCCCAGCTTGGGGTCTCACATCACAAGGCTGTACATTTCTGTGAAAGAGAAACATCGATCAGTTGCCTCCCACACATGCCCCAACCAGGGTTCGAACCTGCAACCTTTGTTGTACCTGATGATGCTCCAACCAACTGAGCAACTTGTTCAGGGCCCGATATCCATTCTGTAATCTCTGTTATTCACTCTCTACACCCACCTTCCCCTCCCCTGTCCCTCTCTAGCTTCCTCATACCCGGGTGGCGACACTCTAACCCTGGTTAGATTTAAATCTGCCACTCCGCACTTCCATCGCATAGCTGGGCGTAGCTGGAGAAGAGAAAACACGCTGCCATGCTGCTTGGTCTGACTTGAAGCGCCTGATCACTAAACCCAAGTGGGCCCGGTCGCCTGTCCAGTGGGCTTGCCACCCGTTTCTAGCCCATCCCCACGCTCAACTCCCAGATGTTTGTTCCATACCCCCTCCTCCTGCTTCACATTCTGTTTCCCATTTGACTGAAAACACAGAAGCAATGAGGAAATCGCTTCCTTAAGTTCCCACCACAATGGAACCATTGACCCGCGTCCAGGGCCCCACACTTTGCCTTCCCTTTTATCACTGTAGTCGCACTGTTTGTGCTCTTGGCGAGCCAACACCCTCGACTGCACAACAGACTCCTTCTTCTCCTACTTATTCAGGGACCTGACTCCAGCAATTCTGCTTTGTCAACGTTTCCCTCCACATGGTATTGCTCCATCAGCATAAGCCATACTGCTATTTCTTCCATCTTAAAAAAAATAAAACAAAAAATCTCCCTTGACTTCTTTCCCCCTCCACGTGTATCCTCTTGCACAGAATTTCTCGAAAGAATTGCAAGTACCCACGGCCTCCAACTCCTCTCCTCACATTCTCTCCTGAACCCACTCCAATCAGCCTCCTCCCACCCAGCTTCACTGAAACTGCTCTTGCCAGGTGTGATGGGCTGACCTGTGTCCTCCCTCCCCAAAAATTCCTATGTTTAAGCCCGAATCCCCAGTCCCTCAGAATGGGACTGTGCTTGGAGATGGGGCCCTTAAAGAGCTAATTAAGTGAAAATGACCGGGTGTCTAATTTGATGGGTATCCTTATAGGAAGAGAAAATTTGGACACACAGAGAGACAGCAGGGTCACATGTGCACAGAAAAAAAGATCATGTGAGGACACAGCAAGAAGGCAGCCGTCTGCAAGCCAGGGACAGAGGTCTCAGGAAAAACCAACCCTGATGACACATGGCTGTTGGACTTCCAGCCTCTGGAACTAGGAGAAAATACATGTCTATTATTGAAGCTGCACAGTCTGTGTGGTATTTTGTTACACAGCCTGAGCTGACTAATACACCATGTCACCACTGACCTCCAATGGCTCAGCCCAATGGCCAGCGCTCACTGCTCTTCCAACGTGACCTTTCAACAGCATTGGCACAGTTGGTCACCCCTTCCTCCTCAATACACTTCCGGGGCCCAACTCTCTTGCTTGTTCTTTCACTGGTTGCTCCTTCTCAGTCTCCTTTGCTGCTCCTCCTCACCTTCTACCCTCTCACACCTCTCAGCACAGCCTGAGCCAGAGCTCTTTCCTTGGGCCTCTCCTCGTTTTCACACACCTCACCGGCTTGCCAGCTCTAACCTAAAAGTATACAACCAGACGGAGTCACCTCTCACCTCCTCCACTTCCTCTGAGGCACCAGCATTTCTCAGCTGGATTATCCCACTTAGACTTGACCCCAGACGCCCTCTACCAGTCCCCTGATTCTTTTCTCAACCTCATAACCAGGTGCCTTAACATCAGAGTCTGCATTCCAGGCACAAGGGTCCTCTTCCTCTCTTTCAGGTCAAAACCTAATCCACTGCACTCTGGCTTCTCTCCACTCAATCCGAGGCATGGCTTTGCTGGAAAATTGAACATCCTGCTGCAGCCAGAGTAGCGGTTCTAACATGCAAATCAGACCTTAACCTTTCACTTCTGTGAAACCATTTGCTGGCTTCCCAGTGTCTCCAGAAGCCCGATTTCTATGGATGGCACAGGAAACCTTTTCACGATTTGGCTTTAGCTTCATATACTTAAGAGTGTTGCCTAGCTGGGTGTGGCTCAGCTGTTGAATGTTGACCTAGGAACCAAGAGATCACTGGTTTATTAATTATTTCCAGTCAGGGCACATGCCTGGGTTGCAGGCTTCATCTCTAGTAGGGGTCATGCAGGAGGCAGCCGATCCATGATTCTCTCTCATCATTGATGTTTCCATCTCTCTCCCCCACTCCCTTCCTTTCTGAAATCAATAAAAAAAGTATTTAAAAAAGAGCATGTGAGCTGTAGAGTCAGTGAATCTGATTCCAATTGCTAGAGATTGAATGTTAATGTCCCACCAAATTCATATGTTGAAACCTAACACCCAGTGTGATAGCATTAGGAGGTGGGGGCCTCTGTGGGGTGATTAGATCATGAGGGTGGAGCCCCCATGAATGGGATTAGTCCCTTTTATAAGAGACCCCAGAGAGCTCCCTCTCCCCTTCCACCACAAGAGCCCACAGTGAGAAGACAGCTTTTTATGACGCGGGCTCTCACCAGACACCAAATCTTCTGGCACCTTGATCTTGGACTTCCCAGTCTCCAGAACTGTGAGAAGTCAATTTCTGTTGCTTATCAGCCACCCAGCCTACGGCATTGTGTTACAGCAGCCTGAATGCACGGAAACACCAGTCCTTCCTAACCCTGTGCTCTTGGGCAAGTGACCAGGTCTCTGTGCCGTGGTTCCTTCATATGTCACTTGGGTATAATAATGAGACTCATCTCCCTGGGTTGATGTGAGGATCCAATGAGCTCATACTCGTGAAATGCGTAGAGCAGGGCCTGGCCTGGTGGAGCTCGCTGAGTGAGTGTTTATTACCTCCCACCACCACCCTCCCTCAGCCCGAGTGCTCCTTCCCTGGGTTGGGAAACCCTTCCCTGCCCTTTCTTACAGGCACCCTGCGGCCTGCCCTTGGATAGTTTGCTCCCGAGTCTATCCCTGCAGGAGGCCTTCCTTCCTCCCCGGGGCAGACTGAGGGTCCTCCCCCCTAACTGTACTTTGCTTGTCCTTCCTTCAAGTGTTAATCAAATTATAATGCAATGTCTGCTCACATGTCTGTGTCTTCAGGGGAGTTGAAGCCCCTTGAGGGCAGGAACCATGACCTTTATTCCTGCATTCACCAGCAGTACCCTAAAGCCCAGTAATCTATATATATAAAAGCCTAAGCAACCATTAAGACTGGTCAACTGGACGATCAGTTGACCGGTTGCTATGACTATGCACTGACCACCAGGGGGCAGACGCTCAATGCAGGAGCTGCCCCCTGGTGGTCAGTACACTCCCACAGCCAACCTCCCACTGCTAGCCAACCTCCTACAGTCCCTCCTCCCAGCCACGCCCCCCCCCCATCGGCCCCCATCGCCCCAATTGCCAGCTAGGCCAAGGGACCCCACCCGTGCATGAATTTGTGCACTGGGCCTCCAGTCTTTCAATAAACGAAGTCACAGATCCTTTGATTTGTCTTAAACTTATGTCTCTAAGCTTCCTTTATCCTGGCGAATAAGAATGTGTTCCATCATTCCACAAGCAAAGGTGTTTCCATGTGGAGGACACAGTGCGAGGTACTGGAAACATGAAGATGAATCCAAGGTGTTTGGCCTCAAGGACTTAGAGTCCAGAGGCGACTCAGGTGCACAAGCTGTAGCCTGAGTGTGAATGGACAACTGACAAGGGCCAGGGAGGCAGGGCCAGAGGCCTGGGAAAGAGACAGAGAGGGGCCAGGGCTTCTAGACTCAAGGGACCTCAGGCATGCTGCTTATCATCTGACAGCAGGAATCGACACTGGATAAACCTGGGAACGAGGTGAGAGCGGGGCCCATGGA
The DNA here is from genome assembly GCF_000147115.1 of Myotis lucifugus. NCBI lineage: Eukaryota > Metazoa > Chordata > Mammalia > Chiroptera > Vespertilionidae > Myotis > Myotis lucifugus. Next base: position 38,790,402 of record NW_005871049.1, on the reverse strand, counting down.
CCTGGAGACACAGAACCAGAATGTGGAGGAGCTGCATAGCCATGAGTGTGCCCCCGGGTAGAACCAGACCAGTGGTTCTCAACCTTCTGGCCCTTTAAATACAGTTCCTCATGTTGTGACCCAACCATAAAATTATTTTCATTGCTACTTCCTAACTGTAATGTTGCTACTGTTATGAATCGTAATGTAAAGATCTGATATGCAGGATTGTCTTAGGCGACCCCTGTGAAAGGGTCGTTCGACTGCCAAAGGGGTGGCGACCCACAGGTTGAGAACCGCTGAACCAGATGGGCTGCAACAATACTCGGGGCAGTGAGGCTGCATGTGGTCCAAATCCTGCATGTCCTTCCCGCTGGACCACCTGTAGGCCAGCTTTGTGTTTGGACCAACCTTGAGCTGCTGGGCAGTGGGGAGGGCAGGAGGAGAGAGGGGGACAGGCCAGCTAGAGTGATGGTGACAGGGCCTTGTCTTGTGCCTCCTGTGGCCTCGATGCCCACAGCCAGTGGGTGGCACCTGCAGGGTGCCTGAAAAGCACATTTCTTATTGAAAGATGAAGAGCAAAAAGTGAAGGAAGGAATGAGCAAGGGAATGAAGGGCAGGAACCAGGGAGCAAGGTCCCTGGGTGGGGAGAAATGGGGGACACAATGAAGAATGGCCATGGCCTGACTCATCATCCCTCCACTCAGGGTATCTCCTGGGGCCCCTTCCCACCGAGGGCCCTGCTGTCACTGCAAGTCCTCCTCTCAGCCCGCCCACCCCAGAGGGCACCAGGCCAGTAGCATTCCTCTCAGAGCCACCCTCACAGTCCCAACCCCTGGAGTAATGCCGCATAGAACATGGCACAGTTTAGCGACGGGGAGTTGGGTGGAGGAAGAAGGCAGAGGCTCCTGTTAGCACCCATGTGGGAAGGAGCTCTCAGGGTGTCTGGGCTCCGGTCACTCTTCCCTGTCCCCTCTGCAAGACACCAGGCTCCAGCCAGGGACCATGAAACCCATCCTCAGCCCTTCTGGTAGCAAACCTCAGGAAAGCCTCCGGGAGCCAACTGCTCCGATCGGGGTGGCGGGTGGGAGTCGCCAGCCTCATGCACACCAGAGCCCGGAGCCCTCAGGACCCAGGCTATCCCTTAAAGGTTCTACTGTTTGAGAACTTGGACTAAAAGAACTTGCTCCGTTTCCTTGAGTATCTATCTAGTCTTCATGAGGAAGCTCATTAACTGAAACAGTGCTTTCTTTAAAAAAAAAAAGTTTTTATTGATTTTTAGAGAGAAAGGGAGAGGGAGAGAAACATCGATTGGCTGCCTCACGCACACCCCACAACTGGGGATTGAACCTGCGGCCTGGGCATGTGCCCTGACCCGGAATCATCCAGTGACCCTTGGGTGCACGGGATGACACTCAGCCAACTGAGCCACACTGGCCAGGGCAGAAGCAGTGCTTTCTCTAGTACCTGGGAATCTTTTTAAAATCCTGATTTCTGGGCCTCATCCTCCGGAAATTCTGTTTCTTTGTTACTAATGTTGTGGCCTCACCCCATAACAAAGAAACAGAATTTCTGGAGGATGAGGCCCAGAAATCAGGATTTTTAAAAAAATATATATTTTATTGATTTTTTACAGAGAGGAAGGGAGAGAGATAGAGAGTTAGAAACATCGATGAGAGAGAAACATCAATCAGCTGCCTCCTGTACGCCCCCCAGTGGGGATGTGCCCACAACCAAGGTACATGCCCTTGACCGGAATCGAACCTGGGACCCTTCAGTCCGCAGGCCAACGCTCTATCCACTGAGCCAAACCGGTTCAGCCAAAAATCAGGATTTTAAAAAGATTCCCAGGTGATTCTAATGTGCAGCCAAGGTTGAGAACCACAGCCAAGTTTAGAGCCAGCTTTAAAATGCTATCCAGGCCGGGGCCCCTGGGAAGTGGCGTGGGTGTTTCCCGGGAAACCCTGGGTGGCAGCTGCTCCTGACTCTCCTCCTCGTCTCTCCCTCTCCTTTCTCCCCAAGATTGGCAGGGACCCCCAAAAGTTAGGGAGGTGAAACACATGCGTTTTGAGGGTCAACTGTGTGTGAGGCACTTTACGTGGATTATGTCACCTGATTTCCCCGCTGCTCCTGTGAAGTAACATTATTCCCATTTTGCAGATGGGGACACCGAGGGTTAGAGGGTCAGAGAAGCAGGTGGCCCATTCAGACTAGGAAACTACAGGATTTAGTAAAGGGTGTGGTCAGGGTGTAAGATGCCCACAGGGTTAGAGTGGTGTCTTTGGGCTGTAACTACCCCCACCCCCAGGGTCAAGGAGGGGCCCAGGGTAAGGGAAAGCCAATGAGGAGAGGGTGGCTCACAAGGAGCTATGACCTTGGGGGGAAGGACACAGCAGCCTGAGGTGACTCCATAGAGCAGGAGCTGGGCAAGTAGACACCCCAACCTCCCTTTCTTCTGTCCTCCCATCTCCTTTCAGGGAGCTCCCCAAGAGCCAACCCCAGCCAGGCGGAGAGTGGGCCCAATGGTGGCGAGTAGGAAGGAGGGGCAAGCAGAACACACCTGCCCCAAGCCCTAGGCCCACAGCCACTCGGTCTATGGATTCAGCCCAGACCTGCCAAACTTCAAAGTCCGGGCTCCTGCCCCCTCCTGGCGCTCCCCACCTTGTGCTAGGACGGCCCTCTGGGCAGAGAGACCCGGGACCCACCCCCCAGTGACCACACAGGTATCCAGCCGTGCTCCGCCCTCTGCTCTGGTTTCGCAGGGACAGAACCTGGGCGCACCTTGGTGCTGCACGAGTTAATTCCCTGCTCATCTCCTGCTTCAGCGCCCATTCTCCAACCTGTAGAGGCGGGGACCCTCCGAGAGGCCCCTGGCAGACCCTCCCAGGAAGTCCACTCCTCCCCTTGGGCGGCTGCCCAGCAGCCCTCGTCTGCGCCAGAGGAACTGGGGAGATTTGATTGATGAGAAAGTAGAAGTGGGGGTTCCCCTGGGAGAATAATTTCACTTTATGGGGAAGGAACACCGGAACGGGGAGCTCGGGCCCTAAACTCAGCAAGCAGGCGTCCAGGCGCAGCCAGGAACATGTGTAACTCATTACCTCCGAGAGCCTCCATTTGTGGCCAGTGGAGGATGCTGAGTGTGGTGGAGGGTCTGAGGCTGCGGGGTGAGCTGACGGCAATATTTTTCTGACACTAACACCTCTCTCTGACCCTCAGAAAGGGCTGGGCCGGACCCAGCCAAACACCACCCCGCCCAGGCCTCCTCCTTGTCCGCCTCCTGGCGCCAGACTAGAGAGGCTTGCGGCTATACAGGCAGCAGCAAAGAAAGGACCGGGGAAGGTGAGAGGGGACGGAGAGGAAGGAGGAGAGGAGAGAGGAAGGGGGGGGGGGGAGCAGGCCCAGCAGGTCCCTGTTGGGGTTCTGTTCAAAGGGCGGTGTAAGTGGGCATCGAGGCCAGAGGAGGCCTGGCTGAAGGACCTCAGAGGCCTAAAGCTGCAGTTACTCCTTCCGCGTTAGTCCAGCAAAGCAGGTGCAACCGATGCGTTGCAGGTGGAGACATGGAGGTGAGGAGGTCCCGCCCTCGGGGCCTTCCCAGCACCAGGGGGCTCCACTGGGGATGCTGAAAGCTCAGACACAGCAGGGAGGCAGGTCCTGAGAGGTGCCCCCAGCAAGGGGTGCAGAGAAGGGAGAGGTCCCGATGAGTCACAGAGTGGGGTGTGGGAGGGAGCCTTGGGGGACACAGGAGTGGGACGAGGTGGCTGCTCATGGAAGGGGCAGAGGACCCAGGCACTGAGCAGTCCTCACCTTCCCTGCTCACCTGGGAAGTGGGAAGGGGATGGATAAAGGCAGGCTGGGAGGGAAAGGCAGGCTGGGAGGGGAAGGCAGGCTGGGAGGGGAAGGCAGGCTGGGAGGGGAAAGGAAGGAGAGCAGACCAGAGGAGGGGAAGCTGCCAGCGCGTGACCTGTGAAGTAACGTGTTTGCCCCCTGACCTTTTCAAAGTTCCACCTGCATTAAAGTCCAAGTCATACCCTGTATCTGGGCTGCATTTTTGCAACCGTGTTCCCCAGATCCCAGTGTCCCCAGAGCCAAGAGGAGGCACCTCCTCTCTTCCCCACCTCCCTACCTCCAAGGGAAGAGTCTGGAAAGGACGCGGACCCCTGTGAGGCCCACCAGACGGTTCTGTTTTAATTCACTCAAGGCCCACGCGCGGCTGGGCTCTCCCTCCCGGTCCCCCCTCTGCCCTCTGTCTTCTTTCCCATCAACTTACACCCCCTTCCCGCCAGCCCCACCCTTCTCTTCCCTCTCCTGTTACACTCTCCAGCAATGAGGATCAAGAAAAAGCAAAGTCCTGGGGAGACAGATCAAATCTGCCTGGAATTTCCCCAAGTCAGAGCCCATCATTTCCTCTTAGAAACAAAAGGGAAGGGGATGGGGAAAGGAAAGGAACCCATAAGCTTTTAGGTAGCTGGCTGCATCTCAGCACTCTAGTCTTTTGGGGTTCCTTGTGCCCCCCCCCACATTCCTGGCATCCAGGAATGAAGAGTGGGGGAGACCCAGATGATTTGGAATTCAGTTTTAGAAAGCATTTGTTTGGCGACCTTTAACTTTCAAGGACCCTGTTTTGGTTCATTCATTCATTCATTCATTCATTCAACAAATACTTAGTGAGCACCTACTATGTGCCAGGCCGGGAGACATCAGTGAACAAAACAGAGATGCCGCCCTTGTCCAGTCTGTTCTTCCCATGAGAAACAGACAGTGCACGATAAACGCAATCAATAAGAAAATGACAATGTCATTTAGGACATAAGACTATGCGGAAAAAGGGGTCAGGAGTGCAGGGGGGCAGGAAGGCCTACTGGGGAAGGTGAGATTTGAGCAAAGAC